>NC_092389.1:39460002-39778656 GCF_030028105.1 Mobula birostris
TCGGATCAGTCTGTTAGTTTCAATTCTCTGTTCCAGCTCGAATCAGTCTGTCAGTTGCAATTTTCTGTCACAGCTCGGATCAGTCGATCAGTTTCAATTGTCTGTCACAGCTCAGATCAGTCTGTCAGTTTCAAATCCTTGTCTGAGCTCGTATAAGTCTGTCAGCTTCAATTACCTAACACAGCTCGGAACCGTCTGTCTGTTTCAATTCTCTGCTGGAGCTCGGATAACTCTATCAGTTTCAATTCTCTCTCACAGTAAGAATCAGTCTGTCAGTTTCGATCCTCTGTCACAGCTCCAATCAGTCTATCAGTTTCAATTCTCTGCCACAGCTCGGATCAGTCTGTCAGTTTCATTTCCCTGTCACAGTTCAGATTAATCTGTCAGTTTCAATTCCCTGTCACAACTCGGATCAGTCTGTCTGTTTCAATTCTCTGTTGCAGCTCGGATCAGAATGTCAGTTTCAATTCCCTGTCACAGTTTGGATCACTCTGTCAGTTTCGATTCTCTGTAATAGCTCGGGTCAGTCTGTCAGTTTCAATTCTCAATCACAGCTCGAATCAGTCTGTCAGTTTCAATTGTCTGTCAGAGGTCAGATCAGTCTTCCAGTTTCAATTCTCTGTCACAGCTCGGATCAGTCTATCTGTTTCGATTCTCTGTCACAGCTCGGATCAGTCTGTCAGTTTCAATTCTCTGTCACAGCAGGGATCAGTCTGTCAGTTGCAATTTTCTGTCACACCTCGGATCTGTCTGTCAGTTTCAATTCTCTGTCACAGCTCAGATCAGTCTGTCAGTTTCAATTCTCTGTCACAGCTCGGATCAGTCTGTCAGTTTCAATTCCACGTCACAGCTCGGATCGGTCCGTCATTTTGAATTCTCTGTCACAGCTCGGATCAGTCTGTCAGTTTCAACTCTCTGTCACAGGTCAGATCAGTCTTCCAGTTTCAATTCTCTGTCAAACCTCGGATCAGTCTATCTGTTTCGATTCTCTGTCATAGCTCGCATCTGTCTGTCAGTTACAATTCTCTGTCACAGCTCGGATCAGTCTGTCAGTCTCAATTCTCTGTCACAGCTCGGATCAGTCTGTCAGTTTCAATTCCCTGTCACATCTCGGATCAGACTGTCAGTTTCAATTCTCTGTCACAGCTCGGATCAGTCTATGAGTTTCAATTCTCTGTCACAGCTCGGATCAGTCTGTCAGTTTCAATTCTCTGTCACAGCTCAGATCAGTCAGTCAGTTTCAATTCCCTGTCACAGCTCGGGTCAGTCTGTCAGTTTCAATTCTCTGTCACAGTTCGTAGTAATCTGTCAGTTTCCATTCTCTGTCACAACTCGGATCAGTCTGTTAGTTTCAATTCTCTGTTCCAGCTCGAATCAGTCTGTCAGTTGCGATTTTCTGTCACAGCTCGGATCAGTCGATCAGTTTGAATTGTCTGTCACAGCTCAGATCAGTCTGTCAGTTTCAAATCTGTGTCTGAGCTCGTATAAGTCTGTCAGCTTCAATTACCTAACACAGCTCGGAACCATCTGTCTGTTTCAATTCTCTGCCACAGCTCGGATAACTCTATCAGTTTCAATTCTCTCTCACAGCTCGGATCAGTCTGTCAGTTTCGATCCTCTGTCACCGCTCAAATCAGTCTGTCAGTTTCAATTCTCTGCCACAGCTCGGATCAGTCTGTCAGTTTCATTTCCCTGTCACAGTTCAGATTAATCTGTCAGTTTCAATTCCCTGTCACAACTCGGATCAATCTGTCAGTTTCGATTCTCTGCAATAGCTCGGGTCAGTCTGTCAGTTTCAATTACCTGTCACAGCTCGAATCAGTCTGTCAGTTTCAATTGTCTGTCAGAGGTCAGATCAGTCTTCCAGTTTCAATTCTCTGTCACAGCTCGGATCAGTCTATCTGTTTCGATTCTCTGTCACAGCTCGGATCAGTCTGTCAGTTGCAATTTTCTGTCACACCTCGGATCAGTCTGTCAGTTCGAATTGTCTGTCACAGCTCAGATCAGTCTGTCAGTTTCAAATCCTTGTCTGAGCTCGTATAAGTCTGTCAGCTTCAATTACCTAACACAGCTCAGAACTGTCTGTCTGTTTCAATTCTCTGCCACAGCTCGGATAACTCTATCAGTTTCAATCCTTAGTCACAGCTCGGATCTGTCTGTCAGTTTCAATTCCCTGTCACAGCTCGGCTCAGACTGTCAGTTTCAATTCTCTGTCACAGCTCGGATCTGTCTGTCAGTTTCAATTCTCTGTCACAGCTCAGATCAGTCTGTCAGTTTCGATTCTCTGTCATAGCTCGCATCAGTCTGTCAGTGTCAATTCTCTGTCACAGCTCGGATCTGTCTGTCAGTTTCGATTCTCTGTCATAGCTCGCATCAGTCTGTCATTTTGAATTCTCTGTCACAGCTCGGATCAGTCTGTCAGTTTCAATTCTCTGTCACAGGTCAGATCAGTCTTCCAGTTTCAATTCTCTGTCAAACCTCGGATCAGTCTATCTGTTTCGATTCTCTGTCATAGCTTGCATCAGTCTGTCAGTTACAATTCTCTGTCACAGCTCGGATCACTCTGTCAGTTTCAATTCTCTGTCACAGTTCGGATCAGTCTGTCAGTTTCAATTCCCTGTCATAGCTCAGGTCAGTCTGTCAGTTTCAATTCTCTGTCACAATTCGTATTTGTCTGTCAGTTTCCATTCTCTGTCACAGCTCGGATCAGTCTGTCAGTTTCAATTCTCTGTTACATCTCGGATCTATCTGTCAGTTTCAATTCTCTGTCAAACCTCGGATCAGTCTATCTGTTTCGATTCTCTGTCATAGCTCGCATCAGTCTGTCAGTTACAATTCTCTGTCACAGCTCGGATCACTCTGTCAGTTTCAATTCTCTGTCACACCTCGGATCTGTCTGTCAGTTTCAATTCTCTGTCACAGCTCAGATCAGTCTGTCAGTTTCAATTCTCTGTCACAGCTCAGATCAGTCTGTCAGTTTCAATTCTCTGTCACACCTCGGATCTGTCTGTCAGTTTCAATTCTCTGTCACAGCTCAGATCAGTCTGTCAGTTTCAATTCACTGTCACAGCTCGGATCAGTCTGTCAGTTTCAATTCCCCGTCACAGCTCGGATCAATCTGTCATTTTGAATTCTCTGTCACAGCTCGGATCAGTCTGTCAGTTTCAACTCTTTGTCACAGGTCAGATCAGTCTTCCAGTTTCAATTCTCTGTCAAACCTCGGATCAGTCTATCTGTTTCGATTCTCTGTCATAGCTCGCATCAGTCTGTCAGTTACAATTCTCTGTCACAGCTCGGATCAGTCTGTCAGTTTCAATTCTCTGTCACAGCTCGGATCAGTCTGTCATTTTGAATTCTCTGTCACAGCTCGGATCAGTCTGTCAGTTTCAATTCTCTGTCACAGGTCAGATTAGTCTTCCAGTTTCAATTCTCTGTCAAACCTCGGATCTGTCTATCTGTTTTGATTCTCTGTCATAGCTCGCATCAGTCTGTCACTTACAATTCTCTGTCACAGCTCGGATCACTCTGTCAGTTTCAATTCTCTGTCACAGTTCGGATCAGTCTGTCAGTTTCAATTCCATGTCATTGCTCGGGTCAGTCTGTCAGTTTCAATTCTCTGTCACAGTTCGTATTTGTCTGTCAGTTTCCATTCTCTGTCACAGCTCGGATCAGTCTGTCAGTTTCAATTCTCTGTTACATCTCGGATCTGTCTGTCAGTTTCAATTCTCTGTCACAGCTCGGATCAGTATGTCAGTTTCAAATCCTTGTCTGAGCTCGTATAAGTCTGTCAACTTCAATTACCTAACACAGCTCGGAACCGTCTGTCTGTTTCAATTCACTGCCACAGCTCGGATAACTCTATCAGTTTCAATTCTTAGTCACAGCTCAGATCTGTCTGTCAGATTCAATTCCCTGTCACAGCTCGGATCTGTCTGTCAGTTTCAATTATCTGTCACAGCTCAGATCAGTCTGTCAGTTTCAATTCTCTGTCACAGCTCGGATCTGTCTGTCAGTTTCAATTCTCTGTCATAGCTCGGATCAGTCTGTCAGTGTCAATTCTCTGTCACAGCTCGGATCAGTCTGTCAGTTTCAATTCTCTGTCACACCTCGGATCTGTCTGTCAGTTTCAATTCTCTGTCACAGCTCAGCTCAGTCTGTCAGTTTCGATTCTCTGTCATAGCTCGGATCAGTCTGTCAGTTTCAATTCTCTGTCACAGCTCGGATCAGTCTGTCATTTTGAATTCTCTGACACAGCTCGGATCAGTCTGTCAGTTTCAATTCTCTGTCACAGGTCAGATCAGTCTTCCAGTTTCAATTCTCTGTCAAACCTCGGATCAGTCTATCTGTTTCGATTCTCTGTCATAGCTCGCATCAGTCTGTCAGTTACAATTCTCTGTCACAGCTCGGATCACTCTGTCAGTTTCAATTCTCTGTCACAGCTCGGATCAGTCTGTCAGTTTCAATTCTCTGTCACAGCTCGGATCAGTCTGTCAGTTTCAATTCTCTGTCACAGCTCAGATCAGTCTGTCAGTTTCAATTCTCTGTCACACCTCGGATCTGTCTGTCAGTTTCAATTCTCTGTCACAGCTCAGATCAGTCTGTCAGTTTCAATTCACTGTCACAGCTCGGATCAGTCTGTCAGTTTCAATTCCCCGTCACAGCTCGGATCAATCTGTCATTTTGAATTCTCTGTCACAGCTCGGATCAGTCTGTCAGTTTCAACTCTTTGTCACAGGTCAGATCAGTCTTCCAGTTTCAATTCTCTGTCAAACCTCGGATCAGTCTATCTGTTTCGATTCTCTGTCATAGCTCGCATCAGTCTGTCAGTTACAATTCTCTGTCACAGCTCGGATCAGTCTGTCAGTTTCAATTCTCTGTCACAGCTCGGATCAGTCTGTCATTTTGAATTCTCTGTCACAGCTCGGATCAGTCTGTCAGTTTCAATTCTCTGTCACAGGTCAGATTAGTCTTCCAGTTTCAATTCTCTGTCAAACCTCGGATCTGTCTATCTGTTTTGATTCTCTGTCATAGCTCGCATCAGTCTGTCACTTACAATTCTCTGTCACAGCTCGGATCACTCTGTCAGTTTCAATTCTCTGTCACAGTTCGGATCAGTCTGTCAGTTTCAATTCCATGTCATTGCTCGGGTCAGTCTGTCAGTTTCAATTCTCTGTCACAGTTCGTATTTGTCTGTCAGTTTCCATTCTCTGTCACAGCTCGGATCAGTCTGTCAGTTTCAATTCTCTGTTACATCTCGGATCTGTCTGTCAGTTTCAATTCTCTGTCACAGCTCGGATCAGTCTGTCAGTTTCAAATCCTTGTCTGAGCTCGTATAAGTCTGTCAACTTCAATTACCTAACACAGCTCGGAACCGTCTGTCTGTTTCAATTCACTGCCACAGCTCGGATAACTCTATCAGTTTCAATTCTTAGTCACAGCTCAGATCTGTCTGTCAGATTCAATTCCCTGTCACAGCTCGGATCTGTCTGTCAGTTTCAATTATCTGTCACAGCTCAGATCAGTCTGTCAGTTTCAATTCTCTGTCACAGCTCGGATCTGTCTGTCAGTTTCAATTCTCTGTCATAGCTCGGATCAGTCTGTCAGTGTCAATTCTCTGTCACAGCTCGGATCAGTCTGTCAGTTTCAATTCTCTGTCACACCTCGGATCTGTCTGTCAGTTTCAATTCTCTGTCACAGCTCAGCTCAGTCTGTCAGTTTCGATTCTCTGTCATAGCTCGGATCAGTCTGTCAGTTTCAATTCTCTGTCACAGCTCGGATCAGTCTGTCATTTTGAATTCTCTGACACAGCTCGGATCAGTCTGTCAGTTTCAATTCTCTGTCACAGGTCAGATCAGTCTTCCAGTTTCAATTCTCTGTCAAACCTCGGATCAGTCTATCTGTTTCGATTCTCTGTCATAGCTCGCATCAGTCTGTCAGTTACAATTCTCTGTCACAGCTCGGATCACTCTGTCAGTTTCAATTCTCTGTCACAGCTCGGATCAGTCTGTCAGTTTCAATTCTCTGTCACAGCTCGGATCAGTCTGTCAGTTTCAATTCTCTGTCACAGCTCAGATCAGTCTGTCAGTTTCAATTCTCTGTCACACCTCGGATCTGTCTGTCAGTTTCAATTCTCTGTCACAGCTCAGATCAGTCTGTCAGTTTCAATTCACTGTCACAGCTCGGATCAGTCTGTCAGTTTCAATTCCCCGTCACAGCTCGGATCAATCTGTCATTTTGAATTCTCTGTCACAGCTCGGATCAGTCTGTCAGTTTCAACTCTTTGTCACAGGTCAGATCAGTCTTCCAGTTTCAATTCTCTGTCAAACCTCGGATCAGTCTATCTGTTTCGATTCTCTGTCATAGCTCGCATCAGTCTGTCAGTTACAATTCTCTGTCACAGCTCGGATCAGTCTGTCAGTTTCAATTCTCTGTCACAGCTCGGATCAGTCTGTCATTTTGAATTCTCTGTCACAGCTCGGATCAGTCTGTCAGTTTCAATTTTCTGTCACAGGTCAGATTAGTCTTCCAGTTTCAATTCTCTGTCAAACCTCGGATCTGTCTATCTGTTTTGATTCTCTGTCATAGCTCGCATCAGTCTGTCACTTACAATTCTCTGTCACAGCTCGGATCACTCTGTCAGTTTCAATTCTCTGTCACAGTTCGGATCAGTCTGTCAGTTTCAATTCCATGTCATTGCTCGGGTCAGTCTGTCAGTTTCAATTCTCTGTCACAGTTCGTATTTGTCTGTCAGTTTCCATTCTCTGTCACAGCTCGGATCAGTCTGTCAGTTTCAATTCTCTGTTACATCTCGGATCTGTCTGTCAGTTTCAATTCTCTGTCACAGCTCGGATCAATCTGTCAGTTTCAATTCTCTGTCACAGCTCGGATCAGTCTGTCAGTTTCAAATCCTTGTCTGAGCTCGTATAAGTCTGTCAACTTCAATTACCTAACACAGCTCGGAACCGTCTGTCTGTTTCAATTCACTGCCACAGCTCGGATAACTCTATCAGTTTCAATTCTTAGTCACAGCTCAGATCTGTCTGTCAGTTTCAATTCCCTGTCACAGCTCGGATCTGTCTGTCAGTTTCAATTATCTGTCACAGCTCAGATCAGTCTGTCAGTTTCAATTCTCTGTCACAGCTCGGATCAGTCTGTCAGTTTCAATTCTCTGTCAGACCTCGGATCTGTCTGTCAGTTTCAATTCTCTGTCACAGCTCGGATCAGTCTGTCAGTTTCAACTCTTTGTCACAGGTCAGATCAGTCTTCCAGTTTCAATTCTCTGTCAAACCTCGGATCAGTCTATCTGTTTCGATTCTCTGTCATAGCTCGCATCAGTCTGTCAGTTACAATTCTCTGTCACAGCTCGGATCAGTCTGTCAGTTTCAATTCTCTGTCACAGCTCGGATCAGTCTGTCAGTTTCAATTCCCTGTCACATCTCGGATCAGACTGTCACTATCAATTCTCTGTCACAGCTCGGATCAGTCTATCAGTTTCAATTCTCTGTCACAGCTTGGATCAGTCTGTCAGTTTCAATTCTCTGTCACAGCTCAGATCTGTCAGTCAGTTTCAATTCCCTGTCACAGCTCGGGTCAGTCTGTCAGTTTCAATTCTCTGTCACAGTTCGTATTAATCTGTCAGTTTCCATTCTCTGTCACAACTCGGATCAGTCTGTTAGTTTCAATTCTCTGTTATATCTCGGATATGTCTGTCAGTTTCAATTTTCTGTCACAGTTCGGATCAGTCTGTTAGTTTCAATTCTCTGTTCCAGCTCGAATCAGTCTGTCAGTTGCAATTATCTGTCACAGCTCGGATCAGTCGATCAGTTTGAATTGTCTGTCACAGCTCAGATCAGTCTGTCAGTTTCAAATCTGTGTCTGAGCTCGTATAAGTCTGTCAGCTTCAATTACCTAACACAGCTCGGAACCGTCTGTCTGTTTCAATTCTCTGCCACAGTTCGGATAAGTCTATCAGTTTCAATTCTCTCTCACAGCTCGGATCAGTCTGTCAGTTTCGATCCTCTGTCGCAGCTCCAATCAGTCTGTCAGTTTCAATTCTCTGCCACAGCTCGGATCAGTCTGTCAGTTTCATTTCCCTGTCACAGTTCAGATTAATCTGTCAGTTTCAATTCCCTGTCACAACTCGGATCAGTCTGTCAGTTTCGATTCTCTGTAATAGCTCGGATCAGTCAGTCAGTTTCAATTCCCTGTCACAGCTCGAATCAGTCTGTTAGTTTCAATTGTCTGTCAGAGGTCAGATCAGTCTTCCAGTTTCAATTCTCTGTCACAGCTCGGATCAGTCTATCTGTTTCGATTCTTTGTCACAGCTCGGATCAGTCAGTCAGTTTCAATTCTCTGTCACAACTCGGATCAGTCTGTCAATTGCAATTTTCTGTCACAGCTCGGATCAGTCTGTCAGTTCGAATTGTCTGTCACAGCTCAGATCACTCTGTCACTTTCAAATCCTTGTCTGAGCTCGTATAAGTCTGTCAGCTTCAATTACCTAACACAGCTCGGAACCGTCTGTCTGTTTCAATTCTCTGCCACAGCTCGGATAACTCTATCAGTTTCAATCCTTAGTCACAGCTCGGATCTGTCTGTCAGTTTCAATTCCCTGTCACAGCTCGGCTCAGACTGTCAGTTTCAATTCTCTGTCACAGCTCGGATCTGTCTGTCAGTTTCAATTCTCTGTCACAGCTCGCATCAGTCTGTCAGTTTCAATTCTCTGTCACACCTCGGATCTGTCTGTCAGTTTCAATTCTCTGTCACAGCTCAGATCAGTCTGTCGGTTTCGATTCTCTGTCATAGCTCGGATCAGTCTGTCAGTTTCAATTCTCTGTCACAGTTCGGATCAGTCTGTCAGTTTCAATTCCTTGTCATAGCTCGGGTCAGTCTGTCAGTTTCAATTCTCTGTCACAGTTCGTATTTGTCTGTCAGTTTCCATTCTCTGTTACACCTCGGATCTGTCTGTCAGTTTCAATTCTCTGTTACACCTCGGATCTGTCTGTCAGTTTCAATTCCCTGTCACAGCTCGGAAAGACTGTCAGTTTCAATTGTCTGCCACAGCTCAGATCAGTCTATCAGTTGGAATTCTCTGTCACAGCTCGGATCAGTCTGTCGGTTTCAATTCTCTGTCACAGCTCGAATCAGTCTGTCAGTTTCAATTGTCTGTCACAGGTCAGATCAGTCTTCCAGTTACAATTCTCTGCCACAGCTCGGATCAGTCTGTCAGTTTAATTTCCCTGTCACAGTTCAGATTAATCTGTCAGTTTCAATTCCCTGTCACAACTCGGATCAGTCTGTCTGTTTCAATTCTCTGTTGTAGCTCGGATCAGTCTGTCAGTTTCAATTCCCTGTCCCAGCTCGGATCAGTCTGTCTGTTTCGTTTCTCTGTAATAGCTCGGATCAGTCTGTCCGTTTCAATTCCCTGTAACAGCTCGAATCAGTCTGTCAGTTTCAATTGTCTGTCAGAGGTCAGATCAGTCTTCCAGTTTCAATTCTCTGTCACAGCTCGGATCAGTCTGTCAGTTTCAATTCTCTGTCACAGCTCGGATCAGTCTGTCAGTTGCAATTTTCTGTCACAGCTCGGATCAGTCTGTCAGTTTCGATCCTCTGTCGCAGCTCCAATCAGTCTGTCAGTTTCAATTCTCTGCCACAGCTCGGATCAGTCTGTCAGTTTCATTTCCCTGTCACAGTTCAGATTAATCTGTCAGTTTCAATTCCCTGTCACAACTCGGATCAGTCTGTCAGTTTCGATTCTCTGTAATAGCTCGGATCAGTCTGTCAGTTTCAATTCCCTGTCACAGCTCGAATCAGTCTGTTAGTTTCAATTGTCTGTCAGAGGTCAGATCAGTCTTCCAGTTTCAATTCTCTGTCACAGCTCGGATCAGTCTATCTGTTTCGATTCTTTGTCACAGCTCGGATCAGTCAGTCAGTTTCAATTCTCTGTCACAACTCGGATCAGTCTGTCAATTGCAATTTTCTGTCACAGCTCGGATCAGTCTGTCAGTTCGAATTGTCTGTCACAGCTCAGATCACTCTGTCACTTTCAAATCCTTGTCTGAGCTCGTATAAGTCTGTCAGCTTCAATTACCTAACACAGCTCGGAACCGTCTGTCTGTTTCAATTCTCTGCCACAGCTCGGATAACTCTATCAGTTTCAATCCTTAGTCACAGCTCGGATCTGTCTGTCAGTTTCAATTCCCTGTCACAGCTCGGCTCAGACTGTCAGTTTCAATTCTCTGTCACAGCTCGGATCTGTCTGTCAGTTTCAATTCTCTGTCACAGCTCGCATCAGTCTGTCAGTTTCAATTCTCTGTCACACCTCGGATCTGTCTGTCAGTTTCAATTCTCTGTCACAGCTCAGATCAGTCTGTCAGTTTCGATTCTCTGTCATAGCTCGGATCAGTCTGTCAGTTTCAATTCTCTGTCACAGTTCGGATCAGTCTGTCAGTTTCAATTCCTTGTCATAGCTCGGGTCAGTCTGTCAGTTTCAATTCTCTGTCACAGTTCGTATTTGTCTGTCAGTTTCCATTCTCTGTTACACCTCGGATCTGTCTGTCAGTTTCAATTCTCTGTTACACCTCGGATCTGTCTGTCAGTTTCAATTCCCTGTCACAGCTCGGAAAGACTGTCAGTTTCAATTGTCTGCCACAGCTCAGATCAGTCTATCAGTTGGAATTCTCTGTCACAGCTCGGATCAGTCTGTCGGTTTCAATTCTCTGTCACAGCTCGAATCAGTCTGTCAGTTTCAATTGTCTGTCACAGGTCAGATCAGTCTTCCAGTTACAATTCTCTGCCACAGCTCGGATCAGTCTGTCAGTTTAATTTCCCTGTCACAGTTCAGATTAATCTGTCAGTTTCAATTCCCTGTCACAACTCGGATCAGTCTGTCTGTTTCAATTCTCTGTTGTAGCTCGGATCAGTCTGTCAGTTTCAATTCCCTGTCCCAGCTCGGATCAGTCTGTCTGTTTCGTTTCTCTGTAATAGCTCGGATCAGTCTGTCCGTTTCAATTCCCTGTAACAGCTCGAATCAGTCTGTCAGTTTCAATTGTCTGTCAGAGGTCAGATCAGTCTTCCAGTTTCAATTCTCTGTCACAGCTCGGATCAGTCTGTCAGTTTCAATTCTCTGTCACAGCTCGGATCAGTCTGTCAGTTGCAATTTTCTGTCACAGCTCGGATCAGTCTGTCAGTTCGAATTGTCTGTCACAGCTCAGATCCGTCTGTCAGTTTCAATTCCTTGTCTGAGCTCGTATGAGTCTGTCAGCTTCAATTACCTAACACAGCTCAGAACCGTCTGTCTGTTTCAATTCTCTGCCACAGCTCGGATAACTCTATCACTTTCAATTCTCTCTCACAGCTCGGATCAGTCTGTTAGTTTCGATCCTCTGTCACAGCTCCAATCAGTCTGTCAGTTTCAATTCTCTGCCACAGCTCGGATCAGTCTGTCAGTTTCATTTCCCTGTCACAGTTCAGATTAATCTGTCAGTTTCAATTCCCTGTCACAACTCGGATCAGTCTGTCAGTTTCGATTCTCTGTAATAGCTCGGATCTGTCTGTCAGTTCGAATTGTCTGTCACAGCTCAGATCAGTCTGTCATTTTCAAATCCTTGTTTGAGCTCGTATAAGTCTGTCAGCTTCAATTACCTAACACAGCTCGGAACCGTCTGTCTGTTTCAATTCTCTGCCACAGCTCGGATAACTCTATCAGTTTCAATTCTTAGTCACAGCTCGGATCTGTCTGTCAGCTTCAATTCCCTGTCACAGCTCGGATCAGACTGTCAGTTTCAATTCTCTGTCACAGCTCGGATCTGTCTGTCAGTTTCAATTCTCTGTCATAGCTCAGATCAGTCTGTCAGTTTCGATTCTCTGTCATTGCTCGGATCAGTCTGTCAGTGTCAATTCTCTGTCACAGCTCGGATCAGTCTGTCAGTTTCAATTCCCCGTCACAGCTCGGATCAGTCTGTCATTTTGAATTCTCTGTCACAGCTCGGATCAGTCTGTCAGTTTCAATTCTCTGTCACAGGTCAGATCAGTCTTCCAGTTTCAATTCTCTTTCAAACCTCGGATCAGTCTATCTGTTTCGATTCTCTGTCATAGCTCGCATCACTCTGTCAGATTCAATTCTCTGTCACAGTTCGGACCAGTCTGTCAGTTTCAATTCCCTGTCATAGCTCGGGTCAGTCTGTCAGTTTCAATTCTCTGTCACATTTCGTATTTGTCTGTCAGTTTCCATTCTCTGTCACAGCTCGGATCTGTCTGTCAGTTTCAATTCTCTGTCACAGCTCGGGTCAATCTGTCAGTTTCAATTCTCTGTCACAGGTCGGATAAGTCTGTCACTTCGAATTGTCTGTCACAGCTCAGATCAGTCTGTCAGTTTCAAATCCTTGTCTGAGCTCGTATAAGTCTGTCAGCTTCAATTACCTAACACAGCTCGGAACCGTCTGTCTGTTTCAATTCTCTGCCACAGCTCGGATAACTCTGTCAGTTTATATTCTTAGTCGCAGCTCGGATCAGTCTGTCAGTTTCAATTCCCTGTCACAGCTCGGAAAGTCTGTCAGTTTCAATTGTCTACCACAGCTCAGATCAGTCTATCAGTTGGAATTCTCTGTCACAGCTCAGATCAGTCTGTCAGTTTCAATTCTCTGTCACAGCTCGAATCAGTCTGTCAGTTTCAATTGTTTGTCACAGGTCAGATCAGTCTTCCAGTTACAATTCTCTGTCACAGCTCGGATCAGTCTATCTGCTTCGATTCTCTGTCACAGCTCGGATCAGTCTGTCAGTTTCAATTCTCTGTCGCAGCTCGGATCAGACTGTCAGTTGCAATTTTCTGTCACAGCTCGGATCAGTCTGTCAGTTCGAATTGTCTGTCACAGCTCAGATCAGTCTGTCACTTTCAAATACTTGTCTGAGCTCGTATAAGTCTGTCAGCTTCAATTACCTAACACAGCTCGGAACCGTCTGTCTGTTTCAATTCTCTGCCACAGCTCGGATAACTCTATCAGTTTCAATCCTTAGTCACAGCTCGGATCTGTCTGTCAGTTTCAATTCCCTGTCACAGCTCGGCTCAGACTGTCAGTTTCAATTCTCTGTCACAGCTCGGATCTGTCTGTCAGTTTCAATACTCTGTCACAGCTCAGATCAGTCTGTCAGTTTCGATTCTCTGTCATAGCTCGGATCAGTCTGTCAGTGTCAATTCTCTGTCACAGCTCGGATCAGTCTGTCAGTTTCAATTCTCTGTCACACCTCGGATCTGTCTGTCAGTTTCAATTCTCTGTCACAGCTCAGATCAGTCTGTCAGTTTCGATTCTCTGTCATAGCTCGGATCAGTCTGTCAGTTTCAATTCTCTGTCACAGTTCGGATCAGTCTGTCAGTTTCAATTCCTTGTCATAGCTCGGGTCAGTCTGTCAGTTTCAATTCTCTGTCACAGTTCGTATTTGTCTGTCAGTTTCCATTCTCTGTCACAGCTCGGATCAGTCTGTCAGTTTCAATTCTCTGTTACATCTCGGATCTGTCTGTCAGTTTCAATTCTCTGTCACAACTCGGATCAATCTTTCAGTTTCAATTCTCTGTCACAGCTCGGATAAGTCTGTCACTTCGAATTGTCTGTCACAGCTCAGATCAGTCTGTCAGTCTCAAATCCTTGTCTGAGCTCGTATAAGTCTGTCAGCTTCAATTACCTAACACAGCTCGGAACCGTCTGTCTGCTTCAATTCTCTGCCACAGCTCGGATAACTCTGTCAGTTTCAATTCTTAGTCGCAGCTCGGATCAGTCTGTCAGTTTCAATTCACTGTCACAGCTCGGAAAGACTGTCAGTTTCAATTGTCTGCCACAGCTCAGATCAGTCTATCAGTTGGAATTCTCTGTCACAGCTCGGATCAGTCTGTCAGTTTCAATTCTCTGTCACAGCTCGAATCAGTCTGTCAGTTTCAATTGTCTGTCACAGGTCAGATCAGTCTTCCAGTTACAATTCTCTGTCACAGCTCGGATCAGTCTATCTGTTTCGATTCTCTGTCATAGCTCGGATCAGTCTGTTACTTTCAATTGCCAGTCACAGCTCGGATCAGTCTGTCAGTTTCAATTCCCTGTCACAGCTCGGGTCAGTCTGTCAGTTTCAATTCTCTGTCACAGTTCGGATCAGTCTGTTAGTTTCAATTCTCTGTCACAGCTCGAATCAGTCTGTCAGTTGCAATTTTCTGTCACAGCTCGGATCAGTCGGTCAGTTTGAATTGTCTGTCACAGCTCAGATCAGTTTGTCAGTTTCAAATCCTTGTCTGAGCTCGTATAAGTCTGTCAGCTTCAATTACCTAACACAGCTCGGAACCGTCTGTCTGTTTCAATTCTCTGCCACAGCTCGGATAACTCTATCAATTTCAATTCTCTCTCACAGCTCGGATCAGTCTGGCAGTTTCGATCCTCTGTCACAGCTCCAATCAATCTGTCAGTTTCAATTCTCTGCCACAGCTCGGATCAGTCTGTCAGTTTAATTTCCCTGCCACAGTTCAGATTAATCTGTCAGTTTCAATTCCCTGTCACAACTCGGATCAGTCTGTCTGTTTCAATTCTCTGTTGTAGCTCGGATCAGTCTGTCAGTTTCGATTCTCTGTAATAGCTCGGATCAGTCTGTCCGTTTCAATTGTCTGTCAGAGGTCAGATCAGTCTTCCAGTTTCAATTCTCTGTCACAGCTCGGATCAGTCTGTCAGTTGCAATTTTCTGTCACAGCTCGGATCAGTCTGTCAGTTCGAATTCTCTGTCACAGCTCAGATCCGACTGTCAGTTTCAATTCCTTGTCTGAGCTCGTATGAGTCTGTCAGCTTCAATTACCTAACACAGCTCGGAACCGTCTGTCTGTTTCAATTCTCTGCCACAGCTCGGATAACTCTATCAGTTTCAATTCTCTCTCACAGCTCGGATAAGTCTGTCAGTTTCGATCCTCTGTCACAGCTCCAATCAGTCTGTCAGTTTCAATTCTCTGCCACAGCTCGGATCAGTCTGTCAGTTTCATTTCCCTGTCACAGTTCAGATTAATCTGTCAGTTTCAATTCCCTGTCACAACTCGGATCAGTCTGTCAGTTTCGATTCTCTGTAATAGCTCGGATCTGTCTGTCAGTTTCAATTCCCTGTCACAGCTCGAATCAGTCTGTCAGTTGCAATTTTCTGTCACACCTCGGATCAGTCTGTCAGTTCGAATTGTCTGTCACAGCTCAGATCAGTCTGTCAGTTTCGATCCTCTGTCACAGCTCCAATCAGTCTGTCAGTTTCAATTCTCTGCCACAGCTCGGATCAGTCTGTCAGTTTCATTTCCCTGTCACAGTTCAGATTAATCTGTCAGTTTCAATTCTCTGTCACAGCTCGGACCAGTCTATCTGTTTCGATTCTCTGTCACAGCTCGGATCAGTCTGTCAGTTCCAATTCTCTGTCACAGCTCGGATCAGTCTGTCAGTTGCAATTTTCTGTCACAGCTCGGATCAGTCTGTCAGTTCGAATTGTCTGTCACAGCTCAGATCAGTCTGTCAGTTTCAAATCCTTTTCTGAGCTCGTATAAGTCTGTCAGCTTCAATTACCTAACACAGCTCGGAACCATCTGTCCGTTTCAAATCTCTGCCACAGCTCGGATAACTCTATCAGTTTCAATTCTTAGTCACAGCTCGGATCTGTCTGTCAGTTTCAATTCCCTGTCACAGCTCGGATCAGACTGTCAGTTTCAATTCTCTGTCACAGCTCGGATCTGTCTGTCAGTTTCAATTCTCTGTCACAGCTCAGATCAGTCCGTCAGTTTCGATTCTCTGTCATAGCTCGGATCAGTCTGTCAGTGTCAATTCTCTGTCACAGCTCGGATCAGTCTGTCAGTTTCAATTCTCTGTCACACCTCGGATCAGTCTGTCATTTTGAATTCTCTGTCACAGCTCGGATCAGTCTGTCAGTTTCAATTCTCTGTCACAGGTCAGATCAGTCTTCCAGTTTCAATTCTCGGTCAAACCTCGGATCAGTCTATGTGTTTCGATTCTCTGTCATAGCTCGCATCAGTCTGTCAGTTACAATTCTCTGTCACAGCTCGGATCACTCTGTCAGTTTCAATTCTCTGTCATAGCTCGGGTCAGTCGGTCAGTTTCAATTCTCTGTCACAGTTCGTATTTCTCTGTCAGTTTCAATTGTCTGTCAGAGGTCAGATCAGTCTTCCAGTTTCAATTCTCTGTCACAGCTCGGATCAGTCTATCTGTTTCGATTCTCTGTCACAGCTCGGATCCGTCTGTCATTTCAATTCTCTGTCATAGCTCTTTATACTCTGCCTGTTTCAATTCCCTGTCACAGCTCGGATAAGTCTGTCAGTTTCAGTTCTCTGTTACATCTCCGATCTGTCTGTCAGTTTCAATTCTCTGTCACAGCTCGGATCGGTCTGTCCGTTTCAATTCTCTGTCACGGCTCAGATCAGTCTGTCACTTTCAATTCCCTGTCACGGCTCGGTTCGGTCTGTTAGTTTGACTTCTCTGTCACAGCTCATAATAGTCTGTCAGTTTAAATTCCCTGTCACAGCTCGTATCAGTCTCTCAGTTTCAATTCCCTGACTCAGATCGGATCAGTCCGTCAGCTTCAATTCCCTGTCACAGCTCAGATCTGTCTTTCCGTTTCAATTACGTAACACAGCTCGGAATCGTCTGTCTGTATCAATTCTCTGCCACAGCTCGGATAACTCTATCAGTTTCAATTCTTAGTCACAGCTCGGATCAGTCTGTCAGTTTCAATTCCCTGTCACAGCTCGGATCAGACTGTCATTTTAAATTCCCTGTCACAGCTCGGATCAGTCTGTCTGTTTCAATTCTCTGTTGTAGCTCGGATCAGTCTGTCAGTTTCAATTCCCTGTCACAGCTCGGATCAGTCTGTCAGTTTCAATTCTCTGTCACATTTCGTATTAGTCTTTCAGTTTCCATTCTCTGTCACAGCTCGGATCAGTCTGTCAATTTCAATTCTCTGTCAGAGTTCGGATCAGTCTGTCACTTTCAAATCCTTGTCTGAGCTCGTATAAGTCTGTCAGCTCCAATTACCTAACACAGCTCGGAACCGTCTGTCTGTTTCAATTCTCTGCCACAGCTCGGATAACTCTATCAGTTTCAGTTCTTAGTCACAGCTCGGATCTGTCTATCAGTTTCAATTCCCTGTCACAGCTCGGATCAGACTGTCAGTTTCAATTCTCTGTCACAGCTCGGATCTGTCTGTCAGTTTCAATTCTCTGTCACAGCTCAGTTCAGTCTTTCAGTTTCGATTCTCTGTCATAGCTCGGATCAGTCTGTCAGTTTCAATTCTCTGTCACAGCTCGGATCAGTCTGTCAGTTTCAATTCTCTGTCACAGCTCGGATCTGTCTGTCTGTTTCAATTCTCTGTCACAGCTCAGATCAGTCTGTCAGTTTCGATTCTCTGTCATAGCTCGGATCAGTCTGTCAGTTTCAATTCTCTGTCACAGCTCGGATAAGTCTGTCAGTTTCAATTCCCCGTCACAGCTCGGATCAGTCTATCATTTTGAATTCTCAGTCACAGCTCGGATCAGTCTGTCAGTTTCAATTGTCTGTCACAGGTCAGATCACTCTTCCAGTTTCAATTCTCTGTGAAAGCTCGGATCAGTCTATCTGTTTCGACTCTCTGTCACAGCTCGGATCTGTCTGTCAGTTTCAATTCCCTGTCACAGCTCGGGTCAGTCTGTCAGTTTCAATTCTCTGTCACAGTTCGTATTAGTCTCTCAGTTTCCATTCTCTGTCACAGCTCGGATCTGTCTGTCAGTTACAATTCTCCGTCACAGCTCAGATCAGTCTGTCAGTTTGAATTCTCTGTCACAGCTCGGATCAGTCTGTCAATTTCGATTCTCTGTCATAGCTCGGATCAGTCTGTCAGTTTCAATTCCCCGTCACAGCTCGGATCAGTCTGTCATTTTGAATTCTCTGTCACAGCTCGGATCAGTCTGTCAGTTTCAATTCTCTGTCACAGGTCAGATCAGTCTTCCAGTTTCAATTTTCTGTAAAACCTCGGATCAGTCTATCTGTTTCGATTCTCTGTCATAGCTCGCATCAGTCTGTCAGTTACAATTCTCTGTCACAGCTCGGATCACTCTGTCAGTTTCAATTCTCTGTCACAGTTCGGATCAGTCTGTCAGTTTCAATTCCCTGTCATAGCTCGGGTCAGTCTGTCAGTTTCAGTTCTCTGTCACAGTTCGTATTTGTCTGTCAGTTCCAGTTGTCTGTCAGAGGTCAGATCAGTCTTCCAGTTTCAATTCTCTGTCACAGCTCGGATCAGTCTATCTGTTTCGATTCTCTGTCACAGCTCGAATCAGTCTGCCAGTTTCAATTCCCTGTCACAGATCGGATCCGTCTGTCATTTCAATTCTCTGTCATAGCTCTTTATACTCTGCCAGTTTCAATTCCCTGTCACAGCTCGGATAAGTCTGTCAGTTTCAGTTCTCTGATACATCTCCGATCTGTCTGTCAGTTTCAGTTCTCTGTCACAGCTCGGATCGGTCTGTCCATTTCAATTCTCAGTCGCGGCTCAGATCAGTCTGTCACTTTCAATTCCCTGTCACGGCTCGGTTCGGTCCGTTAGTTTTACTTCTCTGTCACAGCTCATAATAGTCTGTCAGTTTAAATTCCCTGTCACAGCTCGTATTAGTCTCTCAGATTCAATTCCCTGTCACAGTTCGGATCTGTCTGTCAGTTTCAATTCCCGTCACAGCTCAGATCAGTCTGTCAGTTTGAATTCTCTGTCACAGCACGGATCAGTCTGTCAGTTTCAATTCTCTGTCACAGCTCGAATCAGTCTGTCAGTTTCAATTGTCTGTCACAGGTAAGATCAGTCTTCCAGTTTCAATTCTCTGTCACAGCTCGGATCCGTCTACCTGTTTCGATTCTCTGTCATAGCTCGGATCATTCTGTCAGTTTCAATTCTCTGTCACAGCTCAGATCAGTCTGTCAGTTTCAATTCTCTGTCACAGCTCGGAACAGTCTGTCAGTTTCAATTCTCTGTCTCAGCTCGGATCAGTCTGTCAGTTGCAATTTTCTGTCACAGCTCGGATCAGTCTGTCAGTTCGAATTGTCTGTCACAGCTCAGATCAGTCTGTCACTTTCAAATCCCTGTCTGAGCTCATATAAGTCTGTCAGCATCAATTACCTGACACAGCTCGGAACCGTCTGTCTGTTTCAATTCTCTGCCACAGCTCGGGTAACTCTATCAGTTTCAATTCTCTGTCACAGCTCGGATCAGTCTGTCAGTTTCAATTCCCTGTCACATCGCGGATCAGTCTATCAGTTTCAATTCTCTGTCACAGCTCGGATCAGTCTGTCAGTTTCAATTCTCTGTCACAGCTCAGATCAGTCAGTCAGTTTCAATTCCCTGTCACAGCTCGGGTCAGTCTGTCAGTTTCAATTCTCTGTCACAGTTCGTATTAATCTGTCAGTTTCCTTTCTCTGTCACAGCTCGGATCAGTCTGTCAGTTTCAATTCTCTGTTATATCTCGGATCTGTCTGTCAGTTCCAATTCTCTGTCACAGTTCGGATCAGTCTGTTAGTTTCAATTCTCTGTCACAGCTCGAATCAGTCTGTCAGTTGCAATTATCTGTGACAGCTCGGATCAGTCGATCAGTTTGAATTGTCTGTCACAGCTCAGATCAGTCTGTCAGTTTCAAATCCTTGTTCGAGCTCGTATAAGTCTGTCAGCTTCAATTACCTAACACAGCTCGGAACCGTCTGTCTATTTCAATTCTCTGCCACAGCTCGGATAACTCTATCTGTTTCAATTCTCTCTCACAGCTCAGATCAGTCTGTCTGTTTCAGTTCTCTGTTGTAGCTCGGATCAGTCTGTCAGTTTCAATTCCCTGTCACAGCTGGGATCAGTCTGTCAGTTTTGATTCTCTGTAATAGCTCGGATCAGTCTGTCAGTTTCAATTCCCTGCCACAGTTCGAATCAGTCTGTCAGGTTCAATTGTCTGTCAGAGGTCAGATCAGTCTTCCAGTTTCAATTCTCTGTCACAGCTCGGATCAGTCTATCTGTTTCGCTTCTCTGTCACAGCTCGGATCAGTCTGTCAGTTTCAATTCTCTGTCACAGCACGGATCAGTCAGTCAGTTGCAATTTTCTGTCACACCTCGATCAGTCTGTCAGTTTGAATTGTCTCTGACAGCTGAGATCAGTCTTTCAGTTTCAAATCCTTGTCTGAGCTCGTATAAGTCTGTCAACTTCAATTACCTAACACAGCTCGGAACCGTCTGTCTGTTTCAATTCTCTGCCACAGCTCGGATAACTCTATCAGTTTCAATTCTTAGTCACAGCTCGGATCTGTCTGTCAGTTTCAATTCCCTGTCACAGCTCGGATCAGACTGTCAGTTTCAATTCTCTGTCACAGCTCGGATCTGTCTGTCAGTTTCAATTCTCTGTCACAGCTCAGATCAGTCTGTCAGTTTCGATTCTCTGTCATAGCTCGGATCAGTCTGTCAGTGTCAATTCTCTGTCACAGCTCGGATCAGTCTGTCAGTTTCAACTCTCTGTCACAGGTCAGATCAGTCTGTCAGTTTCAATTCCTTCTCACAGCTCGGATCAATCTGTCATGTTCCATTCTCTGTCACAGCTCGGATCAGTCTGTCAATTTCAATTCTCTGTCACAGTTCGGATCTCTCTGTCAGTTTCAATTCCCTGTCACAGATCAGATCAGTCTTCCAGTTTCAATTCTCTGTCACAGCTCGGATCAGTCTATCTGTTTCGATTCTCTCTCATAGTTCGGATCAGTCTGTCAGTTTCAGTTCTCTGTTGTAGCTCGGATCAGTCTGTCAGTTTCAATTCCCTGTCACAGCTGGGATCAGTCTGTCAGTTTTGATTCTCTGTAATAGCTCGGATCAGTCTGTCAGTTTCAATTCCCTGCCACAGTTCGAATCAGTCTGTCAGGTTCAATTGTCTGTCAGAGGTCAGATCAGTCTTCCAGTTTCAATTCTCTGTCACAGCTCGGATCAGTCTATCTGTTTCGCTTCTCTGTCACAGCTCGGATCAGTCTGTCAGTTTCAATTCTCTGTCACAGCTCGGATCAGTCAGTCAGTTGCAATTTTCTGTCACACCTCGATCAGTCTGTCAGTTTGAATTGTCTCTGACAGCTCAGATCAGTCTTTCAGTTTCAAATCCTTGTCTGAGCTCGTATAAGTCTGTCAACTTCAATTACCTAACACAGCTCGGAACCGTCTGTCTGTTTCAATTCTCTGCCACAGCTCGGATAACTCTATCAGTTTCAATTCTTAGTCACAGCTCGGATCTGTCTGTCAGTTTCAATTCCCTGTCACAGCTCGGATCAGACTGTCAGTTTCAATTCTCTGTCACAGCTCGGATCTGTCTGTCAGTTTCAATTCTCTGTCACAGCTCAGATCAGTCTGTCAGTTTCGATTCTCTGTCATAGCTCGGATCAGTCTGTCAGTGTCAATTCTCTGTCACAGCTCGGATCAGTCTGTCAGTTTCAACTCTCTGTCACAGGTCAGATCAGTCTGTCAGTTTCAATTCCTTCTCACAGCTCGGATCAATCTGTCATGTTCCATTCTCTGTCACAGCTCGGATCAGTCTGTCAATTTCAATTCTCTGTCACAGTTCGGATCTCTCTGTCAGTTTCAATTCCCTGTCACAGATCAGATCAGTCTTCCAGTTTCAATTCTCTGTCACAGCTCGGATCAGTCTATCTGTTTCGATTCTCTCTCATAGTTCGGATCAGTCTGTCAGTTTCAATTCTCTGTCACAGCTCGGATCTGTCTGTCAGTTTCAATTCCCTGTCACATCTCGGATCAGACTGTCAGTTTCAATTCTCTGTCACAGTTCGTATTAGTCTGTCAGTTTCCATTCTCTGTCACAGCTCGGATCTGTCTGTCAGTTTCAATTCTCTGTTATATCTCGGATCTGTCTGTCAGTTTCAATTCTCTGTCACAGTTCGGATCAGTCTGTTAGTTTCAATTCTCTGTCACAGCTCGAATCAGTCTGTCAGTTGCAATTTTCTGTCACAGCTCGGATCAGTCGATCAGTTTGAATTGTCTGTCACAGCTCAGATCAGTCTGTCAGTTTCAAATCCTTGTCTGAGCTCGTATAAGTCTGTCAGCTTCAATTACCTAACACAGCTCGGAACCGTCTGTCTGTTTCAATTCTCTGCCACAGCTCGGATAACTCTATCAGTTTCAATTCTCTCTCACAGCTCGCATCAGTCTGTCAGTTTCATTTCCCTGTCACAGTTCAGATTAATCTGTCAGTTTCAATTCCCTGTCACAACTTGGATCAGTCTGTCTGTTTCAATTCTCTGTTGTAGCTCGGATCAGTCTGTCAGTTTCAATTCCCTGTCACAGCTCGAATCAGTCTGTCAGTTTCAATTGTCTGTCAGAGGTCAGATCAGTCTTCCAGTTTCAATTCTCTGTCACAGCTCGGATCAGTCTATCTGTTTCGCTTCTCTGTCACAGCTCGGATCAGTCTGTCAGTTTCAATTCTCTGTCACAGCTCGGATCAGTCTGTCAGTTGCAATTTTCTGTCACAGCTCAGATCAGTCTATCAGTTTCAAATCCTTGTCTGAGCTCGTATAAGTCTGTCAAATTCAATTACCTAACACAGCTCGGAACCGTCTGTCTGTTTCAATTCTCTGCCACAGCTCGGATAACTCTATCAGTTTCAATTCTTAGTCACAGCTCGGATCTGTCTGTCAGTTTCAATTCCCTGTCACAGCTCGGATCAGACTGTCAGTTTCAATTCTCTGTCACAGCTCGGATCTGTCTGTCAGTTTCAATTTTCTGTCACAGCTCAGATCAGTCTGTCAGTTTTGATTCTCTGTCATAGCTCGGATCAGTCTGTCAGTGTCAGTTCTCTGTCACAGCTCAGATCAGTCTGTCAGATTCAATTCTCTGTCAGCCTCGGATCTGTCTGTCAGTTTCAATTCTCTGTCGCAGTTCGGATCAGACTGTCAGTTTCAATTCTCTGTCACAGCTCGGATCAGTCTATCAGTTTCAATTCTCTGTCACAGCTCGGATCAGTCTGTCAGTTTCAATTCTCTATCACAGCTCAGATCAGTCAGTCAGTTTCAATTCCCTGTCACAGCTCGGGTCAGTCTGTCAGTTTCAATTCTCTGTCACAGTTCGTATTAATCTGTCAATTTCCATTCTCTGTCACAGCTCGGATCAGTCTGTCAGTTTCAATTCTCTGTTATATCTCGGATCTGTCTGTTAGTTTCAATTCTCTGTCACAGTTCGGATCAGTCTGTTAGTTTCAATTCTCTGTCACAGCTCGAATCAGTCTGTCAGTTGCAATTTTCTGTGACAGCTCGGATCAGTCGATCAGTTTGAATTGTCTGTCACAGCTCAGATCAGTCTGTCAGTTTCAAATCCTTGTCTGAGCTCGTATAAGTCTGTCAGCTGCAATTACCTAACACAGCTCGGAACCGTCTGTCTATTTCAATTCTCTGCCACAGCTCGGATAACTCTATCAGTTTCAATTCTCCCTCACAGCTCGGATGAGTCTGTCAGTTTCATTTCCCTGTCACAGTTCAGATTAATCTGTCAGTTTCAATTCCCTGTCACAACTCGGATCAGTCTGTCTGTTTCAGTTCTCTGTTGTAGCTCGGATCAATCTGTCAGTTTCAATTCCCTGTCACAGCTGGGAACAGTCTGTCAGTTTTGATTCTCTGTAATAGCTCGGATCAGTCTGTCAGTTTCAATTCCCTGTCACAGTTCGAATCAGTCTGTCAGGTTCAATTGTCTGTCAGAGGTCAGATCAGTCTTCCAGTTTCAATTCTCTGTCACAGCTCGGATCAGTCTATCTGTTTCGCTTCTCTGCCACAGCTCGGATCAGTCTGTCAGTTTCAATTCTCTGCCACAGCTCGGATCAGTCTGTCAGTTGCAATTTTCTGTCACACCTCGGATCAGTCTGTCAGTTTGAATTGTCTGTGACAGCTCAGATCAGTCTTTCAGTTTCAAATCCTTGTCTGAGCTCGTATAAGTCTGTCAACTTCAATTACCTAACACAGCTCGGAACCGTCTGTCTGTTTCAATTCTCTGCCACAGCTCGGATAACTCTATCACTTTCAATTCTTAGTCACAGCTCGGATCTGTCTGTCAGTTTCAATTCCCTGTCACAGCTCGGATCTGACTGTCAGTTTCAATTCTCTGTCACAGCTCAGATCTGTCTGTCAGTTTCAATTCTCTGTCACAGCTGGGATCAGTCTGTCAGTTTTGATTCTCTGTAATAGCTCGGATCAGTCTGTCAGTTTCAATTCCCTGTCACAGCTCGAATCAGTCTGTCAGTTTCAATTGTCTGTCAGAGGTCAGATCAGTCTTCCAGTTTCAATTCTCTGTCACAGCTCGGATCAGTCTATCTGTTTCGCTTCTCTGTCACAGCTCGGATCAGTCTGTCAGTTTCAATTCTCTGTCACAGCTCGGATCAGTCTGTCAGTTCGAATTGTCTGTCACAGCTCAGATCAGTCACTCAGTTTCAAATCCTTGTCTGAGCTCGTATAAGTCTGTCAAATTCAGTTACCTAACACAGCTCGGAACCGTCTGTCTGTTTCAATTCTCTGCCACAGCTCAGATAACTCTATCAGTTTCAATTCTTAGTCACAGCTCGGATCTGTCTGTCAGTTTCAATTCCCTGTCACAGCTCGGATCAGACTGTCAGTTTCAATTCTCTGTCACAGCACGGATCTGTCTGTCAGTTTCAATTCTCTGTCACAGCTCAGATCAGTCTGTCAGTTTCGATTCTCTGTCATAGCTCGGATCAGTCTGTCAGTGTCAATTCTCTGTCACAGCTCGGATCAGTCTGTCAGTTTCAACTCTCTGTCACAGGTCAGATCAGTCTGTCAGTTTCAATTCCTTGTCACAGCTCGGATCAATCTGTCATGTTCCATTCTCTGTCACAGCTCGGATCAGTCTGTCAATTTCAATTCTCTGTCACAGTTCGGATCTCTCTGTCAGTTTCAATTCCCTGTCACAGATCAGATCAGTCTTCCAGTTTCAATTCTCTGTCACAGCTCGGATCAGTCTATCTGTTTCGATTCTCTCTCATAGTTCGGATCAGTCTGTCAGTTTCAATTCTCTGTCACAGCTCGGATCAGTCTGTCAGTTTCAATTCTCTATCACAGCTCAGATCAGTCAGTCAGTTTCAATTCCCTGTCACAGCTCGGGTCAGTCTGTCAGTTTCAATTCTCTGTCACAGTTCGTATTAATCTGTCAATTTCCATTCTCTGTCACAGCTCGGATCAGTCTGTCAGTTTCAATTCTCTGTTATATCTCGGATCTGTCTGTTAGTTTCAATTCTCTGTCACAGTTCGGATCAGTCTGTTAGTTTCAATTCTCTGTCACAGCTCGAATCAGTCTGTCAGTTGCAATTTTCTGTGACAGCTCGGATCAGTTGATCAGTTTGAATTGTCTGTCACAGCTCAGATTAGTCTGTCAGTTTCAAATCCTTGTCTGAGCTCGTATAAGTCTGTCAGCTGCAATTACCTAACACAGCTCGGAACCGTCTGTCTATTTCAATTCTCTGCCACAGCTCGGATAACTCTATCAGTTTCAATTCTCCCTCACAGCTCGGATGAGTCTGTCAGTTTCATTTCCCTGTCACAGTTCAGATTAATCTGTCAGTTTCAATTCCCTGTCACAACTCGGATCAGTCTGTCTGTTTCAGTTCTCTGTTGTAGCTCGGATCAATCTGTCAGTTTCAATTCCCTGTCACAGCTGGGAACAGTCTGTCAGTTTTGATTCTCTGTAATAGCTCGGATCAGTCTGTCAGTTTCAATTCCCTGTCACAGTTTGAATCAGTCTGTCAGGTTCAATTGTCTGTCAGAGGTCAGATCAGTCTTCCAGTTTCAATTCTCTGTCACAGCTCGGATCAGTCTATCTGTTTCGCTTCTCTGCCACAGCTCGGATCAGTCTGTCAGTTTCAATTCTCTGCCACAGCTCGGATCAGTCTGTCAGTTGCAATTTTCTGTCACACCTCGGATCAGTCTGTCAGTTTGAATTGTCTGTGACAGCTCAGATCAGTCTTTCAGTTTCAAATCCTTGTCTGAGCTCGTATAAGTCTGTCAACTTCAATTACCTAACACAGCTCGGAACCGTCTGTCTGTTTCAATTCTCTGCCACAGCTCGGATAACTCTATCAGTTTCAATTCTTAGTCACAGCTCGGATCTGTCTGTCAGTTTCAATTCCCTGTCACAGCTCGGATCTGACTGTCAGTTTCAATTCTCTGTCACAGCTCAGATCTGTCTGTCAGTTTCAATTCTCTGTCACAGCTGGGATCAGTCTGTCAGTTTTGATTCTCTGTAATAGCTCGGATCAGTCTGTCAGTTTCAATTCCCTGTCACAGCTCGAATCAGTCTGTCAGTTTCAATTGTCTGTCAGAGGTCAGATCAGTCTTCCAGTTTCAATTCTCTGTCACAGCTCGGATCAGTCTGTCAGTTCGAATTGTCTGTCACAGCTCAGATCAGTCTCTCAGTTTCAAATCCTTGTCTGAGCTCGTATAAGTCTGTCAAATTCAGTTACCTAACACAGCTCGGAACCGTCTGTCTGTTTCAATTCTCTGCCACAGCTCAGATAACTCTATCAGTTTCAATTCTTAGTCACAGCTCGGATCTGTCTGTCAGTTTCAATTCCCTGTCACAGCTCGGATCAGACTGTCAGTTTCAATTCTCTGTCACAGCTCGGATCTGTCTGTCAGTTTCAATTCTCTGTCACAGCTCAGATCAGTCTGTCAGTTTCAATTCTCTGTCATAGCTCGGATCAGTCTGTCAGTGTCAATTCTCTGTCACAGCTCGGATCAGTCTGTCAGTTTCAACTCTCTGTCACAGGTCAGATCAGTCTGTCAGTTTCAATTCCTTGTCACAGCTCGGATCAATCTGTCATGTTCCATTCTCTGTCACAGCTCGGATCAGTCTGTCAATTTCAATTCTCTGTCACAGTTCGGATCTCTCTGTCAGTTTCAATTCCCTGTCACAGATCAGATCAGTCTTCCAGTTTCAATTCTCTGTCACAGCTCGGATCAGTCTATTTGTTTCGATTCTCTGTCACAGCTCGGATCAGTCTGTCAGTTGCAATTTTCTGTCACAGCTCGGATCAGTCTGTCAGTTCGAATTGTCTGTCACAGCTCAGATCCGACTGTCAGTTTCAATTCCTTGTCTGAGCTCGTATGAGTCTGTCAGCTTCAATTACCTAACACAGCTCGGAACCGTCTGTCTGTTTCAATTCTCTGCCACAGCTCGGATAACTCTATCAGTTTCAATTCTCTCTCACAGCTCGGATAAGTCTGTCAGTTTCGATCCTCTGTCACAGCTCCAATCAGTCTGTCAGTTTCAATTCTCTGCCACAGCTCGGATCAGTCTGTCAGTTTCATTTCCCTGTCACAGTTCAGATTAATCTGTCAGTTTCAATTCCCTGTCACAACTCGGATCAGTCTGTCAGTTTCGATTCTCTGTAATAGCTCGGATCTGTCTGTCAGTTTCAATTCCCTGTCACAGCTCGAATCAGTCTGTCAGTTGCAATTTTCTGTCACACCTCGGATCAGTCTGTCAGTTCGAATTGTCTGTCACAGCTCAGATCAGTCTGTCAGTTTCGATCCTCTGTCACAGCTCCAATCAGTCTGTCAGTTTCAATTCTCTGCCACAGCTCGGATCAGTCTGTCAGTTTCATTTCCCTGTCACAGTTCAGATTAATCTGTCAGTTTCAATTCTCTGTCACAGCTCGGACCAGTCTATCTGTTTCGATTCTCTGTCACAGCTCGGATCAGTCTGTCAGTTTCAAATCCTTTTCTGAGCTCGTATAAGTCTGTCAGCTTCAATTACCTAACACAGCTCGGAACCATCTGTCCGTTTCAAATCTCTGCCACAGCTCGGATAACTCTATCAGTTTCAATTCTTAGTCACAGCTCGGATCTGTCTGTCAGTTTCAATTCCCTGTCACAGCTCGGATCAGACTGTCAGTTTCAATTCTCTGTCACAGCTCGGATCTGTCTGTCAGTTTCAATTCTCTGTCACAGCTCAGATCAGTCTGTCAGTTTCGATTCTCTGTCATAGCTCGGATCAGTCTGTCAGTGTCAATTCTCTGTCACAGCTCGGATCAGTCTGTCAGTTTCAATTCTCTGTCACACCTCGGATCAGTCTGTCATTTTGAATTCTCTGTCACAGCTCGGATCAGTCTGTCAGTTTCAATTCTCTGTCACAGGTCAGATCAGTCTTCCAGTTTCAATTCTCGGTCAAACCTCGGATCAGTCTATCTGTTTCGATTCTCTGTCATAGCTCGCATCAGTCTGTCAGTTACAATTCTCTGTCACAGCTCGGATCACTCTGTCAGTTTCAATTCTCTGTCATAGCTCGGGTCAGTCGGTCAGTTTCAATTCTCTGTCACAGTTCGTATTTCTCTGTCAGTTTCAATTGTCTGTCAGAGGTCAGATCAGTCTTCCAGTTTCAATTCTCTGTCACAGCTCGGATCCGTCTGTCATTTCAATTCTCTGTCATAGCTCTTTATACTCTGCCTGTTTCAATTCCCTGTCACAGCTCGGATAAGTCTGTCAGTTTCAGTTCTCTGTTACATCTCCGATCTGTCAGTCAGTTTCAATTCTCTGTCACAGCTCGGATCGGTCTGTCCGTTTCAATTCTCTGTCACGGCTCAGATCAGTCTGTCACTTTCAATTCCCTGTCACGGCTCGGTTCGGTCTGTTAGTTTGACTTCTCTGTCACAGCTCATAATAGTCTGTCAGTTTAAATTCCCTGTCACAGCTCGTATCAGTCTCTCAGTTTCAATTCCCTGACACAGATCGGATCAGTCCGTCAGCTTCAATTCCCTGTCACAGCTCAGATCTGTCTTTCCGTTTCAATTACGTAACACAGCTCGGAATCGTCTGTCTGTATCAATTCTCTGCCACAGCTCGGATAACTCTATCAGTTTCAATTCTTAGTCACAGCTCGGATCAGTCTGTCAGTTTCAATTCCCTGTCACAGCTCGGATCAGACTGTCATTTTAAATTCCCTGTCACAGCTCGGATCAGTCTGTCTGTTTCAATTCTCTGTTGTAGCTCGGATCAGTCTGTCAGTTTCAATTCCCTGTCACAGCTCGGATCAGTCTGTCAGTTTCAATTCTCTGTCACATTTCGTATTAGTCTTTCAGTTTCCATTCTCTGTCACAGCTCGGATCAGTCTGTCAATTTCAATTCTCTGTCAGAGTTCGGATCAGTCTGTCACTTTCAAATCCTTGTCTGAGCTCGTATAAGTCTGTCAGCTCCAATTACCTAACACAGCTCGGAACCGTCTGTCTGTTTCAATTCTCTGCCACAGCTCGGATAACTCTATCAGTTTCAGTTCTTAGTCACAGCTCGGATCTGTCTATCAGTTTCAATTCCCTGTCACAGCTCGGATCAGACTGTCAGTTTCAATTCTCTGTCACAGCTCGGATCTGTCTGTCAGTTTCAATTCTCTGTCACAGCTCAGTTCAGTCTTTCAGTTTCGATTCTCTGTCATAGCTCGGATCAGTCTGTCAGTTTCAATTCTCTGTCACAGCTCGGATCAGTCTGTCAGTTTCAATTCTCTGTCACAGCTCGGATCTGTCTGTCTGTTTCAATTCTCTGTCACAGCTCAGATCAGTCTGTCAGTTTCGATTCTCTGTCATAGCTCGGATCAGTCTGTCAGTTTCAATTCTCTGTCACAGCTCGGATAAGTCTGTCAGTTTCAATTCCCCGTCACAGCTCGGATCAGTCTATCATTTTGAATTCTCAGTCACAGCTCGGATCAGTCTGTCAGTTTCAATTGTCTGTCACAGGTCAGATCACTCTTCCAGTTTCAATTCTCTGTGAAAGCTCGGATCAGTCTATCTGTTTCGACTCTCTGTCACAGCTCGGATCTGTCTGTCAGTTTCAATTCCCTGTCACAGCTCGGGTCAGTCTGTCAGTTTCAATTCTCTGTCACAGTTCGTATTAGTCTCTCAGTTTCCATTCTCTGTCACAGCTCGGATCTGTCTGTCAGTTTCAATTCTCCGTCACAGCTCAGATCAGTCTGTCAGTTTGAATTCTCTGTCACAGCTCGGATCAGTCTGTCAATTTCGATTCTCTGTCATAGCTCGGATCAGTCTGTCAGTTTCAATTCCCCGTCACAGCTCGGATCAGTCTGTCATTTTGAATTCTCTGTCACAGCTCGGATCAGTCTGTCAGTTTCAATTCTCTGTCACAGGTCAGATCAGTCTTCCAGTTTCAATTTTCTGTAAAACCTCGGATCAGTCTATCTGTTTCGATTCTCTGTCATAGCTCGCATCAGTCTGTCAGTTACAATTCTCTGTCACAGCTCGGATCACTCTGTCAGTTTCAATTCTCTGTCACAGTTCGGATCAGTCTGTCAGTTTCAATTCCCTGTCATAGCTCGGGTCAGTCTGTCAGTTTCAGTTCTCTGTCACAGTTCGTATTTGTCTGTCAGTTCCAGTTGTCTGTCAGAGGTCAGATCAGTCTTCCAGTTTCAATTCTCTGTCACAGCTCGGATCAGTCTATCTGTTTCGATTCTCTGTCACAGCTCGAATCAGTCTGCCAGTTTCAATTCCCTGTCACAGATCGGATCCGTCTGTCATTTCAATTCTCTGTCATAGCTCTTTATACTCTGCCAGTTTCAATTCCCCGTCACAGCTCGGATAAGTCTGTCAGTTTCAGTTCTGTGATACATCTCCGATCTGTCTGTCAGTTTCAGTTCTCTGTCACAGCTCGGATCGGTCTGTCCATTTCAATTCTCAGTCGCGGCTCAGATCAGTCTGTCACTTTCAATTCCCTGTCACGGCTCGGTTCGGTCCGTTAGTTTTACTTCTCTGTCACAGCTCATAATAGTCTGTCAGTTTAAATTCCCTGTCACAGCTCGTATCAGTCTCTCAGTTTCAATTCCCTGTCACAGTTCGGATCTGTCTGTCAGTTTCAATTCCCGTCACAGCTCAGATCAGTCTGTCAGTTTGAATTCTCTGTCACAGCACGGATCAGTCTGTCAGTTTCAATTCTCTGTCACAGCTCGAATCAGTCTGTCAGTTTCAATTGTCTGTCACAGGTAAGATCAGTCTTCCAGTTTCAATTCTCTGTCACAGCTCGGATCCGTCTACCTGTTTCGATTCTCTGTCATAGCTCGGATCATTCTGTCAGTTTCAATTCTCTGTCACAGCTCAGATCAGTCTGTCAGTTTCAATTCTCTGTCACAGCTCGGATCGCTCTGTCAGTTTCAATTCCCTGTCACAGCTCGGGCCAGTCTGTCAGTTTCAATTCTCTGTCATAGATCGTATTAGTCTGTTAGTTTCCATTCTCTGTCACAGCTCGGATCAGTCTGTCAGTTTCAAGTCTCTGTTACATCTCGGATCTGTCTGTCACTTTCAATTCTCTGTCACAGCTCGGATCAGTCCGTCAGTTTCAATTCTCTGCCACAGCTCGGATAACTCTATCAGTTTCAATTCTTAGTCACAGCTCGGATCTGTCTATCTGTTTCAATTCCCTGTCACAACTCGGATCAGACTGTCAGTTTCAATTCTCTGTCACAGCTCGGATATGTCTGTCAGATTCAATTCTCTGTCACAGCTCTGTTCAGTCTTTCAGTTTCGATTCTCTGTCATAGCTCGGATCAGTCTGTCAGTTTCAATTCTCTGTCACAGCTCAGATCAGTCTGTCAGTTTCAATTCTCTGTCACAGCTCGGATCTGTCTGTCTGTTTCAATTCTCTGTCACAGCTCAGATCAGTCTGTCAGTTTCGATTCTCCGTCATACTTCTGATCAGTCTGTCAGTTTCAATTCTCTGTCACAGCTCGGATCAGTCTGTCAGTTTCAATTCCCCGTCACAGCTCGGATCAGTCTGTCAGTTTCAATTCCCTGTCACAGCTCGGGTCAGTCTGTCAGTTTCAATTCTCTGTCACAGTTCGTATTAGTCTGTCAGTTTCCATTCTCTGTCACAGCTCGGATCACTCTGTCAGTTTCAATTCTCTGTTACATCTCGGATCTGTCTGTCAGTTTCAATTCTCTGTCACAGCTCGGAACAGTCTGTCAGTTTCAATTCTCTGTCTCAGCTCGGATCAGTCTGTCAGTTGCAATTTTCTGTCACAGCTCGGATCAGTCTGTCAGTTCGAATTGTCTGTCACAGCTCAGATCAGTCTGTCACTTTCAAATCCCTGTCTGAGCTCATATAAGTCTGTCAGCATCAATTACCTGACACAGCTCGGAACCGTCTGTCTGTTTCAATTCTCTGCCACAGCTCGGGTAACTCTATCAGTTTCAATTCTCTGTCACAGCTCGGATCAGTCTGTCAGTTTCAATTCCCTGTCACAGCTCGGGTCAGCCTGTCAGTTTCAATTCTCTGTCACAGTTCGTATTAATCTGTCAGTTTCCTTTCTCTGTCACAGCTCGGATCAGTCTGTCAGTTTCAATTCTCTGTTATATCTCGGATCTGTCTGTCAGTTCCAATTCTCTGTCACAGTTCGGATCAGTCTGTTAGTTTCAATTCTCTGTCACAGCTCGAATCAGTCTGTCAGTTGCAATTTTCTGTGACAGCTCGGATCAGTCGATCAGTTTGAATTGTCTGTCACAGCTCAGATCAGTCTGTCAGTTTCAAATCCTTGTCTGAGCTCGTATAAGTCTGTCAGCTTCAATTACCTAACACAGCTCGGAACCGTCTGTCTATTTCAATTCTCTGCCACAGCTCGGATAACTCTATCTGTTTCAATTCTCTCTCACAGCTCAGATCAGTCTGTCTGTTTCAGTTCTCTGTTGTAGCTCGGATCAGTCTGTCAGTTTCAATTCCCTGTCACAGCTGGGATCAGTCTGTCAGTTTTGATTCTCTGTAATAGCTCGGATCAGTCTGTCAGTTTCAATTCCCTGCCACAGTTCGAATCAGTCTGTCAGGTTCAATTGTCTGTCAGAGGTCAGATCAGTCTTCCAGTTTCAATTCTCTGTCACAGCTCGGATCAGTCTATCTGTTTCGCTTCTCTGTCACAGCTCGGATCAGTCTGTCAGTTTCAATTCTCTGTCACAGCTCGGATCAGTCAGTCAGTTGCAATTTTCTGTCACACCTCGATCAGTCTGTCAGTTTGAATTGTCTCTGACAGCTCAGATCAGTCTTTCAGTTTCAAATCCTTGTCTGAGCTCGTATAAGTCTGTCAACTTCAATTACCTAACACAGCTCGGAACCGTCTGTCTGTTTCAATTCTCTGCCACAGCTCGGATAACTCTATCAGTTTCAATTCTTAGTCACAGCTCGGATCTGTCTGTCAGTTTCAATTCCCTGTCACAGCTCGGATCAGACTGTCAGTTTCAATTCTCTGTCACAGCTCGGATCTGTCTGTCAGTTTCAATTCTCTGTCACAGCTCAGATCAGTCTGTCAGTTTCGATTCTCTGTCATAGCTCGGATCAGTCTGTCAGTGTCAATTCTCTGTCACAGCTCGGATCAGTCTGTCAGTTTCAACTCTCTGTCACAGGTCAGATCAGTCTGTCAGTTTCAATTCCTTCTCACAGCTCGGATCAATCTGTCATGTTCCATTCTCTGTCACAGCTCGGATCAGTCTGTCAATTTCAATTCTCTGTCACAGTTCGGATCTCTCTGTCAGTTTCAATTCCCTGTCACAGATCAGATCAGTCTTCCAGTTTCAATTCTCTGTCACAGCTCGGATCAGTCTATCTGTTTCGATTCTCTCTCATAGTTCGGATCAGTCTGTCAGTTTCAATTCTCTGTCACAGCTCGGATCTGTCTGTCAGTTTCAATTCCCTGTCACATCTCGGATCAGACTGTCAGTTTCAATTCTCTGTCACAGTTCGTATTCGTCTGTCAGTTTCCATTCTCTGTCACAGCTCGGATCTGTCTGTCAGTTTCAATTCTCTGTTATATCTCGGATCTGTCTGTCAGTTTCAATTCTCTGTCACAGTTCGCATCAGTCTGTTAGTTTCAATTCTCTGTCACAGCTCGAATCAGTCTGTCAGTTGAAATTTTCTGTCACAGCTCGGATCAGTCTGTCAGTTCGAATTGTCTGTCACAGCTCAGATCAGTCTGTCACTTTCAAATCCCTGTCTGAGCTCATATAAGTCTGTCAGCATCAATTACCTGACACAGCTCGGAACCGTCTGTCTGTTTCAATTCTCTGCCACAGCTCGGGTAACTCTATCAGTTTCAATTCTCTGTCACAGCTCGGATCAGTCTGTCAGTTTCAATTCCCTGTCACATCTCGGATCAGTCTATCAGTTTCAATTCTCTGTCACAGCTCGGATCAGTCTGTCAGTTTCAATTCTCTGTCACAGCTCAGATCAGTCAGTCAGTTTCAATTCCCTGTCACAGCTCGGGTCAGTCTGTCAGTTTCAATTCTCTGTCACAGTTCGTATTAATCTGTCAGTTTCCTTTCTCTGTCACAGCTCGGATCAGTCTGTCAGTTTCAATTCTCTGTTATATCTCGGATCTGTCTGTCAGTTTCAATTCTCTGTCACAGTTCGGATCAGTCTGTTAGTTTCAATTCTCTGTCACAGCTCGAATCAGTCTGTCAGTTGCAATTTTCTGTGACAGCTCGGATCAGTCGATCAGTTTGAATTGTCTGTCACAGCTCAGATCAGTCTGTCAGTTTCAAATCCTTGTCTGAGCTCGTATAAGTCTGTCAGCTTCAATTACCTAACACAGCTCGGAACCGTCTGTCTATTTCAATTCTCTGCCACAGCTCAGATCAGTCTGTCTGTTTCAGTTCTCTGTTGTAGCTCGGATCAGTCTGTCAGTTTCAATTCCCTGTCACAGCTGGGATCAGTCTGTCAGTTTTGATTCTCTGTAATAGCTCGGATCAGTCTGTCAGTTTCAATTCCCTGCCACAGTTCGAATCAGTCTGTCACGTTCAATTGTCTGTCAGAGGTCAGATCAGTCTTCCAGTTTCAATTCTCTGTCACAGCTCGGATCAGTCTATCTGTTTCGCTTCTCTGTCACAGCTCGGATCAGTCTGTCAGTTTCAATTCTCTGTCACAGCTCGGATCAGTCAGTCAGTTGCAATTTTCTGTCACACCTCGATCAGTCTGTCAGTTTGAATTGTCTCTGACAGCTCAGATCAGTCTTTCAGTTTCAAATCCTTGTCTGAGCTCGTATAAGTCTGTCAACTTCAATTACCTAACACAGCTCGGAACCGTCTGTCTGTTTCAATTCTCTGCCACAGCTCGGATAACTCTATCAGTTTCAATTCTTAGTCACAGCTCGGATCTGTCTGTCAGTTTCAATTCCCTGTCACAGCTCGGATCAGACTGTCAGTTTCAATTCTCTGTCACAGCTCGGATCTGTCTGTCAGTTTCAATTCTCTGTCACAGCTCAGATCAGTCTGTCAGTTTCGATTCTCTGTCATAGCTCGGATCAGTCTGTCAGTGTCAATTCTCTGTCACAGCTCGGATCAGTCTGTCAGTTTCAACTCTCTGTCACAGGTCAGATCAGTCTGTCAGTTTCAATTCCTTCTCACAGATCGGATCAATCTGTCATGTTCCATTCTCTGTCACAGCTCGGATCAGTCTGTCAATTTCAATTCTCTGTCACAGTTCGGATCTCTCTGTCAGTTTCAATTCCCTGTCACAGATCAGATCAGTCTTCCAGTTTCAATTCTCTGTCACAGCTCGGATCAGTCTATCTGTTTCGATTCTCTCTCATAGTTCGGATCAGTCTGTCAGTTTCAATTCTCTGTCACAGCTCGGATCTGTCTGTCAGTTTCAATTCCCTGTCACATCTCGGATCAGACTGTCAGTTTCAATTCTCTGTCACAGTTCGTATTAGTCTGTCAGTTTCCATTCTCTGTCACAGCTCGGATCTGTCTGTCAGTTTCAATTCTCTGTCACAGTTCGGATCAGTCTGTTAGTTTCAATTCTCTGTCACAGCTCGAATCAGTCTGTCAGTTGCAATTTTCTGTCACAGCTCGGATCAGTCGATCAGTTTGAATTGTCTGTCACAGCTCAGATCAGTCTGTCAGTTTCAAATCCTTGTCTGAGCTCGTATAAGTCTGTCAGCTTCAATTACCTAACGCAGCTCGGAACCGTCTGTCTGTTTCAATTCTCTGCCACAGCTCGGATAACTCTATCAGTTTCAATTCTCTCTCACAGATCGCATCAGTCTGTCAGTTTCATTTCCCTGTCACAGTTCAGATTAATCTGTCAGTTTCAATTCCCTGTCACAACTTGGATCAGTCTGTCTGTTTCAATTCTCTGTTGTAGCTCGGATCAGTCTGTCAGTTTCAATTCCCTGTCACAGCTCGGATCAGTCTGTCAATTTCAATTCTCTGTCACAGTTCGGATCTCTCTGTCAGTTTCAATTCCCTGTCACAGATCAGATCAGTCTTCCAGTTTCAATTCTCTGTCACAGCTCGGATCAGTCTATCTGTTTCGATTCTCTCTCATAGTTCGGATCAGTCTGTCAGTTTCAATTCTCTGTCACAGCTCGGATCTGTCTGTCAGTTTCAATTCCCTGTCACATCTCGGATCAGACTGTCAGTTTCAATTCTCTGTCACAGTTCGTATTAGTCTGTCAGTTTCCATTCTCTGTCACAGCTCGGATCTGTCTGTCAGTTTCAATTCTCTGTCACAGTTCGGATCAGTCTGTTAGTTTCAATTCTCTGTCACAGCTCGAATCAGTCTGTCAGTTGCAATTTTCTGTCACAGCTCGGATCAGTCGATCAGTTTGAATTGTCTGTCACAGCTCAGATCAGTCTGTCAGTTTCAAATCCTTGTCTGAGCTCGTATAAGTCTGTCAGCTTCAATTACCTAACGCAGCTCGGAACCGTCTGTCTGTTTCAATTCTCTGCCACAGCTCGGATAACTCTATCAGTTTCAATTCTCTCTCACAGATCGCATCAGTCTGTCAGTTTCATTTCCCTGTCACAGTTCAGATTAATCTGTCAGTTTCAATTCCCTGTCACAACTTGGATCAGTCTGTCTGTTTCAATTCTCTGTTGTAGCTCGGATCAGTCTGTCAGTTTCAATTCCCTGTCACAGCTCGAATCAGTCTGTCAGTTTCAATTGTCTGTCAGAGGTCAGATCAGTCTTCCAGTTTCAATTCTCTGTCACAGCTCGGATCAGTCTATCTGTTTCGCTTCTCTGTCACAGCTCGGATCAGTCTGTCAGTTTCAATTCTCTGTCACAGCTCGGATCAGTCTGTCAGTTGCAATTTTCTGTCACAGCTCAGATCAGTCTCTCAGTTTCAAATCCTTGTCTGAGCTCGTATAAGTCTGTCAAATTCAATTACCTAACACAGCTCGGAACCGTCTGTCTGTTTCAATTCTCTGCCACAGCTCGGATAACTCTATCAGTTTCAATTCTTAGTCACAGCTCGGATCTGTCTGTCAGTTTCAATTCCCTGTCACAGCTCGGATCAGACTGTCAGTTTCAATTCTCTGTCACAGCTCGGATCTGTCTGTCAGTTTCAATTTTCTGTCACAGCTCAGATCAGTCTGTCAGTTTTGATTCTCTGTCATAGCTCGGATCAGTCTGTCAGTGTCAGTTCTCTGTCACAGCTCAGATCAGTCTGTCAGTTTCAATTCTCTGTCAGCCTCGGATCTGTCTGTCAGTTTCAATTCTCTGTCGCAGCTCGGATCAGACTGTCAGTTTCAATTCTCTGTCACAGCTCGGATCAGTCTATCAGTTTCAATTCTCTGTCACAGCTCGGATCAGTCTGTCAGTTTCAATTCTCTATCACAGCTCAGATCAGTCAGTCAGTTTCAATTCCCTGTCACAGCTCGGGTCAGTCTGTCAGTTTCAATTCTCTGTCACAGTTCGTATTAATCTGTCAATTTCCATTCTCTGTCACAGCTCGGATCAGTCTGTCAGTTTCAATTCTCTGTTATATCTCAGATCTGTCTGTTAGTTTCAATTCTCTGTCACAGTTCGGATCAGTCTGTTAGTTTCAATTCTCTGTCACAGCTCGAATCAGTCTGTCAGTTGCAATTTTCTGTGACAGCTCGGATCAGTCGATCAGTTTGAATTGTCTGTCACAGCTCAGATCAGTCTGTCAGTTTCAAATCCTTGTCTGAGCTCGTATAAGTCTGTCAGCTGCAATTACCTAACACAGCTCGGAACCGTCTGTCTATTTCAATTCTCTGCCACAGCTCGGATAACTCTATCAGTTTCAATTCTCCCTCACTGCTCGGATGAGTCTGTCAGTTTCATTTCCCTGTCACAGTTCAGATTAATCTGTCAGTTTCAATTCCCTGTCACAACTCGGATCAGTCTGTCTGTTTCAGTTCTCTGTTGTAGCTCGGATCAATCTGTCAGTTTCAATTCCCTGTCACAGCTGGGAACAGTCTGTCAGTTTTGATTCTCTGTAATAGCTCGGATCAGTCTGTCAGTTTCAATTCCCTGTCACAGTTCGAATCAGTCTGTCAGGTTCAATTGTCTGTCAGAGGTCAGATCAGTCTTCCAGTTTCAATTCTCTGTCACAGCTCGGATCAGTCTATCTGTTTCGCTTCTCTGCCACAGCTCGGATCAGTCTGTCAGTTTCAATTCTCTGCCACAGCTCGGATCAGTCTGTCAGTTGCAATTTTCTGTCACACCTCGGATCAGTCTGTCAGTTTGAATTGTCTGTGACAGCTCAGATCAGTCTTTCAGTTTCAAATCCTTGTCTGAGCTCGTATAAGTCTGTCAACTTCAATTACCTAACACAGCTCGGAACCGTCTGTCTGTTTCAATTCTCTGCCACAGCTCGGATAACTCTATCACTTTCAATTCTTAGTCACAGCTCGGATCTGTCTGTCAGTTTCAATTCCCTGTCACAGCTCGGATCTGACTGTCAGTTTCAATTCTCTGTCACAGCTCAGATCTGTCTGTCAGTTTCAATTCTCTGTCACAGCTGGGATCAGTCTGTCAGTTTTGATTCTCTGTAATAGCTCGGATCAGTCTGTCAGTTTCAATTCCCTGTCACAGCTCGAATCAGTCTGTCAGTTTCAATTGTCTGTCAGAGGTCAGATCAGTCTTCCAGTTTCAATTCTCTGTCACAGCTCGGATCAGTCTATCTGTTTCGCTTCTCTGTCACAGCTCGGATCAGTCTGTCAGTTACAATTCTCTGTCACAGCTCGGATCAGTCTGTCAGTTCGAATTGTCTGTCACAGCTCAGATCAGTCACTCAGTTTCAAATCCTTGTCTGAGCTCGTATAAGTCTGTCAAATTCAGTTACCTAACACAGCTCGGAACCGTCTGTCTGTTTCAATTCTCTGCCACAGCTCAGATAACTCTATCAGTTTCAATTCTTAGTCACAGCTCGGATCTGTCTGTCAGTTTCAATTCCCTGTCACAGCTCGGATCAGACTGTCAGTTTCAATTCTCTGTCACAGCACGGATCTGTCTGTCAGTTTCAATTCTCTGTCACAGCTCAGATCAATCTGTCAGTTTCGATTCTCTGTCATAGCTCGGATCAGTCTGTCAGTGTCAATTCTCTGTCACAGCTCGGATCAGTCTGTCAGTTTCAACTCTCTGTCACAGGTCAGATCAGTCTGTCAGTTTCAATTCCTTGTCACAGCTCGGATCAATCTGTCATGTTCCATTCTCTGTCACAGCTCGGATCAGTCTGTCAATTTCAATTCTCTGTCACAGTTCGGATCTCTCTGTCAGTTTCAATTCCCTGTCACAGATCAGATCAGTCTTCCAGTTTCAATTCTCTGTCACAGCTCGGATCAGTCTATCTGTTTCGATTCTCTCTCATAGTTCGGATCAGTCTGTCAGTTTCAATTCTCTGTCACCGCTCGGATCAGTCTGTCAGTTTCAATTCTCTATCACAGCTCAGATCAGTCAGTCAGTTTCAATTCCCTGTCACAGCTCGGGTCAGTCTGTCAGTTTCAATTCTCTGTCACAGTTCGTATTAATCTGTCAATTTCCATTCTCTGTCACAGCTCGGATCAGTCTGTCAGTTTCAATTCTCTGTTATATCTCGGATCTGTCTGTTAGTTTCAATTCTCTGTCACAGTTCGGATCAGTCTGTTAGTTTCAATTCTCTGTCACAGCTCGAATCAGTCTGTCAGTTGCAATTTTCTGTGACAGCTCGGATCAGTCGATCAGTTTGAATTGTCTGTCACAGCTCAGATCAGTCTGTCAGTTTCAAATCCTTGTCTGAGCTCGTATAAGTCTGTCAGCTGCAATTACCTAACACAGCTCGGAACCGTCTGTCTATTTCAATTCTCTGCCACAGCTCGGATAACTCTATCAGTTTCAATTCTCCCTCACAGCTCGGATGAGTCTGTCAGTTTCATTTCCCTGTCACAGTTCAGATTAATCTGTCAGTTTCAATTCCCTGTCACAACTCGGATCAGTCTGTCTGTTTCAGTTCTCTGTTGTAGCTCGGATCAATCTGTCAGTTTCAATTCCCTGTCACAGCTGGGAACAGTCTGTCAGTTTTGATTCTCTGTAATAGCTCGGATCAGTCTGTCAGTTTCAATTCCCTGTCACAGTTCGAATCAGTCTGTCAGGTTCAATTGTCTGTCAGAGGTCAGATCAGTCTTCCAGTTTCAATTCTCTGTCACAGCTCGGATCAGTCTATCTGTTTCGCTTCTCTGCCACAGCTCGGATCAGTCTGTCAGTTTCAATTCTCTGCCACAGCTCGGATCAGTCTGTCAGTTGCAATTTTCTGTCACACCTCGGATCAGTCTGTCAGTTTGAATTGTCTGTGACAGCTCAGATCAGTCTTTCAGTTTCAAATCCTTGTCTGAGCTCGTATAAGTCTGTCAACTTCAATTACCTAACACAGCTCGGAACCGTCTGTCTGTTTCAATTCTCTGCCACAGCTCGGATAACTCTATCAGTTTCAATTCTTAGTCACAGCTCGGATCTGTCTGTCAGTTTCAATTCCCTGTCACAGCTCGGATCTGACTGTCAGTTTCAATTCTCTGTCACAGCTCAGATCTGTCTGTCAGTTTCAATTCTCTGTCACAGCTGGGATCAGTCTGTCAGTTTTGATTCTCTGTAATAGCTCGGATCAGTCTGTCAGTTTCAATTCCCTGTCACAGCTCGAATCAGTCTGTCAGTTTCAATTGTCTGTCAGAGGTCAGATCAGTCTTCCAGTTTCAATTCTCTGTCACAGCTCGGATCAGTCTGTCAGTTCGAATTGTCTGTCACAGCTCAGATCAGTCTCTCAGTTTCAAATCCTTGTCTGAGCTCGTATAAGTCTGTCAAATTCAGTTACCTAACACAGCTCGGAACCGTCTGTCTGTTTCAATTCTCTGCCACAGCTCAGATAACTCTATCAGTTTCAATTCTTAGTCACAGCTCGGATCTGTCTGTCAGTTTCAATTCCCTGTCACAGCTCGGATCAGACTGTCAGTTTCAATTCTCTGTCACAGCTCGGATCTGTCTGTCAGTTTCAATTCTCTGTCACAGCTCAGATCAGTCTGTCAGTTTCAATTCTCTGTCATAGCTCGGATCAGTCTGTCAGTGTCAATTCTCTGTCACAGCTCGGATCAGTCTGTCAGTTTCAACTCTCTGTCACAGGTCAGATCAGTCTGTCAGTTTCAATTCCTTGTCACAGCTCGGATCAATCTGTCATGTTCCATTCTCTGTCACAGCTCGGATCAGTCTGTCAATTTCAATTCTCTGTCACAGTTCGGATCTCTCTGTCAGTTTCAATTCCCTGTCACAGATCAGATCAGTCTTCCAGTTTCAATTCTCTGTGACAGCTCGGATCAGTCTATCTGTTTCGATTCTCTCTCATAGTTCGGATCAGTCTGTCAGTTTCAATTCTCTGTCACAGCTCGGATCAGTCTGTCAGTTTCAATTCTCTATCACAGCTCAGATCAGTCAGTCAGTTTCAATTCCCTGTCACAGCTCGGGTCAGTCTGTCAGTTTCAATTCTCTGTCACAGTTCGTATTAATCTGTCAATTTCCATTCTCTGTCACAGCTCGGATCAGTCTGTCAGTTTCAATTCTCTGTTATATCTCGGATCTGTCTGTTAGTTTCAATTCTCTGTCACAGTTCGGATCAGTCTGTTAGTTTCAATTCTCTGTCACAGCTCGAATCAGTCTGTCAGTTGCAATTTTCTGTGACAGCTCGGATCAGTCGATCAGTTTGAATTGTCTGTCACAGCTCAGATCAGTCTGTCAGTTTCAAATCCTTGTCTGAGCTCGTATAAGTCTGTCAGCTGCAATTACCTAACACAGCTCGGAACCGTCTGTCTATTTCAATTCTCTGCCACAGCTCGGATAACTCTATCAGTTTCAATTCTCCCTCACAGCTCGGATGAGTCTGTCAGTTTCATTTCCCTGTCACAGTTCAGATTAATCTGTCAGTTTCAATTCCCTGTCACAACTCGGATCAGTCTGTCTGTTTCAGTTCTCTGTTGTAGCTCGGATCAATCTGTCAGTTTCAATTCCCTGTCACAGCTGGGAACAGTCTGTCAGTTTTGATTCTCTGTAATAGCTCGGATCAGTCTGTCAGTTTCAATTCCCTGTCACAGTTCGAATCAGTCTGTCAGGTTCAATTGTCTGTCAGAGGTCAGATCAGTCTTCCAGTTTCAATTCTCTGTCACAGCTCGGATCAGTCTATCTGTTTCGCTTCTCTGCCACAGCTCGGATCAGTCTGTCAGTTTCAATTCTCTGCCACAGCTCGGATCAGTCTGTCAGTTGCAATTTTCTGTCACACCTCGGATCAGTCTGTCAGTTTGAATTGTCTGTGACAGCTCAGATCAGTCTTTCAGTTTCAAATCCTTGTCTGAGCTCGTATAAGTCTGTCAACTTCAATTACCTAACACAGCTCGGAACCGTCTGTCTGTTTCAATTCTCTGCCACAGCTCGGATAACTCTATCAGTTTCAGTTCTTAGTCACAGCTCGGATCTGTCTGTCAGTTTCAATTCCCTGTCACAGCTCGGATCTGACTGTCAGTTTCAATTCTCTGTCACAGCTCAGATCTGTCTGTCAGTTTCAATTCTCTGTCACAGCTGGGATCAGTCTGTCAGTTTTGATTCTCTGTAATAGCTCGGATCAGTCTGTCAGTTTCAATTCCCTGTCACAGCTCGAATCAGTCTGTCAGTTTCAATTGTCTGTCAGAGGTCAGATCAGTCTTCCAGTTTCAATTCTCTGTCACAGCTCGGATCAGTCTGTCAGTTCGAATTGTCTGTCACAGCTCAGATCAGTCTCTCAGTTTCAAATCCTTGTCTGAGCTCGTATAAGTCTGTCAAATTCAGTTACCTAACACAGCTCGGAACCGTCTGTCTGTTTCAATTCTCTGCCACAGCTCAGATAACTCTATCAGTTTCAATTCTTAGTCACAGCTCGGATCTGTCTGTCAGTTTCAATTCCCTGTCACAGCTCGGATCAGACTGTCAGTTTCAATTCTCTGTCACAGCTCGGATCTGTCTGTCAGTTTCAATTCTCTGTCACAGCTCAGATCAGTCTGTCAGTTTCAATTCTCTGTCATAGCTCGGATCAGTCTGTCAGTGTCAATTCTCTGTCACAGCTCGGATCAGTCTGTCAGTTTCAACTCTCTGTCACAGGTCAGATCAGTCTGTCAGTTTCAATTCCTTGTCACAGCTCGGATCAATCTGTCATGTTCCATTCTCTGTCACAGCTCGGATCAGTCTGTCAATTTCAATTCTCTGTCACAGTTCGGATCTCTCTGTCAGTTTCAATTCCCTGTCACAGATCAGATCAGTCTTCCAGTTTCAATTCTCTGTCACAGCTCGGATCAGTCTATCTGTTTCGATTCTCTCTCATAGTTCGGATCAGTCTGTCAGTTTCAATTCTCTGTCACAGCTCGGATCTGTCTGTCAGTTTCAATTCCCTGTCACATCTCGGATCAGACTGTCAGTTTCAATTCTCTGTCACAGTTCGTATTAGTCTGTCAGTTTCCATTCTCTGTCACAGCTCGGATCAGTCTGTCAGTTTCAATTCTCTGTTATATCTCGGATCTGTCTGTCAGTTTCAATTCTCTGTCACAGTTCGGATCAGTCTGTTAGTTTCAATTCTCTGTCACAGCTCGAATCAGTCTGTCAGTTGCAATTTTCTGTCACAGCTCGGATCAGTCGATCAGTTTGAATTGTCTGTCACAGCTCAGATCAGTCTGTCAGTTTCAAATCCTTGTCTGAGCTCGTATAACTCTGTCAGCTTCAACTACCTAACACAGCTCGGAACCGTCTGTCTGTTTCAATTCTCTGCCACAGCTCGGATAACTCTATCAGTTTCAATTCTCTCTCACAGCTCGCATCAGTCTGTCAGTTTCATTTCCCTGTCACAGTTCAGATTAATCTGTCAGTTTCAATTCCCTGTCACAACTTGGATCAGTCTGTCTGTTTCAATTCTCTGTTGTAGCTCGGATCAGTCTGTCAGTTTCAATTCCCTGTCACAGCTGGGATCAGTCCGTCAGTTTTGATTCTCTGTAATAGCTCGGATCAGTCTGTCAGTTTCAATTCCCTGTCACAGCTATAATCAGTCTGTCAGTTTCAATTGTCTGTCAGAGGTCAGATCAGTCTTCCAGTTTCAATTCTCTGTCACAGCTCGGATCAGTCTATCTGTTTCGCTTCTCTGTCACAACTCGGATCAGTCTGTCAGTTTCAATTCTCTGTCACAGCTCGGATCAGTCTGTCAGTTGCAATTTTCTGTCACAGCTCAGATCAGTCTCTCAGTTTCAAATCCTTGTCTGAGCTCGTATAAGTCTGTCAAATTCAATTACCTAACACAGCTCGGAACCGTCTGTCTGTTTCAATTCTCTGCCACAGCTCGGATAACTCTATCAGTTTCAATTCTTAGTCACAGCTCGGATCTGTCTGTCTGTTTCAATTCCATGTCACAGCTCGGATCAGACTGTCAGTTTCAATTCTCTGTCACAGCTCGGATCTGTCTGTCAGTTTCAATTTTCTGTCACAGCTCTGATCAGTCTGTCAGTTTTGATTCTCTGTCATAGCTCGGATCAGTCTGTCAGTGTCAGTTCTCTGTCACAGCTCAGATCAGTCTGTCAGTTTCAATTCTCTGTCAGCCTCGGATCTGTCTGTCAGTTTCAATTCTCTGTCGCAGCTCGGATCAGACTGTCTGTTTCAATTCTCTGTCACAGCTCGGATCAGTCTATCAGTTTCAATTCTCTGTCACAGCTCGGATCAGTCTGTCAGTTTCAATTCTCTATCACAGCTCAGATCAGTCAGTCAGTTTCAATTCCCTGTCACAGCTCGGGTCAGTCTGTCAGTTTCAATTCTCTGTCACAGTTCGTATTAATCTGTCAATTTCCATTCTCTGTCACAGCTCGGGTCAGTCTGTCAGTTTCAATTCTCTGTCACAGTTCGTATTAATCTGTCAATTTCCATTCTCTGTCACAGCTCGGATCAGTCTGTCAGTTTCAATTCTCTGTTATATCTCGGATCTGTCTGTTAGTTTCAATTCTCTGTCACAGTTCGGATCAGTTTGTTAGTTTCAATTCTCTGTCACAGCTCGAATCAGTCTGTCAGTTGCAATTTTCTGTGACAGCTCGGATCAGTCGATCAGTTTGAATTGTCTGTCACAGCTCAGATCAGTCTGTCAGTTTCAAATCCTTGTCTGAGCTCGTATAAGTCTGTCAGCTGCAATTACCTAACACAGCTCGGAACCGTCTGTCTATTTCAATTCTCTGCCACAGCTCGGATAACTCTATCAGTTTCAATTCTCCCTCACAGCTCGGATGAGTCTGTCAGGTTCATTTCCCTGTCACAGTTCAGATTAATCTGTCAGTTTCAATTCCCTGTCACAACTCGGATCAGTCTGTCTGTTTCAGTTCTCTGTTGTAGCTCGGATCAATCTGTCAGTTTCAATTCCCTGTCACAGCTGGGAACAGTCTGTCAGTTTTGATTCTCTGTAATAGCTCGGATCAGTCTGTCAGTTTCAATTCCCTGTCACAGTTCGAATCAGTCTGTCAGGTTCAATTGTCTGTCAGAGGTCAGATCAGTCTTCCAGTTTCAATTCTCTGTCACAGCTCGAATCAGTCTATCTGTTTCGCTTCTCTGCCACAGCTCGGATCAGTCTGTCAGTTTCAATTCTCTGCCACAGCTCGGATCAGTCTGTCAGTTGCAATTTTCTGTCACACCTCGGATCAGTCTGTCAGTTTGAATTGTCTGTGACAGCTCAGATCAGTCTTTCAGTTTCAAATCCTTGTCTGAGCTCGTATAAGTCTGTCAACTTCAATTACCTAACACAGCTCGGAACCGTCTGTCTGTTTCAATTCTCTGCCACAGCTCGGATAAGTCTATCAGTTTCAATTCTTAGTCACAGCTCGGATCTGTCTGTCAGTTTCAATTCCCTGTCACAGCTCGGATCTGACTGTCAGTTTCAATTCTCTGTCACAGCTCAGATCTGTCTGTCAGTTTCAATTCTCTGTCACAGCTCGGATCAGTCTATCTGTTTCGCTTCTCTGTCACAGCTCGGATCAGTCTGTCAGTTTCAATTCTCTGTCACAGCTCGGATCAGTCTGTCAGTTCGAATTGTCTGTCACAGCTCAGATCAGTCTCTCAGTTTCAAATCCTTGTCTGAGCTCGTATAAGTCTGTCAAATTCAGTTACCTTACACAGCTCGGAACCGTCTGTCTGTTTCAATTCTCTGCCACAGCTCAGATAACTCTGTCAGTTTCAATTCCCTGTCACAGCTCGGATCAGGCTGTCAGTTTCAATTCTCTGTCGCAGCTCAGATCTGTCTGTCAGTTTCAATTCTCTGTCACAGCTCAGATCAGTCTGTCAGTTTTGATTCTCTGTCATAGCTCGGATCAGTCTGTCAGTGTCAGTTCTCTGTCACAGCTCAGATCAGTCTGTCAGTTTCAATTCTCTGTCACAGCTCGGATCTGTCTGTCAGTTTCAATTCTCTGTCACAGCTCAGATCAGTCTGTCAGTTTCAATTTTCTGTCACAGTTCGGATCAGTCTGTCAGTTTCAATTCCCCACCACAGCTCGGATCAGTCTGTCATTTTGAATTCTCTGTCACAGCTCGGATCAGTCTGTCAGTTTCAACTCTCTGTCACAGGTCAAATCAGTCTTCCAGTTTCAATTCTCTGTCAAAACTCGGATCAGTCTACCTGTTTCGATTCTCTGTCTTAGCTCGCATCAGTCTGTCAGTTACAAATCTCTGTCACAGCTCGGATCAGTCTGTCAGTTTCAATTCTCTGTCACAGATCGGATCAGTCTGTCAGTTTCAATTCCCTGTCACATCTCGGATCAGACTGTCAGTTTCAATTCTCTGTCACAGCTCGGATCAGTCTGTCAGTTTCAATTCTCTGTCACTGCTCGGATCCGTCTGTCAGTTTCAATTCTCTGTCACAGCTCGGATCAGTCTGTCAGTTCGAATTGTCTCTCACAGCTCAGATCAGTCTGACACTTTCAATTCTCGGTCACAGCTCGGATCAGTCTGTCAGTTTCAATTCTCTGTCACAGCTCGGATCCGTCTGTCAGTTTCAATTCTCTGTCATGGTTCGTGCTACTCTGTCAGTTTCAATTACCTGTCACAGCTCGGATCAGTCTGTCAGTTTCAATTCTCGGTCACAGTTCGTATTAGTCTGTCAATTTCAATTCTCTGTCACAGTTCGGATCTCTCTGTCAGTTTCAATTCCCTGTCACAGATCAGATCAGTCTTCCAGTTTCAATTCTCTGTCACAGCTCGGATCAGTCTATCTGTTTCGATTCTCTCTCATAGTTCGGATCAGTCTGTCAGTTTCAATTCTCTGTCACAGCTCGGATCTGTCTGTCAGTTTCAATTCCCTGTCACATCTCGGATCAGACTGTCAGTTTCAATTCTCTGTCACAGTTCGTATTAGTCTGTCAGTTTCCATTCTCTGTCACAGCTCGGATCAGTCTGTCAGTTTCAATTCTCTGTTATATCTCGGATCTGTCTGTCAGTTTCAATTCTCTGTCACAGTTCGGATCAGTCTGTTAGTTTCAATTCTCTGTCACAGCTCGAATCAGTCTGTCAGTTGCAATTTTCTGTCACAGCTCGGATCAGTCGATCAGTTTGAATTGTCTGTCACAGCTCAGATCAGTCTGTCAGTTTCAAATCCTTGTCTGAGCTCGTATAACTCTGTCAGCTTCAACTACCTAACACAGCTCGGAACCGTCTGTCTGTTTCAATTCTCTGCCACAGCTCGGATAACTCTATCAGTTTCAATTCTCTCTCACAGCTCGCATCAGTCTGTCAGTTTCATTTCCCTGTCACAGTTCAGATTAATCTGTCAGTTTCAATTCCCTGTCACAACTTGGATCAGTCTGTCTGTTTCAATTCTCTGTTGTAGCTCGGATCAGTCTGTCAGTTTCAATTCCCTGTCACAGCTGGGATCAGTCCGTCAGTTTTGATTCTCTGTAATAGCTCGGATCAGTCTGTCAGTTTCAATTCCCTGTCACAGCTATAATCAGTCTGTCAGTTTCAATTGTCTGTCAGAGGTCAGATCAGTCTTCCAGTTTCAATTCTCTGTCACAGCTCGGATCAGTCTATCTGTTTCGCTTCTCTGTCACAGCTCGGATCAGTCTGTCAGTTTCAATTCTCTGTCACAGCTCGGATCAGTCTGTCAGTTGCAATTTTCTGTCACAGCTCAGATCAGTCTCTCAGTTTCAAATCCTTGTCTGAGCTCGTATAAGTCTGTCAAATTCAATTACCTAACACAGCTCGGAACCGTCTGTCTGTTTCAATTCTCTGCCACAGCTCGGATAACTCTATCAGTTTCAATTCTTAGTCACAGCTCGGATCTGTCTGTCTGTTTCAATTCCATGTCACAGCTCGGATCAGACTGTCAGTTTCAATTCTCTGTCACAGCTCGGATCTGTCTGTCAGTTTCAATTTTCTGTCACAGCTCTGATCAGTCTGTCAGTTTTGATTCTCTGTCATAGCTCGGATCAGTCTGTCAGTGTCAGTTCTCTGTCACAGCTCAGATCAGTCTGTCAGTTTCAATTCTCTGTCAGCCTCGGATCTGTCTGTCAGTTTCAATTCTCTGTCGCAGCTCGGATCAGACTGTCTGTTTCAATTCTCTGTCACAGCTCGGATCAGTCTATCAGTTTCAATTCTCTGTCACAGCTCGGATCAGTCTGTCAGTTTCAATTCTCTATCACAGCTCAGATCAGTCAGTCAGTTTCAATTCCCTGTCACAGCTCGGGTCAGTCTGTCAGTTTCAATTCTCTGTCACAGTTCGTATTAATCTGTCAATTTCCATTCTCTGTCACAGCTCGGGTCAGTCTGTCAGTTTCAATTCTCTGTCACAGTTCGTATTAATCTGTCAATTTCCATTCTCTGTCACAGCTCGGATCAGTCTGTCAGTTTCAATTCTCTGTTATATCTCGGATCTGTCTGTTAGTTTCAATTCTCTGTCACAGTTCGGATCAGTTTGTTAGTTTCAATTCTCTGTCACAGCTCGAATCAGTCTGTCAGTTGCAATTTTCTGTGACAGCTCGGATCAGTCGATCAGTTTGAATTGTCTGTCACAGCTCAGATCAGTCTGTCAGTTTCAAATCCTTGTCTGAGCTCGTATAAGTCTGTCAGCTGCAATTACCTAACACAGCTCGGAACCGTCTGTCTATTTCAATTCTCTGCCACAGCTCGGATAACTCTATCAGTTTCAATTCTCCCTCACAGCTCGGATGAGTCTGTCAGGTTCATTTCCCTGTCACAGTTCAGATTAATCTGTCAGTTTCAATTCCCTGTCACAACTCGGATCAGTCTGTCTGTTTCAGTTCTCTGTTGTAGCTCGGATCAATCTGTCAGTTTCAATTCCCTGTCACAGCTGGGAACAGTCTGTCAGTTTTGATTCTCTGTAATAGCTCGGATCAGTCTGTCAGTTTCAATTCCCTGTCACAGTTCGAATCAGTCTGTCAGGTTCAATTGTCTGTCAGAGGTCAGATCAGTCTTCCAGTTTCAATTCTCTGTCACAGCTCGAATCAGTCTATCTGTTTCGCTTCTCTGCCACAGCTCGGATCAGTCTGTCAGTTTCAATTCTCTGCCACAGCTCGGATCAGTCTGTCAGTTGCAATTTTCTGTCACACCTCGGATCAGTCTGTCAGTTTGAATTGTCTGTGACAGCTCAGATCAGTCTTTCAGTTTCAAATCCTTGTCTGAGCTCGTATAAGTCTGTCAACTTCAATTACCTAACACAGCTCGGAACCGTCTGTCTGTTTCAATTCTCTGCCACAGCTCGGATAAGTCTATCAGTTTCAATTCTTAGTCACAGCTCGGATCTGTCTGTCAGTTTCAATTCCCTGTCACAGCTCGGATCTGACTGTCAGTTTCAATTCTCTGTCACAGCTCAGATCTGTCTGTCAGTTTCAATTCTCTGTCACAGCTCGGATCAGTCTATCTGTTTCGCTTCTCTGTCACAGCTCGGATCAGTCTGTCAGTTTCAATTCTCTGTCACAGCTCGGATCAGTCTGTCAGTTCGAATTGTCTGTCACAGCTCAGATCAGTCTCTCAGTTTCAAATCCTTGTCTGAGCTCGTATAAGTCTGTCAAATTCAGTTACCTTACACAGCTCGGAACCGTCTGTCTGTTTCAATTCTCTGCCACAGCTCAGATAACTCTGTCAGTTTCAATTCCCTGTCACAGCTCGGATCAGGCTGTCAGTTTCAATTCTCTGTCGCAGCTCAGATCTGTCTGTCAGTTTCAATTCTCTGTCACAGCTCAGATCAGTCTGTCAGTTTTGATTCTCTGTCATAGCTCGGATCAGTCTGTCAGTGTCAGTTCTCTGTCACAGCTCAGATCAGTCTGTCAGTTTCAATTCTCTGTCACAGCTCGGATCTGTCTGTCAGTTTCAATTCTCTGTCACAGCTCAGATCAGTCTGTCAGTTTCAATTTTCTGTCACAGTTCGGATCAGTCTGTCAGTTTCAATTCCCCACCACAGCTCGGATCAGTCTGTCATTTTGAATTCTCTGTCACAGCTCGGATCAGTCTGTCAGTTTCAACTCTCTGTCACAGGTCAAATCAGTCTTCCAGTTTCAATTCTCTGTCAAAACTCGGATCAGTCTACCTGTTTCGATTCTCTGTCTTAGCTCGCATCAGTCTGTCAGTTACAAATCTCTGTCACAGCTCGGATCAGTCTGTCAGTTTCAATTCTCTGTCACAGATCGGATCAGTCTGTCAGTTTCAATTCCCTGTCACATCTCGGATCAGACTGTCAGTTTCAATTCTCTGTCACAGCTCGGATCAGTCTGTCAGTTTCAATTCTCTGTCACTGCTCGGATCCGTCTGTCAGTTTCAATTCTCTGTCACAGCTCGGATCAGTCTGTCAGTTCGAATTGTCTCTCACAGCTCAGATCAGTCTGACACTTTCAATTCTCGGTCACAGCTCGGATCAGTCTGTCAGTTTCAATTCTCTGTCACAGCTCGGATCCGTCTGTCAGTTTCAATTCTCTGTCATGGTTCGTGCTACTCTGTCAGTTTCAATTACCTGTCACAGCTCGGATCAGTCTGTCAGTTTCAATTCTCGGTCACAGTTCGTATTAGTCTGTTAGTTTCCATTCTCTGTCACAGCTCGGATCAGTCATTCAGTTTCGATTCTCTGTTACATCTCGGATCTGTCTGTCAGTTTCAATTCTCTGTCACAGCTCGGATCAGTCTGTCAGTTTCAATTCTCTGCCACAGCTCGGATCAGTCTGTCAGTTGCAATTTTCTGTCACACCTCGGATCAGTCTGTCAGTTTGAATTGTCTGTGACAGCTCAGATCAGTCTTTCAGTTTCAAATCCTTGTCTGAGCTCGTATAAGTCTGTCAACTTCAATTACCTAACACAGCTCGGAACCGTCTGTCTGTTTCAATTCTCTGCCACAGCTCGGATAACTCTATCAGTTTCAATTCTTAGTCACAGCTCGGATCTGTCTGTCAGTTTCAATTCCCTGTCACAGCTCGGATCTGACTGTCAGTTTCAATTCTCTGTCACAGCTCAGATCTGTCTGTCAGTTTCAATTCTCTGTCACAGCTGGGATCAGTCTGTCAGTTTTGATTCTCTGTAATAGCTCGGATCAGTCTGTCAGTTTCAATTCCCTGTCACAGCTCGAATCAGTCTGTCAGTTTCAATTGTCTGTCAGAGGTCAGATCAGTCTTCCAGTTTCGATTCTCTGTCACAGCTCGGGTCAGTCTGTCAGTTTCAATTCTCTGTCACAGCTCAGATCAGTCAGTCAGTTTCAATTCCCTGTCACAGCTCGGGTCAGTCTGTCAGTTTCAATTCTCTGTCACAGTTCGTATTAATCTGTCAATTTCCATTCTCTGTCACAGCTCGGATCAGTCTGTCAGTTTCAATTCTCTGTTATATCTCGGATCTGTCTGTTAGTTTCAATTCTCTGTCACAGTTCGGATCAGTCTGTTAGTTTCAATTCTCTGTCACAGCTCGAATCAGTCTGTCAGTTGCAATTTTCTGTGACAGCTCGGATCAGTCGATCAGTTTGAATTGTCTGTCACAGCTCAGATCAGTCTGTCAGTTTCAAATCCTTGTCTGAGCTCGTATAAGTCTGTCAGCTGCAATTACCTAACACAGCTCGGAACCGTCTGTCTATTTCAATTCTCTGCCACAGCTCGGATAACTCTATCAGTTTCAATTCTCCCTCACAGCTCGGATGAGTCTGTCAGTTTCATTTCCCTGTCACAGTTCAGATTAATCTGTCAGTTTCAATTCCCTGTCACAACTCGGATCAGTCTGTCTGTTTCAGTTCTCTGTTGTAGCTCGGATCAATCTGTCAGTTTCAATTGCCTGTCACAGCTGGGAACAGTCTGTCAGTTTTGATTCTCTGTAATAGCTCGGATCAGTCTGTCAGTTTCAATTCCCTGTCACAGTTCGAATCAGTCTGTCAGGTTCAATTGTCTGTCAGAGGTCAGATCAGTCTTCCAGTTTCAATTCTCTGTCACAGCTCGGATCAGTCTATCTGTTTCGCTTCTCTGCCACAGCTCGGATCAGTCTGTCAGTTTCAATTCTCTGCCACAGCTCGGATCAGTCTGTCAGTTGCAATTTTCTGTCACACCTCGGATCAGTCTGTCAGTTTGAATTGTCTGTGACAGCTCAGATCAGTCTTTCAGTTTCAAATCCTTGTCTGAGCTCGTATAAGTCTGTCAACTTCAATTACCTAACACAGCTCGGAACCGTCTGTCTGTTTCAATTCTCTGCCACAGCTCGGATAACTCTATCAGTTTCAATTCCCTGTCACAGCTCGGATCTGACTGTCAGTTTCAATTCTCTGTCACAGCTCAGATCTGTCTGTCAGTTTCAATTCTCTGTCACAGCTGGGATCAGTCTGTCAGTTTTGATTCTCTGTAATAGCTCGGATCAGTCTGTCAGTTTCAATTCCCTGTCACAGCTCGAATCAGTCTGTCAGTTTCAATTGTCTGTCAGAGGTCAGATCAGTCTTCCAGTTTCAATTCTCTGTCACAGCTCGGATCAGTCTGTCAGTTCGAATTGTCTGTCACAGCTCAGATCAGTCTCTCAGTTTCAAATCCTTGTCTGAGCTCGTATAAGTCTGTCAAATTCAGTTACCTAACACAGCTCGGAACCGTCTGTCTGTTTCAATTCTCTGCCACAGCTCAGATAACTCTATCAGTTTCGATTCTTAGTCACAGCTCGGATCTGTCTGTCAGTTTCAATTCCCTGTCACAGCTCGGATCAGACTGTCAGTTTCAATTCTCTGTCACAGCTCGGATCTGTCTGTCAGTTTCAATTCTCTGTCACAGCTCAGATCAGTCTGTCAGTTTCAATTCTCTGTCATAGCTCGGATCAGTCTGTCAGTGTCAATTCTCTGTCACAGCTCGGATCAGTCTGTCAGTTTCAACTCTCTGTCACAGGTCAGATCAGTCTGTCAGTTTCAATTCCTTGTCACAGCTCGGATCAATCTGTCATGTTCCATTCTCTGTCACAGCTCGGATCAGTCTGTCAATTTCAATTCTCTGTCACAGTTCGGATCTCTCTGTCAGTTTCAATTCCCTGTCACAGATCAGATCAGTCTTCCAGTTTCAATTCTCTGTCACAGCTCGGATCAGTCTATCTGTTTCGATTCTCTCTCATAGTTCGGATCAGTCTGTCAGTTTCAATTCTCTGTCACAGCTCGGATCTGTCTGTCAGTTTCAATTCCCTGTCACATCTCGGATCAGACTGTCAGTTTCAATTCTCTGTCACAGTTCGTATTAGTCTGTCAGTTTCCATTCTCTGTCACAGCTCGGATCAGTCTGTCAGTTTCAATTCTCTGTTATATCTCGGATCTGTCTGTCAGTTTCAATTCTCTGTCACAGTTCGGATCAGTCTGTTAGTTTCAATTCTCTGTCACAGCTCGAATCAGTCAGTCAGTTGCAATTTTCTGTCACAGCTCGGATCAGTCGATCAGTTTGAATTGTCTGTCACAGCTCAGATCAGTCTGTCAGTTTCAAATCCTTGTCTGAGCTCGTATAACTCTGTCAGCTTCAATTACCTAACACAGCTCGGAACCGTCTGTCTGTTTCAATTCTCTGCCACAGCTCGGATAACTCCATCAGTTTCAATTCTCTCTCACAGCTCGCATCAGTCTGTCAGTTTCATTTCCCTGTCACAGTTCAGATTAATCTGTCAGTTTCAATTCCCTGTCACAACTTGGATCAGTCTGTCTGTTTCAATTCTCTGTTGTAGCTCGGATCAGTCTGTCAGTTTCAATTCCCTGTCACAGCTGGGATCAGTCCGTCAGTTTTGATTCTCTGTAATAGCTCGGATCAGTCTGTCAGTTTCAATTCCCTGTCACAGCTATAATCAGTCTGTCAGTTTCAATTGTCTGTCAGAGGTCAGATCAGTCTTCCAGTTTCAATTCTCTGTCACAGCTCGGATCAGTCTATCTGTTTCGCTTCTCTGTCACAGCTCGGATCAGTCTGTCAGTTTCAATTCTCTGTCACAGCTCGGATCAGTCTGTCAGTTGCAATTTTCTGTCACAGCTCAGATCAGTCTCTCAGTTTCAAATCCTTGTCTGAGCTCGTATAAGTCTGTCAAATTCAATTACCTAACACAGCTCGGAACCGTCTGTCTGTTTCAATTCTCTGCCACAGCTCGGATAACTCTATCAGTTTCAATTCTTAGTCACAGCTCGGATCTGTCTGTCTGTTTCAATTCCCTGTCACAGCTCGGATCTGTCTGTCTGTTTCAATTCTCTGTCACAGTTCGTATTAATCTGTCAATTTCCATTCTCTGTCACAGCTCGGGTCAGTCTGTCAGTTTCAATTCTCTGTCACAGTTCGTATTAATCTGTCAATTTCCATTCTCTGTCACAGCTCGGATCAGTCTGTCAGTTTCAATTCTCTGTTATATCTCGGATCTGTCTGTTAGTTTCAATTCTCTGTCACAGTTCGGATCAGTCTGTTAGTTTCAATTCTCTGTCACAGCTCGAATCAGTCTGTCAGTTGCAATTTTCTGTGACAGCTCGGATCAGTCGATCAGTTTGAATTGTCTGTCACAGCTCAGATCAGTCTGTCAGTTTCAAATCCTTGTCTGAGCTCGTATAAGTCTGTCAGCTGCAATTACCTAACACAGCTCGGAACCGTCTGTCTATTTCAATTCTCTGCCACAGCTCGGATAACTCTATCAGTTTCAATTCTCCCTCACAGCTCGGATGAGTCTGTCAGTTTCATTTCCCTGTCACAGTTCAGATTAATCTGTCAGTTTCAATTCCCTGTCACAACTCGGATCAGTCTGTCTGTTTCAGTTCTCTGTTGTAGCTCGGATCAATCTGTCAGTTTCAATTCCCTGTCACAGCTGGGAACAGTCTGTCAGTTTTGATTCTCTGTAATAGCTCGGATCAGTCTGTCAGTTTCAATTCCCTGTCACAGTTCGAATCAGTCTGTCAGGTTCAATTGTCTGTCAGAGGTCAGATCAGTCTTCCAGTTTCAATTCTCTGTCACAGCTCGGATCAGTCTATCTGTTTCGCTTCTCTGCCACAGCTCGGATCAGTCTGTCAGTTTCAATTCTCTGCCACAGCTCGGATCAGTCTGTCAGTTGCAATTTTCTGTCACACCTCGGATCAGTCTGTCAGTTTGAATTGTCTGTGACAGCTCAGATCAGTCTTTCAGTTTCAAATCCTTGTCTGAGCTCGTATAAGTCTGTCAACTTCAATTACCTAACACAGCTCGGAACCGTCTGTCTGTTTCAATTCTCTGCCACAGCTCGGATAACTCTATCACTTTCAATTCTTAGTCACAGCTCGGATCTGTCTGTCAGTTTCAATTCCCTGTCACAGCTCGGATCTGACTGTCAGTTTCAATTCTCTGTCACAGCTCAGATCTGTCTGTCAGTTTCAATTCTCTGTCACAGCTGGGATCAGTCTGTCAGTTTTGATTCTCTGTAATAGCTCGGATCAGTCTGTCAGTTTCAATTCCCTGTCACAGCTCGAATCAATCTGTCAGTTTCAATTGTCTGTCAGAGGTCAGATCAGTCTTCCAGTTTCAATTCTCTGTCACAGCTCGGATCAGTCTATCTGTTTCGCTTCTCTGTCACAGCTCGGATCAGTCTGTCAGTTTCAATTCTCTGTCACAGCTCGGATCAGTCTGTCAGTTCGAATTGTCTGTCACAGCTCAGATCAGTCTCTCAGTTTCAAATCCTTGTCTGAGCTCGTATAAGTCTGTCAAATTCAGTTACCTAACACAGCTCGGAACCGTCTGTCTGTTTCAATTCTCTGCCACAGCTCAGATAACTCTATCAGTTTCAATTCTTAGTCACAGCTCGGATCTGTCTGTCAGTTTCAATTCCCTGTCACAGCTCGGATCAGGCTGTCAGTTTCAATTCTCTGTCGCAGCTCAGATCTGTCTGTCAGTTTCAATTCTCTGTCACAGCTCAGATCAGTCTGTCAGTTTTGATTCTCTGTCATAGCTCGGATCAGTCTGTCAGTGTCAGTTCTCTGTCACAGCTCAGATCAGTCTGTCAGTTTCAATTCTCTGTCACACCTCGGATCTGTCTGTCAGTTTCAATTCTCTGTCACAGCTCAGATCAGTCTGTCAGTTTCAATTTTCTGTCACAGTTCGGATCAGTCTGTCAGTTTCAATTCCCCACCACAGCTCGGATCAGTCTGTCATTTTGAATTCTCTGTCACAGCTCGGATCAGTCTGTCAGTTTCAACTCTCTGTCACAGGTCAAATCAGTCTTCCAGTTTCAATTCTCTGTCAAAACTCGGATCAGTCTACCTGTTTCGATTCTCTGTCTTAGCTCGCATCAGTCTGTCAGTTACAAATCTCTGTCACAGCTCGGATCAGTCTGTCAGTTTCAATTCTCTGTCACAGATCGGATCAGTCTGTCAGTTTCAATTCCCTGTCACGTCTCGGATCAGACTGTCAGTTTCAATTCTCTGTCACTGCTCGGATCCGTCTGTCAGTTTCAATTCTCTGTCACAGCTCGGATCAGTCTGTCAGTTCGAATTGTCTCTCACAGCTCAGATCAGTCTGACACTTTCAATTCTCGGTCACAGCTCGGATCAGTCTGTCAGTTTCAATTCTCTGTCACAGCTCGGATCCGTCTGTCAGTTTCAATTCTCTGTCATGGTTCGTGCTACTCTGTCAGTTTCAATTACCTGTCACAGCTCGGATCAGTCTGTCAGTTTCAATTCTCGGTCACAGTTCGTATTAGTCTGTTAGTTTCCATTCTCTGTCACAGCTCGGATCAGTCATTCAGTTTCGATTCTCTGTTACATCTCGGATCTGTCTGTCAGTTTCAATTCTCTGTCACAGCTCGGATCAGTCTGTCAGTTTCAATTCTCTGTCACAGTTCGTATTAGTCTGTCAGTTTCCATTCTCTGTCACAGCTTGGATCAGTCTGTCAGTTTAAATTCCCTGATACAGCTCAGATTAATCTGTCAGTTTCAATTCCCAACACAGCTCGGAATCGTCTGTCTGTTTCAAATCTCTGCCACAGCTCTGATCAGTCTGTCAGTTTCAATTCCTTGTCTGAACTCGTATACGTCTGTCAGTTTCAATTTCCTGTCACAGCTCGGATCAGTCTCTCAGTTTCAATTCCCTATCAAGGCTCGGATCAGTCTGTCAGTTTCGCTTCTCTGTCACAGCTCGGATCAGTCTGTCAGTTTAAATTCCCTGTTACAGCTCAGATTAAACTGTCAGAATCAATTCCCTGTCTGAGCTCGGATCAGTCTGTTTGTTTCAATTCTCTGTCGCAGCTCGGATCAGTCTGTCAGTTTCAATTCCCTGCACAGCTCGGATCAACCTCTCTGGTTCAATTCTCTGACAGAGCTCGGATCAGTCTGTCAGGTTCGATTCTCTGTCACAGCTCGGATCAGTCTGTCAGTTTCAATTCTCTGTCACAGCTCGGATCTGTCTGTCAGTTTCAATTCTCTGTCACAGCTCGGAGCAGTCTGTCAGTTGCAATTTTCTGTCACAGCTCGGATCAGTCTGTCAGTTCGAATTGTCTGTCACTGCTCAGATCAGTCTGTCAGTTTCAATTCCTTGTCACAGCTCGGATCAATCTGTCATGTTCCATTCTCTGTCACAGCTCGGATCAGTCTGTCAATTTCAATTCTCTGTCACAGTTCGGATCTGTCTGTCAGTTTCAATTCCCTGTCACAGGTCAGATCAGTCTTCCAGTTTCAATTCTCTGTCACAGCTCGGATCAGTCTATCTGTTTCGATTCTCTCCCATAGCTCGGATCAGTCTGTCAGTTTCAATTCTCTGTCACAGCTCGGATCTGTCTGTCAGTTTCAATTCCCTGTCACAGCTTGGGTCAGTCTGTCAGTTTCAATTCTCTGTCACAGTTCGTATTAGTCTGTCAGTTTCCATTCTCTGTCACAGCTCGGATCTGTCTGTCAGTTTCAATTGTCCGTCGCAGCTCTGATCAGTCTGTCAGTTTGAATTCTCTGTCACAGCTCGGATCAGTCTGTCAGTTTCAATTCTCTGTCACAGCTGCGATCACTCTGTCAGTTTCAATTCCCTGTCACAGCTCTGGTCAGTCTGTCAGTTTCAATTCTCTGTTACATTTCGTATTAGTCTTTCAGTTTCCATTCTCTGTCACAGCTCGGATCAGTCTATCATTTTCAATTCTCTGTTACATCTCGGATCTGTCTGTCAGCTTCAATTCTCTGTCACAGCTCGGATCAGTCTGTCAGTTTCAATTCTCTGTCACAGCTCGGATCTGTCTGTCAGTTTCAATTCTCTGTCACAGCTCGGATCAGTCTGTCAGTAGCAATTTTCTGTCACAGCTTGGATCAGTCTGTCAGTTCGAATTGTCTTTCACAGCTCAGATCAGTCTGTCACTTTCAAATCCTTGTCTGAGCTCGTATACGTCTGTCAGCTTCTATTACCTAACACAGCTTGGAACCGTCTGTCTGTTTCAATTCTCTGCCACAGCTCGGATCAGTCTGACAGTTCCAATTGTCTGTCACAGGTCAGATCAGTCTTCCAGTTTCAATTCTCTGTCACAGCTCGGATCAGTCTGTCAGTTTCAATTCTCTGTCACAACTCTGATCAGTCTGTCACTTTCAATTCCCTGTCACATCTCGGATCAGACTGTCAGTTTCAATTCTCTGTCACAGCTCGGATCAGTCTATCAGTTTCAATTCTCTGTCACAGCTCGGATCAGTCTGTCAGTTGCAATTTTCTGTCACAGCTCGGATCAGTCTGTCAGTTTCAATTCCTTGTCTGAGCACGTATAAGTCTCTCAGCTTCAATTACCTAACAAAGCTCGGAACCGTCTTTCTGTTTCAACTCTCTGCCACAGATCGGATAACTCTACCAGTTTCAATTCTTAGTCACACCTCGGAAATGTCTGTCAGTTTCAATTCCCTGTCACAGCTCGAGTCAGTCTGTCAGTTTCAATTCTCTGTCATAGTTCGTATTAGTCTGTCAGTTTCCAGTCTCTGTCACAGCTCGGATCAGTCTCTCACTTTCAAGTCTCTGTCACATCTCGGATCAGACTGTCAGTTCGGATTCTCTGTCACAGCTCAGATCAGTCTGTCTGTTTCAATTCTCTGTCACAGCTCGGATCTGTCTGTCAGTTTCAATTCCCTGTCAGAGCTCGGGTCAGTCTGTCAGTTTCAATTCTCTATCACAGTTCGTATTAGTCTGTCAGTTTCCATTCTCTGTCACAGCTCGGATCAGTCTGTCAGTTTCAATTCTCTGTCACAGCTCGGATCAGTCTGTCAGTTGCAATTTTCTGTCACAGCTCGGATCAATCTGTCACTTCGAATTGTCTCTCACAGCTCAGATCAGTCTGTCGCTTTCAAATCCTTGTCTGAGCTCGTATAAGTCTGTCAACGTCAATTACCTAACACAGCTCGGAACCGTCTGTCTGTTTCAATTCTCTGCCACAGCTCGGATAACTCAATCAGTTTCAATTCTCTGTCACAGCTCGGATCAGTCTGTCAGTTTCAATTCTCTGTCACAGCTCGGATCCGTCTGTCATTTCAATTCTCTGTCATAGCTCTTTAGAGTCTGCCAGTTTCAATTCCCTGTCACAGCTCGGATAAGTCTGTCAGTTTCAGTTCTCTGTTACATCTCCGATCTGTCTGTCAGTTTCAATTCTGTGTCACAGCTCGGATCGGTCTGTCCGTTTCAGTTCTCTGTCACGGCTCAGATCAGTCTGTCACTTTCAATTCCCTGTCACGGCTCGGTTCTGTCTGTTAGTTTGACTTCTCTGTCACAGCTCGGAATCGTCTGTCTGTATCAATTCTCTGCCACAGCTCGGATAACTCTATCAGTTTCAATTCTTAGTCACAGATCGGATCAGTCTGTCAGTTTCAATTCCCTGTCACAGCTCGGATCAGACTGTCAGTTTAAATTCCCTGTCTCAACTCGGATCAGTCTGTCTGTTTCAATTCTCTGTTGTAGCTCGGATCAGTCTGTCAGTTTCAATTCCCTGTCACAGCTCGGATCAGTCTGTCATGTTCCATTTTCTGTCACAGCTCGGATCAGTCTGTCAATTTCAATTCTCTGTCACAGTTCGGATCTGTCTGTCAGTTTCAATTCTCCGTCACAGCTCAGATCAGTCTGTCAGTTTGAATTCTTTGTCACAGCTCGGATTAGTCTGTCAGTTTCAATTCTCTGTCACAGCTCTAATCAGTCTGTCAGTGTCAATTGTCTGTCACAGGTCAGATCAGTCTTCCAGTTTCAATTCTCTGTCACAGCTCGGATCCGTCTACCTGTTTCGATTCTCTGTCATAGCTCGGATCAGTCTGTCAGTTTCAATTCTCTGTCACAGCTCGGATCAGTCTGTCAGTTTCAATTCTCTGTCACAGCTCGGATAACTCTGTCAGTTTCAATTCCCTGTCACAGCTCGGGTCAGTCTGTCAGTTTCAATTCTCTGTCACAGTTCGTATTAGTCTGTCAGTTTGCATTCTCTGTCACAGCTCGGATCAGTCTGTCATTTTCAAGTCTCTGTTACATCTCGGATCTGTCTGCCACTTTCAATTCTCTGTCACAGCTCGGATCAGTCTGTCAGTTTCAATTCTCTGTCACAGCTCGGATCAGTCTGTAGTTGCAATTTTCTGTCACAGCTCGGATCAGTCTGTCAGTTCGAATTGTCTGTCACAGATCAGATCAGTCTGTCACTTTCAAATCCATGTCTGAGCTCGTATAAGTCTGTCAGCTTCAATTACCTAACACAGCTCGGAACCGTCTGTCTGTTTCAATTCTCTGCCACAGCTCGGATAACTCTATCAGTTTCAATTCTTAGTCACAGCTCGGATCAGTCTGTCAGTTCGAATTGTCTGTCACAGCTCAGATCAGTCTGTCACTTTCAAATCCTTGTCTGAGCTCGTATAAGTCTGTCAGCTTCAATTACCTAACACAGCTCGGAACCGTCTGTCTGTTTCAATTCTCTGTCACAGCTCGGATCTGTCTGTCTGTTTCAATTCTCTATCACAGCTCGATCAGTCTGTCAGTTTCGATTCTCTGTCATAGCTCGGATCAGTCTGTCAGTTTGAATTCTCTGTCACAGCTCGGATCAGTCTGTCAGTTTCGATTCTCTGTCATAGCTCGGATCAGTCTGTCAGTTTCAATTCTCTGTCACAGTTCGTATTAGTCTGTCAGTTTGCATTCTCTGTCACAGCTCGGATCTGTCTGTCAGTCTCAATTCTCCGTCACAGCTCAGATCAGTCTGTCAGTTTGAATTCTCTGTCACAGCTCGGATCTGTCTGTCAGTTTCAATTCTCTGTCACAGCTCGAATCAGTCTGTCAGTTTCAATTCCCTGTCACAGCTCGGATCAGTCTGTCAGCTTCAATTCTCTGTCATAGTTCGTATTAGTCTGTCAGTTTCCATTCTCTGTCACAGCTCGGATCAGTCTGTCAGTTTCAATTCTCTGTTACATCTCGGATCTGTCTGTCACTTTCAATTCTCTGTCACAGCTTGGATCAGTCTGTCAGTTCGAATTCTCTGTCACAACTCAGATCACTCTGTCAGTTTCAATTCCCTGTCACAGCTCGGGTCAGTCTGTCAGTTTCAATTCTCTGTCATAGCTCGTATTAGTCTGTCAGTTTCCATTCTCTGTCACTGCTCGGATCAGTCTGTCAGTTTCAAGTCTCTGTTACATTTCGGATCTGTCTGTCACTTTCAATTCTCTGTCACAGCTCGGATCAGTCTGTCAGTTTCAATTCTCTGTCACAGCTCGGATCAGTCTGTCAGTTCGAATTGTCTGTCACAACTCAGATCAGTCTGTCACTTTCAAATCCTTGTCTGAGCTCGTATAAGACAGTCAGCTTCAATTACCTAACACAGCTCGGAACCGTCTGTCTGTTTCAATTCTCTGCCACAGCTCGGATAACTCTATCAGTTTCAATTCTTAGTCACAGCTCGGATCTGTCTATCAGTTTCAATTTCCTGTCACAGCTCGGATCAGACTGTCAGTTTCAATTCTCTGTCACAGCTCGGATCTGTCTGTCAGTTTCAATTCTTTGTCACAGCTCAGTTCAGTCTTTCAGTTTCGAATCTCTGTCATAGCTCGGATCTGTCTGTCAGTTTCAATTCTCTGTCACAGCTCAGATCAGTCTGTCAGTTTCAATTCTCTGTCATAGCTCGGATCAGTCTGTCATTTTAAATTCTCTGTCACAGCTCGGATCAGTCTGTCAGTTTCAATTCTCTGTCACAGCTCGGCTCAGTCTCTCAGTTTCAATTCCCTGTCACAGCTCGGGTCAGTCTGTCAGTTTCAATTCTCTGTCACAGTTCGTATTACTCGTCAGTTTCCATTCTCTGTCACAGCTCGGATCAGTCTGTCAGTTGAAATTTTCTGTCACAGCTCAGATCAGTCTGTCAGTTGCAATTCTCTGTCATAGTTCGTATTAGTCTGTCAGCTTCCATTCTCTGTCACAGCTCGGATCAGTCTGTCAGTTTCAAGTCTCTGTTACATCTCGGATCTCTCTGTCACTTTCAATTCTCTGTCACAGCTCGGATCAGTCTGTCAATTCGAATTCTCTGTCACAGCTCAGATCAGTCTGTCTGTTTCAAATCCTTGTCTGAGCTCATATAAGTCTGTCAGCTTCAATTACCAAACACAGCTTGGAACCGTCTGTCTGTTTCAATTCTTTGCCACAGCTCGGATAACTCTATCAGTTTCAATTCTTAGTCACAGCTCGGATCAGTCTGTCAGTTTCAATTCCCTGTCACAGCTCGGATCAGACTGTCAGATTCAATTCCCTGTCACAACTCGGATCAGTCTGTCTGTTTCAATTCTCTGCCACAGCTCGGATCAGTCTGACAGTTTCAATTGTCTGTCACAGGTCAGATCAGTCTTCCAGTTTGAATTCTCCGTCACAGCTCGGTTCAGTCTGTCAGTTTCAATTCTCTGTCACAGCTCGGATCAGTCTGTCAGTTTCAATTATCTGTCACAGGTCAGATCAGTCTTCCAGTTTCAATTCTCTGTCACAGCTCGGATCAGTCTATCTGTTTCGCCTCTCTGTCACAGCTCAGATCAGTATGTCAGTTTCAATTCTCTGTCACAGCTCGGATCAGTCTGTCAGTTGCAATTTTCTGTCACACCTCGGATCAGTCTGTCAGTTCGAATTGTCTGTCACAGCTCAGATCAGTCACTCAGTTTCAAATCCTGGTCTGAGCTCGTATAAGTCTGTCAACTTCAATTACCTAACACAGTTCGGAACCGTCTGTCTATTTCAATTCTCTGCCACAGCTCGGATAACTCTATCAGTTTCAATTCTTAGTCACAGCTCGGATCTGTCTGTCAGTTTCAATTCCCTGTCACAGCTCGGATCAGTCTGTCATTTTGAATTCTCTGTCACAGCTCGGATCAGTCTGTCAGTTTCAACTCTCTGTCACAGGTCCGATCATTCTTCCAGTTTCAATTCTCTGTCAAACCTCGGATCAGTCTATCTGTTTCGATTCTCTGTCTTAGCTCGCATCAGTCTGTCAGTTACAAATCTCTGTCACAGCTCGGATCAGTCTGTCAGTTTCAATTCTCTGTCACAGCTCAGATCAGTCTGTCAGTTTCAATTCCCTGTCACATCTCGGATCAGACTGTCAGTTTCAATTCTCTGTCACAGCTCAGATCCGTCTGTCAGTTTCAATTCTCTGTCACTGCTCGGATCAGTCTGTCAGTTCGAATTGTCTCTCACAGCTCAGATCAGTCTGACACTTTCAATTCTCGGTCACAGCTCGGATCAGTCTGACAGTTTCAATTCTCTGTCACTGCTCGGATCCGTCTGTCAGTTTCAATTCTCTGTCACAGCTCGGATCAGTCTGTCAGTTCGAATTGTCTCTCACAGCTCAGATCAGTCTGACACTTTCAATTCTCGGTCACAGCTCGGATCAGTCTGTCAGTTTCAATTCTCTGTCACAGCTCGGATCAGTCTGTCAGTTTCATTTCTCTGCCACAGCTCGGATCAGTCTGTCAGTTTAAATTCCCTGTTACAGCTCAGGTTAAACAGTCAGTTTCAATTCCCTGTCTGAGCTCGGATCAGTCTGTCTGTTTCAATTCTCTGTCACAGCTCGGATCAGTCTGTCAGTTTCAATTCCCTGCACAGCTCGGATCAGTCTGTCAGTTCGAATTGTCTGTCACAGCTGAGATCCGTCTGTCAGTTTCAATTCTCGGTCACAGCTCAGATCAGTCTGTCACTTTCAAGTCTCTGTCACAGCTCGGATCAGTCTGTCAGTTTCAATTCCCTGTCACAGCTCGGATCAGTCTGTCAGTTGCAATTTTCTGTCACACCTCGGATCAGTCTGTCAGTTCGAATTGTCTGTCACAGCTCAGATCAGTCACTCAGTTTCAAATCCTGGTCTGAGCTCGTATAAGTCTGTCAACTTCAATTACCTAACACAGTTCGGAACCGTCTGTCTATTTCAATTCTCTGCCACAGCTCGGATAACTCTATCAGTTTCAATTCTTAGTCACAGCTCGGATCTGTCTGTCAGTTTCAATTCCCTGTCACAGCTCGGATCAGTCTGTCATTTTGAATTCTCTGTCACAGCTCGGATCAGTCTGTCAGTTTCAACTCTCTGTCACAGGTCCGATCATTCTTCCAGTTTCAATTCTCTGTCAAACCTCGGATCAGTCTATCTGTTTCGATTCTCTGTCTTAGCTCGCATCAGTCTGTCAGTTACAAATCTCTGTCACAGCTCGGATCAGTCTGTCAGTTTCAATTCTCTGTCACAGCTCAGATCAGTCTGTCAGTTTCAATTCCCTGTCACATCTCGGATCAGACTGTCAGTTTCAATTCTCTGTCACAGCTCGGATCCGTCTGTCAGTTTCAATTCTCTGTCACTGCTCGGATCAGTCTGTCAGTTCGAATTGTCTCTCAGAGCTCAGATCAGTCTGACACTTTCAATTCTCGGTCACAGCTCGGATCAGTCTGACAGTTTCAATTCTCTGTCACTGCTCGGATCCGTCTGTCAGTTTCAATTCTCTGTCTCAGCTCGGATCAGTCTGTCAGTTCGAATTGTCTCTCACAGCTCAGATCAGTCTGACACTTTCAATTCTCGGTCACAGCTCGGATCAGTCTGTCAGTTTCAATTCTCTGTCACAGCTCAGATCAGTCTGTCAGTTTCAATTCTCTGTCATAGCTCGGATCAGTCTGTCATTTTAAATTCTCTGTCACAGCTCGGATCAGTCTGTCAGTTTCAATTCTCTGTCACAGCTCGGCTCAGTCTCTCAGTTTCAATTCCCTGTCACAGCTCGGGTCAGTCTGTCAGTTTCAATTCTCTGTCACAGTTCGTATTACTCGTCAGTTTCCATTCTCTGTCACAGCTCGGATCAGTCTGTCAGTTGAAATTTTCTGTCACAGCTCAGATCAGTCTGTCAGTTGCAATTCTCTGTCATAGTTCGTATTAGTCTGTCAGCTTCCATTCTCTGTCACAGCTCGGATCAGTCTGTCAGTTTCAAGTCTCTGTTACATCTCGGATCTCTCTGTCACTTTCAATTCTCTGTCACAGCTCGGATCAGTCTGTCAATTCGAATTCTCTGTCACAGCTCAGATCAGTCTGTCTGTTTCAAATCCTTGTCTGAGCTCATATAAGTCTGTCAGCTTCAATTACCAAACACAGCTTGGAACCGTCTGTCTGTTTCAATTCTTTGCCACAGCTCGGATAACTCTATCAGTTTCAATTCTTAGTCACAGCTCGGATCAGTCTGTCAGTTTCAATTCCCTGTCACAGCTCGGATCAGACTGTCAGATTCAATTCCCTGTCACAACTCGGATCAGTCTGTCTGTTTCAATTCTCTGCCACAGCTCGGATCAGTCTGACAGTTTCAATTGTCTGTCACAGGTCAGATCAGTCTTCCAGTTTGAATTCTCTGTCACAGCTCGGTTCAGTCTGTCAGTTTCAATTCTCTGTCACAGCTCGGATCAGTCTGTCAGTTTCAATTATCTGTCACAGGTCAGATCAGTCTTCCAGTTTCAATTCTCTGTCACAGCTCGGATCAGTCTATCTGTTTCGCCTCTCTGTCACAGCTCAGATCAGTATGTCAGTTTCAATTCTCTGTCACAGCTCGGATCAGTCTGTCAGTTGCAATTTTCTGTCACACCTCGGATCAGTCTGTCAGTTCGAATTGTCTGTCACAGCTCAGATCAGTCACTCAGTTTCAAATCCTGGTCTGAGCTCGTATAAGTCTGTCAACTTCAATTACCTAACACAGTTCGGAACCGTCTGTCTATTTCAATTCTCTGCCACAGCTCGGATAACTCTATCAGTTTCAATTCTTAGTCACAGCTCGGATCTGTCTGTCAGTTTCAATTCCCTGTCACAGCTCGGATCAGTCTGTCATTTTGAATTCTCTGTCACAGCTCGGATCAGTCTGTCAGTTTCAACTCTCTGTCACAGGTCCGATCATTCTTCCAGTTTCAATTCTCTGTCAAACCTCGGATCAGTCTATCTGTTTCGATTCTCTGTCTTAGCTCGCATCAGTCTGTCAGTTACAAATCTCTGTCACAGCTCGGATCAGTCTGTCAGTTTCAATTCTCTGTCACAGCTCAGATCAGTCTGTCAGTTTCAATTCCCTGTCACATCTCGGATCAGACTGTCAGTTTCAATTCTCTGTCACAGCTCAGATCCGTCTGTCAGTTTCAATTCTCTGTCACTGCTCGGATCAGTCTGTCAGTTCGAATTGTCTCTCACAGCTCAGATCAGTCTGACACTTTCAATTCTCGGTCACAGCTCGGATCAGTCTGACAGTTTCAATTCTCTGTCACTGCTCGGATCCGTCTGTCAGTTTCAATTCTCTGTCACAGCTCGGATCAGTCTGTCAGTTCGAATTGTCTCTCACAGCTCAGATCAGTCTGACACTTTCAATTCTCGGTCACAGCTCGGATCAGTCTGTCAGTTTCAATTCTCTGTCACAGCTCGGATCAGTCTGTCAGTTTCATTTCTCTGCCACAGCTCGGATCAGTCTGTCAGTTTAAATTCCCTGTTACAGCTCAGGTTAAACAGTCAGTTTCAATTCCCTGTCTGAGCTCGGATCAGTCTGTCTGTTTCAATTCTCTGTCACAGCTCGGATCAGTCTGTCAGTTTCAATTCCCTGCACAGCTCGGATCAGTCTGTCAGTTCGAATTGTCTGTCACAGCTGAGATCCGTCTGTCAGTTTCAATTCTCGGTCACAGCTCAGATCAGTCTGTCACTTTCAAGTCTCTGTCACAGCTCGGATCAGTCTGTCAGTTTCAATTCCCTGTCACAGCTCGGATCAGTCTGTCAGTTGCAATTTTCTGTCACACCTCGGATCAGTCTGTCAGTTCGAATTGTCTGTCACAGCTCAGATCAGTCACTCAGTTTCAAATCCTGGTCTGAGCTCGTATAAGTCTGTCAACTTCAATTACCTAACACAGTTCGGAACCGTCTGTCTATTTCAATTCTCTGCCACAGCTCGGATAACTCTATCAGTTTCAATTCTTAGTCACAGCTCGGATCTGTCTGTCAGTTTCAATTCCCTGTCACAGCTCGGATCAGTCTGTCATTTTGAATTCTCTGTCACAGCTCGGATCAGTCTGTCAGTTTCAACTCTCTGTCACAGGTCCGATCATTCTTCCAGTTTCAATTCTCTGTCAAACCTCGGATCAGTCTATCTGTTTCGATTCTCTGTCTTAGCTCGCATCAGTCTGTCAGTTACAAATCTCTGTCACAGCTCGGATCAGTCTGTCAGTTTCAATTCTCTGTCACAGCTCAGATCAGTCTGTCAGTTTCAATTCCCTGTCACATCTCGGATCAGACTGTCAGTTTCAATTCTCTGTCACAGCTCGGATCCGTCTGTCAGTTTCAATTCTCTGTCACTGCTCGGATCAGTCTGTCAGTTCGAATTGTCTCTCAGAGCTCAGATCAGTCTGACACTTTCAATTCTCGGTCACAGCTCGGATCAGTCTGACAGTTTCAATTCTCTGTCACTGCTCGGATCCGTCTGTCAGTTTCAATTCTCTGTCTCAGCTCGGATCAGTCTGTCAGTTCGAATTGTCTCTCACAGCTCAGATCAGTCTGACACTTTCAATTCTCGGTCACAGCTCGGATCAGTCTTTCAGTTTCAATTCTCTGTCACAGCTCGGATCTGTCTGTCAGTTTCAATTCTCTGTCATAAATCGTGCTACTCTGTCAGTTTCAATTACCTGTCACAGCTCGGATCAGTCTGTCAGTTTCAATTCTCTGTCACAGTTCGTATTAGTCTGTCAGTTTCCATTCTCTGTCACAGCTCGGATCAGACATTCAGTTTCGATTCACTGTTACATCTCGGATCTGTCTGTCAATTTCAATTCTCTGTCACAGCTCGGATCAGTCTGTCAGTTTCAATTCTCTGTCACAGTTCGTATTGGTCTGTCAGTTTCCATTCTCTGTCACAGCTTGGATCAGTCTGTCAGTTTAAATTCCCTGATACAGCTCAGATTAATCTGTCAGTTTCAATTCCCAACACAGCTTGGAATCGTCTGTCTGTTTCAATTCTCTGCCACAGCTCGGATAACTCTATCAGTTTCAATTCTTAGTCACAGCTCGGATCAGTCTGTCAATTTTAACTCCCCGTCACAGCTCGGATCAGTCTCTCAGTTTCAATTCTCGGTCACGGCTCTGATCAGTCTGTCAGTTTCAATTCCTTGTCTGAACTCGTATACGTCTGTCAGTTTCAATTTCCTGTCACAGCTCGGATCAGTCTCTCAGTTTCAATTCCCTATCAAAGCTCGGATCAGTCTGTCAGTTACGCTTCTCTGTCACAGCTCGGATCAGTCTGTCAGTTTCATTTCTCTGCCACAGCTCGGATCAGTCTGTCAGTTTAAATTCCCTGTTACAGCTCAGGTTAAACAGTCAGTTTCAATTCCCTGTCTGAGCTCGGTCAGTCTGTCTGTTTCAATTCTCTGTCGCAGCTCGGATCAGTCTGTCAGTTTCAATTCCCTGCACAGCTCGGATCAGTCTGTCAGTTCGAATTGTCTGTCACAGCTGAGATCCGTCTGTCTGTTTCAATTCTCGGTCACAGCTCAGATCAGTCTGTCACTTTCAAGTCTCTGTCACAGCTCGGATCAGTCTGTCAGTTTCAATTCCCTGTCACAGCTCGGATCAGTCTGTCAGTTTCAATTCTCTGTCACAGCTCGGATCAGTCTGTCAGTTTCAATTCCCTGTCACAGCTCGGAGCAGTCTGTCAGTTTCAATTCCCTGTCACAGCTCGGATCTGTCTGTCAGTTTCAATTCTCTGTCACAGCTCGGATCAGTCTGTCAGTTTCAATTCTCTGTCACAGCTCGTAGCAGTCTGTCAGTTGCAATTTTCTGTCACAGCTCGGATCAGTCTGTCAGTTCGAATTGTCTGTCACAGCTCAGATCAGTCTGTCAGTTTCAATTCTTTGTCACAGCTCGGATCAATCTGTCATGTTCCATTCTCTGTCACAGCTCGGATCAGTCTGTCAATTTCAATTCTCTGTCACAGTTCGGATCTGTCTGTCAGTTTCAATTCCCTGTCACAGGTCAGATCAGTCTTCCAGTTTCAATTCTCTGTCACAGCTCTGATCTGTCTGTCAGTTTCAATTCACTGTCACAGCTCGGGTCAGTCTGTCAGTTTCAATTCTCTGTCACAGTTCGTATTAGTCTGTCAGTTTCCATTCTCTGTCACAGCTCGGATCTGTCTGTCAGTTTCAATTCTCCGTCACAGCTCGGATCAGTCTGTCAGTTTCAATTCTCTGTCACAGCTCGAATCAGTCTGTCAGTTTAAATTGTCTGTCACAGGTCAGATCAGTCTTCCAGTTTCAATTCTCTGTCACAGCTCGGATCCGTCTACCTGCTTCGATTCTCTGTCATAGCTCGGATCAGTCTGTCAGTTTCAATTCTCTGTCACAGCTTGGAACAGTCTGTCAGTTTCAATTCTCTGTCACAGCTCGGACCACTCTGTCAGTTTCAATTCCCTGTCACAGCTCTGGTCAATCTGTCAGTTTCAATTCTCTGTCACATTTCGTGTTAGTCTTTCAGTTTCAATTCTCTGTCACAGCTCGGATCAGTCTGTCAGTTCGAATTGTCTCTCACAGCTCAGATCAGTCTGACACTTTCAATTCTCGGTCACAGCTCGGATCAGTCTGTCAGTTTCAATTCTCTGTCACAGCTCGGATCAGTCTGTCAGTTTCATTTCTCTGCCACAGCTCGGATCAGTCTGTCAGTTTAAATTCCCTGTTACAGCTCAGGTTAAACAGTCAGTTTCAATTCCCTGTCTGAGCTCGGATCAGTCTGTCTGTTTCAATTCTCTGTCACAGCTCGGATCAGTCTGTCAGTTTCAATTCCCTGCACAGCTCGGATCAGTCTGTCAGTTCGAATTGTCTGTCACAGCTGAGATCCGTCTGTCAGTTTCAATTCTCGGTCACAGCTCAGATCAGTCTGTCACTTTCAAGTCTCTGTCACAGCTCGGATCAGTCTGTCAGTTTCAATTCCCTGTCACAGCTCGGATCAGTCTGTCAGTTGCAATTTTCTGTCACACCTCGGATCAGTCTGTCAGTTCGAATTGTCTGTCACAGCTCAGATCAGTCACTCAGTTTCAAATCCTGGTCTGAGCTCGTATAAGTCTGTCAACTTCAATTACCTAACACAGTTCGGAACCGTCTGTCTATTTCAATTCTCTGCCACAGCTCGGATAACTCTATCAGTTTCAATTCTTAGTCACAGCTCGGATCTGTCTGTCAGTTTCAATTCCCTGTCACAGCTCGGATCAGTCTGTCATTTTGAATTCTCTGTCACAGCTCGGATCAGTCTGTCAGTTTCAACTCTCTGTCACAGGTCCGATCATTCTTCCAGTTTCAATTCTCTGTCAAACCTCGGATCAGTCTATCTGTTTCGATTCTCTGTCTTAGCTCGCATCAGTCTGTCAGTTACAAATCTCTGTCACAGCTCGGATCAGTCTGTCAGTTTCAATTCTCTGTCACAGCTCAGATCAGTCTGTCAGTTTCAATTCCCTGTCACATCTCGGATCAGACTGTCAGTTTCAATTCTCTGTCACAGCTCGGATCCGTCTGTCAGTTTCAATTCTCTGTCACTGCTCGGATCAGTCTGTCAGTTCGAATTGTCTCTCAGAGCTCAGATCAGTCTGACACTTTCAATTCTCGGTCACAGCTCGGATCAGTCTGACAGTTTCAATTCTCTGTCACTGCTCGGATCCGTCTGTCAGTTTCAATTCTCTGTCTCAGCTCGGATCAGTCTGTCAGTTCGAATTGTCTCTCACAGCTCAGATCAGTCTGACACTTTCAATTCTCGGTCACAGCTCGGATCAGTCTGTCAGTTTCAATTCTCTGTCACAGCTCGGATCTGTCTGTCAGTTTCAATTCTCTGTCATAAATCGTGCTACTCTGTCAGTTTCAATTACCTGTCACAGCTCGGATCAGTCTGTCAGTTTCAATTCTCTGTCACAGTTCGTATTAGTCTGTCAGTTTCCATTCTCTGTCACAGCTCGGATCAGACATTCAGTTTCGATTCACTGTTACATCTCGGATCTGTCTGTCAATTTCAATTCTCTGTCACAGCTCGGATCAGTCTGTCAGTTTCAATTCTCTGTCACAGTTCGTATTGGTCTGTCAGTTTCCATTCTCTGTCACAGCTTGGATCAGTCTGTCAGTTTAAATTCCCTGATACAGCTCAGATTAATCTGTCAGTTTCAATTCCCAACACAGCTTGGAATCGTCTGTCTGTTTCAATTCTCTGCCACAGCTCGGATAACTCTATCAGTTTCAATTCTTAGTCACAGCTCGGATCAGTCTGTCAATTTTAACTCCCCGTCACAGCTCGGATCAGTCTCTCAGTTTCAATTCTCGGTCACGGCTCTGATCAGTCTGTCAGTTTCAATTCCTTGTCTGAACTCGTATACGTCTGTCAGTTTCAATTTCCTGTCACAGCTCGGATCAGTCTCTCAGTTTCAATTCCCTATCAAAGCTCGGATCAGTCTGTCAGTTACGCTTCTCTGTCACAGCTCGGATCAGTCTGTCAGTTTCATTTCTCTGCCACAGCTCGGATCAGTCTGTCAGTTTAAATTCCCTGTTACAGCTCAGGTTAAACAGTCAGTTTCAATTCCCTGTCTGAGCTCGGTCAGTCTGTCTGTTTCAATTCTCTGTCGCAGCTCGGATCAGTCTGTCAGTTTCAATTCCCTGCACAGCTCGGATCAGTCTGTCAGTTCGAATTGTCTGTCACAGCTGAGATCCGTCTGTCTGTTTCAATTCTCGGTCACAGCTCAGATCAGTCTGTCACTTTCAAGTCTCTGTCACAGCTCGGATCAGTCTGTCAGTTTCAATTCCCTGTCACAGCTCGGATCAGTCTGTCAGTTTCAATTCTCTGTCACAGCTCGGATCAGTCTGTCAGTTTCAATTCCCTGTCACAGCTCGGAGCAGTCTGTCAGTTTCAATTCCCTGTCACAGCTCGGATCTGTCTGTCAGTTTCAATTCTCTGTCACAGCTCGGATCAGTCTGTCAGTTTCAATTCTCTGTCACAGCTCGTAGCAGTCTGTCAGTTGCAATTTTCTGTCACAGCTCGGATCAGTCTGTCAGTTCGAATTGTCTGTCACAGCTCAGATCAGTCTGTCAGTTTCAATTCTTTGTCACAGCTCGGATCAATCTGTCATGTTCCATTCTCTGTCACAGCTCGGATCAGTCTGTCAATTTCAATTCTCTGTCACAGTTCGGATCTGTCTGTCAGTTTCAATTCCCTGTCACAGGTCAGATCAGTCTTCCAGTTTCAATTCTCTGTCACAGCTCTGATCTGTCTGTCAGTTTCAATTCACTGTCACAGCTCGGGTCAGTCTGTCAGTTTCAATTCTCTGTCACAGTTCGTATTAGTCTGTCAGTTTCCATTCTCTGTCACAGCTCGGATCTGTCTGTCAGTTTCAATTCTCCGTCACAGCTCGGATCAGTCTGTCAGTTTCAATTCTCTGTCACAGCTCGAATCAGTCTGTCAGTTTAAATTGTCTGTCACAGGTCAGATCAGTCTTCCAGTTTCAATTCTCTGTCACAGCTCGGATCCGTCTACCTGCTTCGATTCTCTGTCATAGCTCGGATCAGTCTGTCAGTTTCAATTCTCTGTCACAGCTTGGAACAGTCTGTCAGTTTCAATTCTCTGTCACAGCTCGGACCACTCTGTCAGTTTCAATTCCCTGTCACAGCTCTGGTCAATCTGTCAGTTTCAATTCTCTGTCACATTTCGTGTTAGTCTTTCAGTTTCCATTCTCTGTCACAGCTCGGATCAGTCTATCATTTTCAATTCTCTGTTTCATCTCGGATCTGTCTGTCAGTTTCAATTCTCTGTCACAGCTCGGATCAGTCTGTCAGTTTCATTTCTCTGTCACAGCTCGGATCAGTCTGTCAGTTTCAATTCTCTGTCACAGCTCGGATCAGTCTGTCAGTTGCAATTTTCTGTCACAGCTTGGATCAGTCTGTCAGTTCGAATTGTCTGTCACAGCTCAGATCAGTCTGTCACTTTCAAATCCTTGTCTGAGCTCGAATACGTCTGTCAGCTTCTATTACCTAACACAGCTTGGAACCGTCTGTCTGTTTCAATTCTCTGCCACAGCTCGGATCAGTCTGACAGTTTCAATTGTCTGTCACAGGTCAGATCAGTCTTCCAGTTTCAATTCTCTGTCACAGCTCGGATCAGTCTATCTGTTTCGATTCTCTGTCAGAGATCGGATCAGTCTGTCAGAATAAATTCTCTGTCACAGCTCGGATCAGTCTGTCAGTTTCAATTCCCTGTCACAGCTCGGGTCAGTCTGTCAGTTTCAATTCTCTGTCACAGTTCGTATTACTTGTCAGTTTCCATTCTCTGTCACAGCTCGGATCAGTCTGTCAGTTTCAATTCTCAGTCACAGCTCGGATCAGTCTGTCAGTTTCAATTCTCTGTCACAGCTCGGATCAGTCTGTCAGTTGCAATTTTCTGTCACAGCTCGGATCAGTCTCTCAGTTCGAATTGTCTGTCACAGCTCAGATCAGTCTGTCAGTTTCAATTCTTTGTCACAGCTCGGATCAATCTGTCATGTTCCATTCTCTGTCACAGCTCGGATCAGTCTGTCAATTTCAATTCTCTGTCACAGTTCGGATCTGTCTGTCAGTTTCAATTCCCTGTCACAGGTCAGATCAGTCTTCCAGTTTCAATTCTCTGTCACAGCTCTGATCTGTCTGTCAGTTTCAATTCACTGTCACAGCTCGGGTCAGTCTGTCAGTTTCAATTCTCTGTCACAGTTCGTATTAGTCTGTCAGTTTCCATTCTCTGTCACAGCTCGGATCTGTCTGTCAGTTTCAATTCTCCGTCACAGCTCGGATCAGTCTGTCAGTTTCAATTCTCTGTCACAGCTCGAATCAGTCTGTCAGTTTAAATTGTCTGTCACAGGTCAGATCAGTCTTCCAGTTTCAATTCTCTGTCACAGCTCGGATCCGTCTACCTGCTTCGATTCTCTGTCATAGCTCGGATCAGTCTGTCAATTTCAATTCTCTGTCACAGCTTGGAACAGTCTGTCAGTTTCAATTCTCTGTCACAGCTCGGACCACTCTGTCAGTTTCAATTCCCTGTCACAGCTCTGGTCAGTCTGTCAGTTTCAATTCTCTGTCACATTTCGTGTTAGTCTTTCAGTTTCCATTCTCTGTCACAGCTCGGATCAGTCTATCATTTTCAATTCTCTGTTTCATCTCGGATCTGTCTGTCAGTTTCAATTCTCTGTCACAGCTCGGATCAGTCTGTCAGTTTCATTTCTCTGTCACAGCTCGGATCAGTCTGTCAGTTTCAATTCTCTGTCACAGCTCGGATCAGTCTGTCAGTTGCAATTTTCTGTCACAGCTTGGATCAGTCTGTCAGTTCGAATTGTCTGTCACAGCTCAGATCAGTCTGTCACTTTCAAATCCTTGTCTGAGCTCGAATACGTCTGTCAGCTTCTATTACCTAACACAGCTTGGAACCGTCTGTCTGTTTCAATTCTCTGCCACAGCTCGGATCAGTCTGACAGTTTCAATTGTCTGTCACAGGTCAGATCAGTCTTCCAGTTTCAATTCTCTGTCACAGCTCGGATCAGTCTATCTGTTTCGATTCTCTGTCAGAGATCGGATCAGTCTGTCAGATTAAATTCTCTGTCACAGCTCGGATCAGTCTGTCAGTTTCAATTCCCTGTCACAGCTCGGGTCAGTCTGTCAGTTTCAATTCTCTGTCACAGTTCGTATTACTTGTCAGTTTCCATTCTCTGTCACAGCTCGGATCAGTCTGTCAGTTTCAATTCTCAGTCACAGCTCGGATCAGTCTGTCAGTTTCAATTCTCTGTCACAGCTCGGATCAGTCTGTCAGTTGCAATTTTCTGTCACAGCTCGGATCAGTCTCTCAGTTCGAATTGTCTGTCACAGCTCAGATTCGTCTGTCAGTTTCAATTCCTTGTCTGAGCTCGTATAAGTCTGTCAGCTTCAATTACCTAACAAAGCTCGGAACCGTCTTTCTGTTTCAATTCACTGCCACAGATCGGATAACTCTATCAGTTTCAGTTCTTAGTCACACCTCGGAAATGTCTGTCAGTTTCAATTCCCTGTCACAGCTCGGGTCAGTCTGTCAGTTTCAATTCTCTGTCATAGATCGTATTAGTCTGTCAGTTTCCATTCTCTGTCACAGCTCCGATCAGTCTGTCACTTTCAAGTCTCTGTCACATCTCGGACCAGTCTGTCAGTTCGAATTCTCTGTCACAGCTCAGATCCGTCTGTCTGTTTCAAATCCTTGTCTGAGTTCGTATAAGTCTGTGAGTTTCAATTATCTGTCACAGGTCAGATCAGTCTTCCAGTTTCAATTCTCTGCCACAGCTCGGATCAGTCTATCTGTTTCGATTCTCTAAAATAGCTCGGATTAGTCTGTCAGTTTCAATTCTCTGTCACAGCTTGGATCAGTCTGTCAGTTTCAATTCTCTGTCACAGCTCGGATCTGTCTGTCAGTTTCAATTCCCTGTCACAGTTCGTATTAGTCTGTCAGTTTCCATTCTCTGTCACAGCTCGGATCAGTCTGTCAGTTTCAATTCTCTGTCACAGCTCGGATCAGTCTGTCAGTTGCAATTTTTTGTCACAGCTCGAATCAGTCTGTCAGTTCGAATTGTCTGTCACAGCTCAGATCAGTCTGTCACTTTCAAATCCTTGTCTGAGCTCGTATAAGTCTGTCAACGTCAATTACCTAACACAGCTCGGAACCGTCTGTCTGTTTCAATTCTCTGCCACAGCTCGGATAACTCTATCACTTTCAATTCTCTGTCACAGCTCGGATCAGTCTGCCAGTTTCAATTCCCTGTCACAGCTCGGATAAGTCTGTCAGTTTCAGTTCTCTGTTACATCTCCGATCTGTCTGTCACTTTCAATTCTCTGTCACGGCTCAGATCAGTCTGTCACTTTCAAATCCTTGTCTGAGCTCGTATAAGTCTGTCAGCTTCAATTACCTAACACAGCTCGGAACCGTCTGTCTGTTTCAATTCTCTGCCACAGCTCGGATAACTCTATCAGTTTCAATTCTTAGTCACAGCTCGGATCTGTCTATCAGTTTCAATTCCCTGTCACAGCTCGGATCAGACTGTCAGTTTCAATTCTCTGTCACAGCTCGGATCTGTCTGTCAGTTTCAATTCTCTGTCACAGCTCAGTTCAGTCTTTCAGTTTCGAATCTCTGTCATAGCTCGGATCAGTCTGTCAGTTTCAATTCTCTGTCACAGCTCGGATCAGTCTGTCAGTTTCAATTCTCTGTCATAGCTCGGATCAGTCTGTCATTTTAAATTCTCTGTCACAGCTCGGATCAGTCTGTCAGTTTCAATTCTCTGTCACAGCTCGGCTCAGTCTGTCAGTTTCAATTCCCTGTCACAGCTCGGGTCAGTCTGTCAGTTTCAATTCTCTGTCACAGTTCGTATTACTCGTCAGTTTCCATTCTCTGTCACAGCTCGGATCAGTCTGTCAGTTTCAATTCTCTGTCACAGCTCGGATCAATCTGTCAGTTGAAATTTTCTGTCACAGCTCAGATCAGTCTGTCAGTTGCAATTCTCTGTCATAGTTCGTATTAGTCTGTCAGCTTCCATTCTCTGTCACAGCTCGGATCAGTCTGTCAGTTTCAAGTCTCTGTTACATCTCGGATCTCTCTGTCACTTTCAATTCTCTGTCACAGCTCGGATCAGTCTCTCAATTCGAATTCTCTGTCACAGCTCAGATCAGTCTGTCTGTTTCAAATCCTTGTCTGAGCTCATATAAGTCTGTCAGCTTCAATTACCATACACAGCTTGGAACCGTCTGTCTGTTTCAATTCTTTGCCACAGCTCGGATAACTCTATCAGTTTCAATTCTTAGTCACAGCTCGGATCAGTCTGTCAGTTTCAATTCTCTGTCACAGCTCGGATCAGTATGTCAGTTTCAATTCTCTGTCACAGCTCGGATCAGTCTGTCAGTTGCAATTTTCTGTCACACCTCGGATCAGTCTGTCAGTTCGAATTGTCTGTCACAGCTCAGATCAGTGTCTCAGTTTCAAATCCTTGTCTGAGCTCGTATAAGTCTGTCAACTTCAATTACCTAACACAGTTCGGAACCGTCTGTCTATTTCAATTCTCTGCCATAGCTCGGATAACTCTATCAGTTTCAATTCTTAGTCACAGCTCGGATCTGTCTGTCAGTTTCAATTCCCTGTCACAGCTCGGATCAGACTGTCAGATTCAATTCTCTGTCACTGCTCGGATCTGTCTGTCAGTTTCAAATCTCTGTCACAGCTCAGATCAGTCTGTCAGTTTCGATTCTCTGTCATAGCTCGGATCAGTCTGTCAGTGTCAATTCTCTGTCACAGCTCAGATCAGTCTGTCAGTTTCAATTCTCTGTCACACCTCGGATCTGTCTGTCAGTTTCAATTCTCTGTCACAGCTCAGATCAGTCTGTCAGTTTCAATTTTCTGTCACAGTTCGGATCAGTCTGTCAGTTTCAATTCCCCACCACAGCTCGGATCAGTCTGTCATTTTGAATTCTCTGTCACAGCTCGGATCAGTCTGTCAGTTTCAACTCTCTGTCACAGGTCAGATCAGTCTTCCAGTTTCAATTCTCTGTCAAAACTCGGATCAGTCTACCTGTTTCGATTCTCTGTCTTAGCTCGCATCAGTCTGTCAGTTACAAATCTCTGTCACAGCTCGGATCAGTCTGTCAGTTTCAATTCTCTGTCACAGATCGGATCAGTCTGTCAGTTTCAATTCCCTGTCACATCTCGGATCAGTCTGTCAGTTCGAATTGTCTCTCACAGCTCAGATCAGTCTGACACTTTCAATTCTCGGTCACAGCTCGGATCAGTCTGTCAGTTTTAATTCTCTGTCACAGCTCGGATCCGTCTGTCAGTTTCAATTCTCTGTCATAGCTCGTGCTACTCTGTCAGTTTAAATTACCTGTCACAGCTCGGATCAGTCTGTCAGTTTCAATTCTCTGTCACAGTTCGTATTAGTCTGTCAGTTTCCATTCTCTGTCACAGCTCGGATCAGTCATTCAGTTTCGATTCTCTGTTACATCTCGGATCTGTCTGTCAGTTTCAGTTCTCTGTCACAGCTCGGATCAGTCTGTCAGTTTCAATTCTCTGTCACAGTTCGTATTAGTCTGTCAGTTTCCATTCTCTGTCACAGCTTGGATCAGTCTGTCAGTTTAAATTCCCTGATACATCTCAGATTAATCTGTCAGTTTCAATTCCCAACACAGCTCGGAATCGTCTGTCTGTTTCAAATCTCTGCCACAGCTCTGATCAGTCTGTCAGTTTCAATTCCTTGTCTGAACTCGTATACGTCTGTCAGTTTCAATTTCCTGTCACAGCTCGGATCAGTCTCTCAGTTTCAATTCCCTATCAAGGCTCGGATCAGTCTGTCAGTTTCGCTTCTCTGTCACAGCTTGGATCAGTCTGTCAGTTTAAATTCCCTGATACAGCTCAGATTAATCTGTCAGTTTCAATTCCCAACACAGCTCGGAATCGTCTGTCTGTTTCAAATCTCTGCCACAGCTCTGATCAGTCTGTCAGTTTCAATTCCTTGTCTGAACTCGTATACGTCTGTCAGTTTCAATTTCCTGTCACAGCTCGGATCAGTCTCTCAGTTTCAATTCCCTATCAAGGCTCGGATCAGTCTGTCAGTTTCGCTTCTCTGTCACAGCTCAGATCAGTCTGTCAGTTTAAATTCCCTGTTACAGCTCAGATTAAACTGTCAGAATCAATTCCCTGTCTGAGCTCGGATCAGTCTGTCTGTTTCAATTCTCTGTCGCAGCTCGGATCAGTCTGTCAGTTTCAATTCCCTGCACAGCTCGGATCAATCTCTCTGGTTCAATTCTCTGACAGAGCTCGGATCAGTCTGTCAGGTTCGATTCTCTGTCACAGCTCGGATCAGTCTGTCAGTTCGAATTCTCTGTCACAGCTCGGAGCAGTCTGTCAGTTTCAATTCCTTGTCACAGCTCGGATCAATCTGTCATGTTCCATTCTCTGTCACAGCTCGGATCAGTCTGTCAATTTCAATTCTCTGTCACAGTTCGGATCTGTCTGTCACTTTCAATTCCCTGTCACAGGTCAGATCAGTCTTCCAGTTTCAATTCTCTGTCACAGCTCGGATCAGTCTATCTGTTTCGATTCTCTCTCATAGCTCGGATCAGTCTGTCAGTTTCAATTCTCTGTCACAGCTCGGATCAGTCTGTCAGTTTCAATTCTCTGTCACAGCTCGCATCAGTATGTCAGTTTCAATTCTCTGTCACAGCTCGGATCAGTCTGTCAGTTGCAATTTTCTGTCACACCTCGGATCAGTCTGTCAGTTCGAATTGTCTGTCACAGCTCAGATCAGTCTCTCAGTTTCAAATCCTTGTCTGAGCTCGTATAAGTCTGTCAACTTCAATTACCTAACACAGTTCGGAACCGTCTGTCTATTTCAATTCTCTGCCATAGCTCGGATAACTCTATCAGTTTCAATTCTTAGTCACAGCTCGGATCTGTCTGTCAGTTTCAATTCCCTGTCACAGCTCGGATCAGACTGTCAGATTCAATTCTCTGTCACAGCTCGGATCTGTCTGTCAGTTTCAAATCTCTGTCACAGCTCAGATCAGTCTGTCAGTTTCGATTCTCTGTCATAGCTCGGATTAGTCTGTCAGTGTCAATTCTCTGTCACAGCTCAGATCAGTCTGTCAGTTTCAATTCTCTGTCACACCTCGGATCTGTCTGTCAGTTTCAATTCTCTGTCACAGCTCAGATCAGTCTGTCAGTTTCAATTTTCTGTCACAGTTCGGATCAGTCTGTCAGTTTCAATTCCCCACCACAGCTCGGATCAGTCTGTCATTTTGAATTCTCTGTCACAGCTCGGATCAGTCTGTCAGTTTCAACTCTCTGTCACAGGTCAGATCAGTCTTCCAGTTTCAATTCTCTGTCAAAACTCGGATCAGTCTACCTGTTTCGATTCTCTGTCTTAGCTCGCATCAGTCTGTCAGTTACAAATCTCTGTCACAGCTCGGATCAGTCTGTCAGTTTCAATTCTCTGTCACAGATCGGATCAGTCTGTCAGTTTCAATTCCCTGTCACATCTCGGATCAGACTGTCAGTTTCAATTCTCTGTCACAACTCGGATCAGTCTGTCAGTTTCAATTCTCTGTCACTGCTCGGATCCGTCTGTCAGTTTCAATTCTCTGTCACAGCTCGGATCAGTATGTCAGTTCGAATTGTCTCTCACAGCTCAGATCAGTCTGACACTTTCAATTCTCGGTCACAGCTCGGATCAGTCTGTCAGTTTTAATTCTCTGTCACAGCTCGGATCCGTCTGTCAGTTTCAATTCTCTGTCATAGCTCGTGCTACTCTGTCAGTTTAAATTACCTGTCACAGCTCGGATCAGTCTGTCAGTTTCAATTCTCTGTCACACTTCGTATTAGTCTGTCAGTTTCCATTCTCTGTCACAGCTCGGATCAGTCATTCAGTTTCGATTCTCTGTTACATCTCGGATCTGTCTGTCAGTTTCAATTCTCTGTCACAGCTCGGATCAGTCTGTCAGTTTCAATTCTCTGTCACAGTTCGTATTAGTCTGTCAGTTTCCATTCTCTGTCACAGCTTGGATCAGTCTGTCAGTTTAAATTCCCTGATACAGCTCAGATTAATCTGTCAGTTTCAATTCCCAACACAGCTCGGAATCGTCTGTCTGTTTCAAATCTCTGCCACAGCTCTGATCAGTCTGTCAGTTTCAATTCCTTGTCTGAACTCGTATACGTCTGTCAGTTTCAATTTCCTGTCACAGCTCGGATCAGTCTCTCAGTTTCAATTCCCTATCAAGGCTCGGATCAGTCTGTCAGTTTCGCTTCTCTGTCACAGCTCGGATCAGTCTGTCAGTTTAAATTCCCTGTTACAGCTCAGATTAAACTGTCAGAATCAATTCCCTGTCTGAGCTCGGATCAGTCTGTCTGTTTCAATTCTCTGTCGCAGCTCGGATCAGTCTGTCAGTTTCAATTCCCTGCACAGCTCGGATCAATCTCTCTGGTTCAATTCTCTGACAGAGCTCGGATCAGTCTGTCAGGTTCGATTCTCTGTCACAGCTCGGATCAGTCTGTCAGTTCGAATTCTCTGTCACAGCTCGGAGCAGTCTGTCAGTTTCAATTCCTTGTCACAGCTCGGATCAATCTGTCATGTTCCATTCTCTGTCACAGCTCGGATCAGTCTGTCAATTTCAATTCTCTGTCACAGTTCGGATCTGTCTGTCAGTTTCAATTCCCTGTCACAGGTCAGATCAGTCTTCCAGTTTCAATTCTCTGTCACAGCTCGGATCAGTCTATCTGTTTCGATTCTCTCTCATAGCTCGGATCAGTCTGTCAGTTTCAATTCTCTGTCACAGCTTGGATCTGTCTGTCAGTTTCAATTCCCTGTCACAGCTTGGGTCAGTCTGTCAGTTTCAATTCTCTGTCACAGTTCGTATTAGTCTGTCAGTTTCCATTCTCTGTCACAGCTCGGATCTGTCTGTCAGTTTCAATGGTCCGTCACAGCTCAGATCAGTCTGTCAGTTTGAATTCTCTGTCACAGCTCGGATCAGTCTGTCAGTTTCAATTCTCTATCACAGCTCGGACCACTCTGTCAGTTTCAATTCCCTGTCACAGCTCTGGTCAGTCTGTCAGTTTCAATTCTCTGTCACATTTCGTATTAGTCTTTCAGTTTCCATTCTCTGTCACAGCTCGGATCAGTCTATCATTTTCAATTCTCTGTTTCATCTCGGATCTGTCTGTCAGTTTCAATTCTCTGTCACAGCTCGGATCAGTCTGTCATTTTCATTTCTCTGTCACAGCTCGGATCAGTCTGTCAGTTGCAATTTTCTGTCACAGCTTGGATCAGTCTGTCAGTTCGAATTGTCTGTCACAGCTCAGATCAGTCTGTCACTTTCAAATCCTTGTCTGAGCTCGAATACGTCTGTCAGCTTCAATTACCTAACACAGCTTGGAACCGTCTGTCTGTTTCAATTCTCTGCCACAGCTCGGATCAGTCTGACAGTTTCAATTGTCTGTCACAGGTCAGATCAGTCTTCCAGTTTCAATTCTCTGTCACAGCTCGGATCAGTCTATCTGTTTCGATTCTCTGTCATAGATCGGATCAGTCTGTCAGATTCAATTCTCTGTCACAGCTCGGATCAGTCTGTCAGTTTCAATTCTCTGTCACAGCTCGGATCAGTCTGTCAGTTTCAATTCCCTGTCACAGCTCGGGTCAGTCTGTCAGTTTCAATTCTCTGTCACAGTTCGTATTACTCGTCAGTTTCCATTCTCTGTCAGAGCTCGGATCAGTCTGTCAGTTTCAATTCTCTGTCACAGCTCGGATCAGTCTGTCAGTTTCAATTCTCTGTCACAGCTCGGATCAGTCTGTCAGTTGCAATTTTCTGTCACACCTCGGATCAGTCTCTCAGTTCGAATTGTCTGTCACAGCTCAGATCCGTCTGTCAGTTTCAATTCCTTGTCTGAGCTCGTATAAGTCTGTCAGCTTCAATTACCTAACAAAGCTCGGAACCGTCTTTCTGTTTCAATTCACTGCCACAGATCGGATAACTCTATCAGTTTGAATTCTTAGTCACACCTCGGAAATGTCTGTCAGTTTCAATTCCCTGTCACAGCTCGGGTCAGTCTGTCAGTATCAATTCTCTGTCATAGATCGTATTAGTCTGTCAGTTTCCATTCTCTGTCACAGCTCCGATCAGTCTGTCACTTTCAAGTCTCTGTCACATCTCGGACCAGTCTGTCAGTTCGAATTCTCTGTCACAGCTCAGATCAGTCTGTCTGTTTCAAATCCTTGTCTGAGTTCGTATAAGTCTGTGAGTTTCAATTATCTGTCACAGGTCAGATCAGTCTTCCAGTTTCAATTCTCTGCCACAGCTCGGATCAGTCTATCTGTTTCGATTCTCTAAAATAGCTCGGATTAGTCTGTCAGTTTCAATTCTCTGTCACAGCTCGGATCAGTCTGTCAGTTTCAATTCTCTGTCACAGCTCGGATCTGTCTGTCAGTTTCAATTCCCTGTCACAGTTCGTATTAGTCTGTCAGTTTCCATTCTCTGTCACAGCTCGGATCAGTCTGTCAGGTTCAATTCTCTGTCACAGCTCGGATCAGTCTGTCAGTTGCAATTTTTTGTCACAGCTCGGATCAGTCTGTCAGTTCGAATTGTCTGTCACAGCTCAGATCAGTCTGTCACTTTCAAATCCTTGTCCGAGCTCGTATAAGTCTGTCAACGTCAATTACCTAACACAGCTCGGAACCGTCTGTCTGTTTCAATTCTCTGCCACAGCTCGGATAACTCTATCACTTTCAATTCTCTGTCACAGCTCGGATCAGTCTGCCAATTTCAATTCCCTGTCACAGCTCGGATAAGTCTGTCAGTTTCAGTTCTCTGTTACATCTCCGATCTGTCTGTCACTTTCAATTCTCTGTCACGGCTCAGATCAGTCTGTCACTTTCAAATCCTTGTCTGAGCTCGTATAAGTCTGTCAGCTTCAATTACCTAACACAGCTCGGAACCGTCTGTCTGTTTCAATTCTCTGCCACAGCTCGGATAACTCTATCAGTTTCAATTCTTAGTCACAGCTCGGATCTGTCTATCAGTTTCAATTCCCTGTCACAGCTCGGATCAGACTGTCAGTTTCAATTCTCTGTCACAGCTCGGATCTGTCTGTCAGTTTCAATTCTCTGTCACAGCTCAGTTCAGTCTTTCAGTTTCGAATCTCTGTCATAGCTCGGATCAGTCTGTCAGTTTCAATTCTCTGTCACAGCTCGGATCAGTCTGTCAGTTTCAATTCTCTGTCATAGCTCGGATCAGTCTGTCATTTTAAATTCTCTGTCACAGCTCGGATCAGTCTGTCAGTTTCAATTCTCTGTCACAGCTCGGCTCAGTCTGTCAGTTTCAATTCCCTGTCACAGCTCGGGTCAGTCTGTCAGTTTCAATTCTCTGTCACAGTTCGTATTACTCGTCAGTTTCCATTCTCTGTCACAGCTCGGATCAGTCTGTCAGTTTCAATTCTCTGTCACAGCTCGGATCAGTCTGTCAGTTGAAATTTTCTGTCACAGCTCAGATCAGTCTGTCAGTTGCAATTCTCTGTCATAGTTCGTATTTGTCTGTCAGCTTCCATTCTCTGTCACAGCTCGGATCAGTCTGTCAGTTTCAAGTCTCTGTTACATCTCGGATCTCTCTGTCACTTTCAATTCTCTGTCACAGCTCGGATCAGTCTGTCAATTCGAATTCTCTGTCACAGCTCAGATCAGTCTGTCTGTTTCAAATCCTTGTCTGAGCTCATATAAGTCTGTCAGCTTCAATTACCATACACAGCTTGGAACCGTCTGTCTGTTTCAATTCTTTGCCACAGCTCGGATAACTCTATCAGTTTCAATTCTTAGTCACAGCTCGGATCAGTCTGTCAGTTTCAATTCTCTGTCACAGCTCGGATCAGTATGTCAGTTTCAATTCTCTGCCACAGCTCGGATCAGTCTGTCAGTTGCAATTTTCTGTCACACCTCGGATCAGTCTGTCAGTTCGAATTGTCTGTCACAGCTCAGATCAGTGTCTCAGTTTCAAATCCTTGTCTGAGCTCGTATAAGTCTGTCAACTTCAATTACCTAACACAGTTCGGAACCGTCTGTCTATTTCAATTCTCTGCCATAGCTCGGATAACTCTATCAGTTTCAATTCTTAGTCACAGCTCGGATCTGTCTGTCAGTTTCAATTCCCTGTCACAGCTCGGATCAGACTGTCAGATTCAATTCTCTGTCACAGCTCGGATCTGTCTGTCAGTTTCAAATCTCTGTCACAGCTCAGATCAGTCTGTCAGTTTCGATTCTCTGTCATAGCTCGGATCAGTCTGTCAGTGTCAATTCTCTGTCACAGCTCAGATCAGTCTGTCAGTTTCAATTCTCTGTCACACCTCGGATCTGTCTGTCAGTTTCAATTTTCTGTCACAGCTCAGATCAGTCTGTCAGTTTCAATTTTCTGTCACAGTTCGGATCAGTCTGTCAGTTTCAATTCCCCACCACAGCTCGGATCAGTCTGTCATTTTGAATTCTCAGTCACAGCTCGGATCAGTCTGTCAGTTTCAACTCTCTGTCACAGGTCAGATCAGTCTTCCAGTTTCAATTCTCTGTCAAAACTCGGATCAGTCTACCTGTTTCGATTCTCTGTCTTAGCTCGCATCAGTCTGTCAGTTACAAATCTCTGTCACAGCTCGGATCAGTCTGTCAGTTTCAATTCTCTGTCACAGATCGGATCAGTCTGTCAGTTTCAATTCCCTGTCACATTTCGGATCAGACTGTCAGTTTCAATTCTCTGTCACAGCTCGGATCAGTCTGTCAGTTTCAATTCTCTGTCACAGCTCGGCTCAGTCTGTCAGTTTCAATTCCCTGTCACAGCTCGGGTCAGTCTGTCAGTTTCAATTCTCTGTCACAGTTCGTATTACTCGTCAGTTTCCATTCTCTGTCACAGCTCGGATCAGTCTGTCAGTTTCAATTCTCTGTCACAGCTCGGATCAGTCTGTCAGTTGAAATTTTCTGTCACAGCTCAGATCAGTCTGTCAGTTGCAATTCTCTGTCATAGTTCGTATTTGTCTGTCAGCTTCCATTCTCTGTCACAGCTCGGATCAGTCTGTCAGTTTCAAGTCTCTGTTACATCTCGGATCTCTCTGTCACTTTCAATTCTCTGTCACAGCTCGGATCAGTCTGTCAATTCGAATTCTCTGTCACAGCTCAGATCAGTCTGTCTGTTTCAAATCCTTGTCTGAGCTCATATAAGTCTGTCAGCTTCAATTACCATACACAGCTTGGAACCGTCTGTCTGTTTCAATTCTTTGCCACAGCTCGGATAACTCTATCAGTTTCAATTCTTAGTCACAGCTCGGATCAGTCTGTCAGTTTCAATTCTCTGTCACAGCTCGGATCAGTATGTCAGTTTCAATTCTCTGCCACAGCTCGGATCAGTCTGTCAGTTGCAATTTTCTGTCACACCTCGGATCAGTCTGTCAGTTCGAATTGTCTGTCACAGCTCAGATCAGTGTCTCAGTTTCAAATCCTTGTCTGAGCTCGTATAAGTCTGTCAACTTCAATTACCTAACACAGTTCGGAACCGTCTGTCTATTTCAATTCTCTGCCATAGCTCGGATAACTCTATCAGTTTCAATTCTTAGTCACAGCTCGGATCTGTCTGTCAGTTTCAATTCCCTGTCACAGCTCGGATCAGACTGTCAGATTCAATTCTCTGTCACAGCTCGGATCTGTCTGTCAGTTTCAAATCTCTGTCACAGCTCAGATCAGTCTGTCAGTTTCGATTCTCTGTCATAGCTCGGATCAGTCTGTCAGTGTCAATTCTCTGTCACAGCTCAGATCAGTCTGTCAGTTTCAATTCTCTGTCACACCTCGGATCTGTCTGTCAGTTTCAATTTTCTGTCACAGCTCAGATCAGTCTGTCAGTTTCAATTTTCTGTCACAGTTCGGATCAGTCTGTCAGTTTCAATTCCCCACCACAGCTCGGATCAGTCTGTCATTTTGAATTCTCAGTCACAGCTCGGATCAGTCTGTCAGTTTCAACTCTCTGTCACAGGTCAGATCAGTCTTCCAGTTTCAATTCTCTGTCAAAACTCGGATCAGTCTACCTGTTTCGATTCTCTGTCTTAGCTCGCATCAGTCTGTCAGTTACAAATCTCTGTCACAGCTCGGATCAGTCTGTCAGTTTCAATTCTCTGTCACAGATCGGATCAGTCTGTCAGTTTCAATTCCCTGTCACATTTCGGATCAGACTGTCAGTTTCAATTCTCTGTCACAGCTCGGATCAGTCTGTCAGTTTCAATTCTCTGTCACTGCTCGGATCCGTCTGTCAGTTTCAATTCTCTGTCACAGCTCGGATCAGTCTGTCAATTCGAATTGTCTCTCACAGCTCAGATCAGTCTGACACTTTCAATTCTCGGTCACAGCTCGGATCAGTCTGTCAGTTTTAATTCTCTGTCACAGCTCGGATCCGTCTGTCAGTTTCAATTCTCTGTCATAGCTCGTGCTACTCTGTCAGTTTAAATTACCTGTCACAGCTCGGATCAGTCTGTCAGTTTCAATTCTCTGTCACAGTTCGTATTAGTCTGTCAGTTTCCATTCTCTGTCACAGCTCGGATCAGTCATTCAGTTTCGATTCTCTGTTACATCTCGGATCTGTCTGTCAGTTTCCATTCTCTGTCACAGCTCGGATCAGTCTATCATTTTCAATTCTCTGTTTCATCTCGGATCTGTCTGTCAGTTTCAATTCTCTGTCACAGCTCGGATCAGTCTGTCAGTTTCATTTCTCTGTCACAGCTCGGATCAGTCTGTCAGTTGCAATTTTCTGTCACAGCTTGGATCAGTCTGTCAGTTCGAATTGTCTGTCACAGCTCAGATCAGTCTGTCACTTTCAAATCCTTGTCTGAGCTCGAATACGTCTGTCAGCTTCAATTACCTAACACAGCTTGGAACCGTCTGTCTGTTTCAATTCTCTGCCACAGCTCGGATCAGTCTGACAGTTTCAATTGTCTGTCACAGGTCAGATCAGTCTTCCAGTTTCAATTCTCTGTCACAGCTCGGATCAGTCTATCTGTTTCGATTCTCTGTCATAGATCGGATCAGTCTGTCAGATTCAATTCTCTGTCACAGCTCGGATCAGTCTGTCAGTTTCAATTCTCTGTCACAGCTCGGATCAGTCTGTCAGTTTCAATTCCCTGTCACAGCTCGGGTCAGTCTGTCAGTTTCAATTCTCTGTCACAGTTCGTATTACTCGTCAGTTTCCATTCTCTGTCAGAGCTCGGATCAGTCTGTCAGTTTCAATTCTCTGTCACAGCTCGGATCAGTCTGTCAGTTTCAATTCTCTGTCACAGCTCGGATCAGTCTGTCAGTTGCAATTTTCTGTCACACCTCGGATCAGTCTCTCAGTTCGAATTGTCTGTCACAGCTCAGATCCGTCTGTCAGTTTCAATTCCTTGTCTGAGCTCGTATAAGTCTGTCAGCTTCAATTACCTAACAAAGCTCGGAACCGTCTTTCTGTTTCAATTCACTGCCACAGATCGGATAACTCTATCAGTTTGAATTCTTAGTCACACCTCGGAAATGTCTGTCAGTTTCAATTCCCTGTCACAGCTCGGGTCAGTCTGTCAGTATCAATTCTCTGTCATAGATCGTATTAGTCTGTCAGTTTCCATTCTCTGTCACAGCTCCGATCAGTCTGTCACTTTCAAGTCTCTGTCACATCTCGGACCAGTCTGTCAGTTCGAATTCTCTGTCACAGCTCAGATCAGTCTGTCTGTTTCAAATCCTTGTCTGAGTTCGTATAAGTCTGTGAGTTTCAATTATCTGTCACAGGTCAGATCAGTCTTCCAGTTTCAATTCTCTGCCACAGCTCGGATCAGTCTATCTGTTTCGATTCTCTAAAATAGCTCGGATTAGTCTGTCAGTTTCAATTCTCTGTCACAGCTCGGATCAGTCTGTCAGTTTCAATTCTCTGTCACAGCTCGGATCTGTCTGTCAGTTTCAATTCCCTGTCACAGTTCGTATTAGTCTGTCAGTTTCCATTCTCTGTCACAGCTCGGATCAGTCTGTCAGGTTCAATTCTCTGTCACAGCTCGGATCAGTCTGTCAGTTGCAATTTTTTGTCACAGCTCGGATCAGTCTGTCAGTTCGAATTGTCTGTCACAGCTCAGATCAGTCTGTCACTTTCAAATCCTTGTCCGAGCTCGTATAAGTCTGTCAACGTCAATTACCTAACACAGCTCGGAACCGTCTGTCTGTTTCAATTCTCTGCCACAGCTCGGATAACTCTATCACTTTCAATTCTCTGTCACAGCTCGGATCAGTCTGCCAATTTCAATTCCCTGTCACAGCTCGGATAAGTCTGTCAGTTTCAGTTCTCTGTTACATCTCCGATCTGTCTGTCACTTTCAATTCTCTGTCACGGCTCAGATCAGTCTGTCACTTTCAAATCCTTGTCTGAGCTCGTATAAGTCTGTCAGCTTCAATTACCTAACACAGCTCGGAACCGTCTGTCTGTTTCAATTCTCTGCCACAGCTCGGATAACTCTATCAGTTTCAATTCTTAGTCACAGCTCGGATCTGTCTATCAGTTTCAATTCCCTGTCACAGCTCGGATCAGACTGTCAGTTTCAATTCTCTGTCACAGCTCGGATCTGTCTGTCAGTTTCAATTCTCTGTCACAGCTCAGTTCAGTCTTTCAGTTTCGAATCTCTGTCATAGCTCGGATCAGTCTGTCAGTTTCAATTCTCTGTCACAGCTCGGATCAGTCTGTCAGTTTCAATTCTCTGTCATAGCTCGGATCAGTCTGTCATTTTAAATTCTCTGTTACAGCTCGGATCAGTCTGTCAGTTTCAATTCTCTGTCACAGCTCGGCTCAGTCTGTCAGTTTCAATTCCCTGTCACAGCTCGGGTCAGTCTGTCAGTTTCAATTCTCTGTCACAGTTCGTATTACTCGTCAGTTTCCATTCTCTGTCACAGCTCGGATCAGTCTGTCAGTTTCAATTCTCTGTCACAGCTCGGATCAGTCTGTCAGTTGAAATTTTCTGTCACAGCTCAGATCAGTCTGTCAGTTGCAATTCTCTGTCATAGTTCGTATTTGTCTGTCAGCTTCCATTCTCTGTCACAGCTCGGATCAGTCTGTCAGTTTCAAGTCTCTGTTACATCTCGGATCTCTCTGTCACTTTCAATTCTCTGTCACAGCTCGGATCAGTCTGTCAATTCGAATTCTCTGTCACAGCTCAGATCAGTCTGTCTGTTTCAAATCCTTGTCTGAGCTCATATAAGTCTGTCAGCTTCAATTACCATACACAGCTTGGAACCGTCTGTCTGTTTCAATTCTTTGCCACAGCTCGGATAACTCTATCAGTTTCAATTCTTAGTCACAGCTCGGATCAGTCTGTCAGTTTCAATTCTCTGTCACAGCTCGGATCAGTATGTCAGTTTCAATTCTCTGCCACAGCTCGGATCAGTCTGTCAGTTGCAATTTTCTGTCACACCTCGGATCAGTCTGTCAGTTCGAATTGTCTGTCACAGCTCAGATCAGTGTCTCAGTTTCAAATCCTTGTCTGAGCTCGGAAAAGTCTGTCAACTTCAATTACCTAACACAGTTCGGAACCGTCTGTCTATTTCAATTCTCTGCCATAGCTCGGATAACTCTATCAGTTTCAATTCTTAGTCACAGCTCGGATCTGTCTGTCAGTTTCAATTCCCTGTCACAGCTCGGATCAGACTGTCAGATTCAATTCTCTGTCACAGCTCGGATCTGTCTGTCAGTTTCAAATCTCTGTCACAGCTCAGATCAGTCTGTCAGTTTCGATTCTCTGTCATAGCTCGGATCAGTCTGTCAGTGTCAATTCTCTGTCACAGCTCAGATCAGTCTGTCAGTTTCAATTCTCTGTCACACCTCGGATCTGTCTGTCAGTTTCAATTTTCTGTCACAGCTCAGATCAGTCTGTCAGTTTCAATTTTCTGTCACAGTTCGGATCAGTCTGTCAGTTTCAATTCCCCACCACAGCTCGGATCAGTCTGTCATTTTGAATTCTCAGTCACAGCTCGGATCAGTCTGTCAGTTTCAACTCTCTGTCACAGGTCAGATCAGTCTTCCAGTTTCAATTCTCTGTCAAAACTCGGATCAGTCTACCTGTTTCGATTCTCTGTCTTAGCTCGCATCAGTCTGTCAGTTACAAATCTCTGTCACAGCTCGGATCAGTCTGTCAGTTTCAATTCTCTGTCACAGATCGGATCAGTCTGTCAGTTTCAATTCCCTGTCACATTTCGGATCAGACTGTCAGTTTCAATTCTCTGTCACAGCTCGGATCAGTCTGTCAGTTTCAATTCTCTGTCACTGCTCGGATCCGTCTGTCAGTTTCAATTCTCTGTCACAGCTCGGATCAGTCTGTCAATTCGAATTGTCTCTCACAGCTCAGATCAGTCTGACACTTTCAATTCTCGGTCACAGCTCGGATCAGTCTGTCAGTTTTAATTCTCTGTCACAGCTCGGATCCGTCTGTCAGTTTCAATTCTCTGTCATAGCTCGTGCTACTCTGTCAGTTTAAATTACCTGTCACAGCTCGGATCAGTCTGTCAGTTTCAATTCTCTGTCACAGTTCGTATTAGTCTGTCAGTTTCCATTCTCTGTCACAGCTCGGATCAGTCATTCAGTTTCGATTCTCTGTTACATCTCGGATCTGTCTGTCAGTTTCAATTCTCTGTCACAGCTCGGATCAGTCTGTCAGTTTCAATTCTCTGTCACAGTTCGTATTAGTCTGTCAGTTTCCATTCTCTGTCACAGCTTGGATCAGTCTGTCAGTTTAAATTCCCTGATACAGCTCAGATTAATCTGTCAGTTTCAATTCCCAACACAGCTCGGAATCGTCTGTCTGTTTCAAATCTCTGCCACAGCTCTGATCAGTCTGTCAGTTTCAATTTCCTGTCACAGCTCGGATCTGCCTGTCAGTTTCAATTCCCTGTCACAGCTCGGATCAGTCTGTCAGTTTCAATTCTCTGTCACAGTTCGTATTAGTCTGTCAGTTTCCATTCTCTGTCACAGCTCGGATCAGACATTCAGTTTCGATTCTCTGTTACATCTCGGATCTGTCTGTCAATTTCAATTCTCTGTCACAGCTCGGATCAGTCTGTCAGTTTCAACTCTCTGACAGAGCTCGGATCAGTCTGTCTGGTTCGATTCTCTGTCACAGCTCGGATCAATCTCTCTGGTTCAACTCTCTGACAGAGCTCGGATCAGTCTGTCTGGTTCGATTCTCTGTCACAGCTCGGATCAGTCTGTCAGTTCGAATTCTCTGTCACAGCTCGGAGCAGTCTGTCAGTTTCAATTCCTTGTCACAGCTCGGATCAATCTGTCAATTTCAATTCTCTGTCACAGCTCAGATCAGTCTGTCAGTTTCAATTCCCTGTCACATCTCGGATCAGACTGTCAGTTTCAATTCTCTGTCACTGCTCGGATCCGTCTGTCAGTTTCAATTCTCTGTCACAGCTCGGATCAGTCTGTCAGTTCGAATTGTCTCTCACAGCTCAGATCAGTCTGACACTTTCAATTCTCTGTCACAGCTCGGATCAGTCTATGTGTTTCGATTCTCTCTCATAGCTCGGATCAGTCTGTCAGTTTCAATTCTCTGTCACAGCTTGGATCTGTCTGTCAGTTTCAATTCCCTGTCACAGCTTGGGTCAGTCTGTCAGTTTCAATTCTCTGTCACAGTTCGTATTAGTCTGTCAGTTTCCATTCTCTGTCACAGCTCGGATCTGTCTGTCAGTTTCAATTGTCCGTCACAGCTCAGATCAGTCTGTCAGTTTGAATTCTCTGTCACAGCTCGGATCAGTCTGTCAGTTTCAATTCTCTGTCACAGCTCGGATCACTCTGTCAGTTTCAATTCCCTGTCACAGCTCTGGTCAGTCTGTCAGTTTCAATTCTCTGTCACATTTCGTATTAGTCTTTCAGTTTCCATTCTCTGTCACAGCTCGGATCAGTCTATCATTTTCAATTCTCTGTTATATCTCGGATCTGTCTGTCAGCTTCAATTCTCTGTCACAGCTCGGATCAGTCTGTCAGTTTCAATTCTCTGTCACAGCTCGAATCAGTCTGTCAGTTTCAATTGCCTGTCACAGGTCAGATCAGTCTTCCAGTTTCAATTCTCTGTCACAGCTCGGATCCGTCTACCTGTTTCGATTCTCTGTCATAGCTCAGATCAGTCTGTCAGTTTCAATTCTCTGTCACAGCTCGGATCAGTCTGTCAGTTTCAATTCTCTGTCACAGCTCGGATCACTCTGTCAGTTTCAATACCCTGTCACAGCTCGGGTCAGTCTGTCAGTTTCAATTCTCTGTCATAGTTCGTATTAGTCTGTCAGTTTCCATTCTCTGTCACAGCTCGGATCAGTCTGTCAATTCGAATTCTCTGTCACAGCTCAGATCAGTCTGTCTGTTTCAAATCCTTGTCTGAGCTTATATAAGTCTGTCAGCTTCAATTACCAAACACAGCTTGGAACCGTCTGTCTGTTTCAATTCTTTGCCACAGCTCGGATAACTCTGTCAGTTTCAATTCTTAGTCACAGCTCGGATCAGTCTGTCAGTTTCAATTCCCTGTCACAGCTCGGATCAGACTGTCAGATTCAATTCCCTGTCACAACTCGGATCAGTCTGTCTGTTTCAATTCTCTGCCACAGCTCGGATCAGTCTGACAGTTTCCATTGTCTGTCACAGGTCAGATCAGTCTTCCAGTTTGAATTCTCTGTCACAGCTCGGTTCAGTCTGTCAGTTTCAATTCTCTGTCCCAGCTCGGATCAGTCTGTCAGTTTCAATTATCTGTCACAGGTCAGATCAGTCTTCCAGTTTCAATTCTCTGTCACAGCTCGGATCAGTCTATCTGTTTCGCCTCTCTGTCACAGCTCAGATCAGTATGTTAGTTTCAATTCTCTGTCACAGCTCGGATCAGTCTGTCAGTTGCAATTTTCTGTCACACCTCGGATCAGTCTGTCAGTTCGAATTGTCTGTCACAGCTCAGATCAGTCACTCAGTTTCAAATCCTGGTCTGAGCTCGTATAATTCTGTCAACTTCAATTACCTAACACAGTTCGGAACCGTCTGTCTATTTCAATCCTCTGCCACAGCTCGGATAACTCTATCAGTTTCAATTCTGAGTCACAGCTCGGATCTGTCTGTCAGTTTCAATTCCCTGTCACAGCTCGGATCAGTCTGTCAGTTTCAATTCTCTGTCACAGTTCGTATTAGTCTGTCAGTTTCCATTCTCTGTCACAGCTCGGATCAGACATTCAGTTTCGATTCTCTGTTACATCTCGGATCTGTCTGTCAATTTCAATTCTCTGTCACAGCTCGGATCAGTCTGTCAGTTTCAACTCTCTGTCACAGGTCCGATCATTCTTCCAGTTTCAATTCTCTGTCAAACCTCGGATCAGTCTATCTGTTTCGATTCTCTGTCTTAGCTCGCATCAGTCTGTCAGTTTCAATTCTCTGTCACAGCTCAGATCAGTCTGTCAGTTTCAATTCCCTGTCACATCTCGGATCAGACTGTCACTTTCAATTCTCTGTCACAGCTCGGATCCGTCTGTCAGTTTCAATTCTCTGTCACTGCTCGGATCAGTCTGTCAGTTCGAATTGTCTCTCACAGCTCAGATCAGTCTGACACTTTCAATTCTCGGTCACAGCTCGGATCAGTCTGACAGTTTCAATTCTCTGTCACTGCTCGGATCCGTCTGTCAGTTTCAATTCTCTGTCACAGCTCGGATCAGTCTGTCAGTTCGAATTGTCTCTCACAGCTCAGATCAGTCTGACACTTTCAATTCTCTGTCACTGCTCGGATCAGTCTGTCAGTTCGAATTGTCTCTCACAGCTCAGATCAGTCTGACACTTTCAATTCTCGGTCACAGCTCGGATCAGTCTGACAGTTTCAATTCTCTGTCACTGCTCGGATCCGTCTGTCAGTTTCAATTCTCTGTCACAGCTCGGATCAGTCTGTCAGTTCGAATTGTCTCTAACAGCTCAGATCAGTCTGACACTTTCAATTCTCTGTCACAGCTCGGATCAGTCTATGTGTTTCGATTCTCTCTCATAGCTCGGATCAGTCTGTCAGTTTCAATTCTCTGTCACAGCTTGGATCTGTCTGTCAGTTTCAATTCCCTGTCACAGCTTGGGTCAGTCTGTCAGTTTCAATTCTCTGTCTCAGTTCGTATTAGTCTGTCAGTTTCCATTCTCTGTCACAGCTCGGATCTGTCTGTCAGTTTCAATTGTCCGTCACAGCTCAGATCAGTCTGTCAGTTTGAATTCTCTGTCACATCTCGGATCAGTCTGTCAGTTTCAATTCTCTGTCACAGCTCGGATCACTCTGTCAGTTTCAATTCCCTGTCACAGCTCTGGTCAGTCTGTCAGTTTCAATTCTCTGTCACATTTCGTATTAGTCTTTCAGTTTCCATTCTCTGTCACAGCTCGGATCAGTCTATCATTTTCAATTCTCTGTTACATCTCGGATCTGTCTGTCCGCTTCAATTCTCTGTCACAGCTCGGATCAGTCTGTCAGTTTCAATTCTCTGTCACAGCTCGAATCAGTCTGTCAGTTTCAATTGCCTGTCACAGGTCAGATCAGTCTTCCAGTTTCAATTCTCTGTCACAGTTCGGATCCGTCTACCTGTTTCGATTCTCTGTCATAGCTCGGATCAGTCTGTCAGTTTCAATTCTCTGTCACAGCTCGGATCAGTCTGTCAGTTTCAATTCTCTGTCACAGCTCGGATCACTCTGTCAGTTTCAATTCCCTGTCACAGCTCGGGTCAGTCTGTCAGTTTCAATTCTCTGTCATAGCTCGTATTAGTCTGTCAGTTTCCATTCTCTGTCACAGCTCGGATCAGTCTGTCAGTTTCAAGTCTCTGTTACATCTCGGATCTGTCTGTCACTTTCAATTCTCTGTCACAGCTCGGATCAGTCTGTCAATTCGAATTCTCTGTCACAACTCAGATCACTCTGTCAGTTTCAATTCCCTGTCACAGCTCGGGTCAGTCTGTCAGTTTCAATTCTCTGTCATAGTTCGTATTAGTCTGTCAGTTTCCATTCTCTGTCACAGCTCAGATCAGTCTGTCACTTTCAAATCCATGTCTGAGCTCGTATAAGACTGTCAGCTTCAATTACCTAACACAGCTCGGAACCGTCTGTCTGTTTCAATTCTCTGCCACAGCTCGGATAACTCTATCAGTTTCAATTCTTAGTCACAGCTCGGATCTGTCTATCAGTTTCAATTACCTGTCACAGCTCGGATCAGACTGTCAGTTTCAATTCTCTGTCACAGCTCGGATCTGTCTGTCAGTTTCAATTCTCTGTCACAGCTCAGTTCAGTCTTTCAGTTTCGAATCTCTGTCATAGCTCGGATCAGTCTGTCAGTTTCAATTCTCCGTCACAGCTCGGATCAGTCTGTCAGTTTCAATTCTCTGTCATAGCTCGGATCAGTCTGTCATTTTAAATTCTCTGTCACAGCTCGGATCAGTCTGTCAGTTTCAATTCTCTGTCACAGCTCGGCTCAGTCTCTCAGTTTCAATTCCCTGTCACAGCTCGGGTCAGTCTGTCAGTTTCAATTCTCTGTCACAGTTCGTATTACTCGTCAGTTTCCATTCTCTGTCACAGCTCGGATCAGTCTGTCAGTTGAAATTTTCTGTCACAGCTCAGATCAGTCTGTCAGTTGCAATTCTCTGTCATAGTTCGTATTAGTCTGTCAGCTTCCATTCTCTGTCACAGCTCGGATCAGTCTGTCAGTTTCAAGTCTCTGTTACATCTCGGATCTCTCTGTCACTTTCAATTCTCTGTCACAGCTCGGATCAGTCTGTCAATTCGAATTCTCTGTCACAGCTCAGATCAGTCTGTCTGTTTCAAATCCTTGTCTGAGCTTATATAAGTCTGACAGCTTCAATTACCAAACACAGCTTGGAACCGTCTGTCTGTTTCAATTCTTTGCCACAGCTCGGATAACTCTATCAGTTTCAATTCTTAGTCACAGCTCGGATCAGTCTGTCAGTTTCAATTCCCTGTCACAGCTCGGATCAGACTGTCAGATTCAATTCCCTGTCACAACTCGGATCAGTCTGTCTGTTTCAATTCTCTGCCACAGCTCGGATCAGTCTGACAGTTTCCATTGTCTGTCACAGGTCAGATCAGTCTTCCAGTTTGAATTCTCTGTCACAGCTCGGTTCAGTCTGTCAGTTTCAATTCTCTGTCCCAGCTCGGATCAGTCTGTCAGTTTCAATTATCTGTCACAGGTCAGATCAGTCTTCCAGTTTCAATTCTCTGTCACAGCTCGGATCAGTCTATCTGTTTCGCCTCTCTGTCACAGCTCAGATCAGTATGTCAGTTTCAATTCTCTGTCACAGCTCGGATCAGTCTGTCAGTTGCAATTTTCTGTCACACCTCGGATCAGTCTGTCAGTTCGAATTGTCTGTCACAGCTCAGATCAGTCACTCAGTTTCAAATCCTGGTCTGAGCTCGTATAATTCTGTCAACTTCAATTACCTAACACAGTTCGGAACCGTCTGTCTATTTCAATTCTCTGCCACAGCTCGGATAACTCTATCAGTTTCAATTCTTAGTCACAGCTCGGATCTGTCTGTCAGTTTCAATTCCCTGTCACAGCTCGGATCAGTCTGTCATTTTGAATTCTCTGTCACAGCTCGGATCAGTCTGTCAGTTTCAACTCTCTGTCACAGGTCCGATCACTCTTCCAGTTTCAATTCTCTGTCAAACCTCGGATCAGTCTATCTGTTTCGATTCTCTGTCTTAGCTCGCATCAGTCTGTCAGTTACAAATCTCTGTCACAGCTCGGATCAGTCTGTCAGTTTCAATTCTCTGTCACAGCTCAGATCAGTCTGACAGTTTCAATTCCCTGTCACATCTCGGATCAGACTGTCAGTTTCAATTCTCTGTCACAGCTCGGATCCGTCTGTCAGTTTCAATTCTCTGTCACTGCTCGGATCAGTCTGTCAGTTCGAATTGTCTCTCACAGCTCAGATCAGTCTGACACTTTCAATTCTCGGTCACAGCTCGGATCAGTCTGACAGTTTCAATTCTCTGTCACTGCTCGGATCCGTCTGTCAGTTTCAATTCTCGGTCACAGCTCGGATCAGTCTATGTGTTTCGATTCTCTCTCATAGCTCGGATCAGTCTGTCAGTTTCAATTCTCTGTCACAGCTCGGATCCGTCTGTCAGTTTCAATTCTCTGTCACAGCTCGGATCAGTCTGTCAGTTCGAATTGTCTCTCACAGCTCAGATCAGTCTGACACATTCAATTCTCTGTCACTGCTCGGATCAGTCTGTCAGTTCGAATTGTCTCTCACAGCTCAGATCAGTCTGACACTTTCAATTCTCGGTCACAGCTCGGATCAGTCTATGTGTTTCGATTCTCTCTCATAGCTCGGATCAGTCTGTCAGTTTCAATTCTCTGTCACAGCTTGGATCTGTCTGTCAGTTTCAATTCCCTGTCACAGCTCGGGTCAGTCTGTCAGTTTCAATTCTCTGTCATAGTTCGTATTAGTCTGTCAGTTTCCATTCTCTGTCACAGCTCGGATCAGTCTGTCAGTTTCAAGTCTCTGTTACATCTCGGATCTGTCTGTCACTTTCAATTCTCTGTCACAGCTCGGATCAGTCTGTCAATTCGAATTCTCTGTCACAACTCAGATCACTCTGTCAGTTTCAATTCCCTGTCACAGCTCGGGTCAGTCTGTCAGTTTCAATTCTCTGTCATAGTTCGTATTAGTCTGTCAGTTTCCATTCTCTGTCACAGCTCGGATCAGTCTGTCACTTTCAATTCTCTGTCACAGCTCGGATCAGTCTGTCAGTTCGAATTGTCTGTCACAGCTCAGATCAGTCTGTCACTTTCAAATCCATGTCTGAGCTCGTATAAGACTGTCAGCTTCAATTACCTAACACAGCTCGGAACCGTCTGTCTGTTTCAATTCTCTGCCACAGCTCGGATAACTCTATCAGTTTCAATTCTTAGTCACAGCTCGGATCTGTCTATCAGTTTCAATTACCTGTCACAGCTCGGATCAGACTGTCAGTTTCAATTCTCTGTCACAGCTCGGATCTGTCTGTCAGTTTCAATTCTCTGTCACAGCTCAGTTCAGTCTTTCAGTTTCGAATCTCTGTCATAGCTCGGATCAGTCTGTCAGTTTCAATTCTCCGTCACAGCTCGGATCAGTCTGTCAGTTTCAATTCTCTGTCATAGCTCGGATCAGTCTGTCATTTTAAATTCTCTGTCACAGCTCGGATCAGTCTGTCAGTTTCAATTCTCTGTCACAGCTCGGCTCAGTCTCTCAGTTTCAATTCCCTGTCACAGCTCGGGTCAGTCTGTCAGTTTCAATTCTCTGTCACAGTTCGTATTACTCGTCAGTTTCCATTCTCTGTCACAGCTCGGATCAGTCTGTCAGTTGAAATTTTCTGTCACAGCTCAGATCAGTCTGTCAGTTGCAATTCTCTGTCATAGTTCGTATTAGTCTGTCAGCTTCCATTCTCTGTCACAGCTCGGATCAGTCTGTCAGTTTCAAGTCTCTGTTACATCTCGGATCTCTCTGTCACTTTCAATTCTCTGTCACAGCTCGGATCAGTCTGTCAATTCGAATTCTCTGTCACAGCTCAGATCAGTCTGTCTGTTTCAAATCCTTGTCTGAGCTTATATAAGTCTGACAGCTTCAATTACCAAACACAGCTTGGAACCGTCTGTCTGTTTCAATTCTTTGCCACAGCTCGGATAACTCTATCAGTTTCAATTCTTAGTCACAGCTCGGATCAGTCTGTCAGTTTCAATTCCCTGTCACAGCTCGGATCAGACTGTCAGATTCAATTCCCTGTCACAACTCGGATCAGTCTGTCTGTTTCAATTCTCTGCCACAGCTCGGATCAGTCTGACAGTTTCCATTGTCTGTCACAGGTCAGATCAGTCTTCCAGTTTGAATTCTCTGTCACAGCTCGGTTCAGTCTGTCAGTTTCAATTCTCTGTCCCAGCTCGGATCAGTCTGTCAGTTTCAATTATCTGTCACAGGTCAGATCAGTCTTCCAGTTTCAATTCTCTGTCACAGCTCGGATCAGTCTATCTGTTTCGCCTCTCTGTCACAGCTCAGATCAGTATGTCAGTTTCAATTCTCTGTCACAGCTCGGATCAGTCTGTCAGTTGCAATTTTCTGTCACACCTCGGATCAGTCTGTCAGTTCGAATTGTCTGTCACAGCTCAGATCAGTCACTCAGTTTCAAATCCTGGTCTGAGCTCGTATAATTCTGTCAACTTCAATTACCTAACACAGTTCGGAACCGTCTGTCTATTTCAATTCTCTGCCACAGCTCGGATAACTCTATCAGTTTCAATTCTTAGTCACAGCTCGGATCTGTCTGTCAGTTTCAATTCCCTGTCACAGCTCGGATCAGTCTGTCATTTTGAATTCTCTGTCACAGCTCGGATCAGTCTGTCAGTTTCAACTCTCTGTCACAGGTCCGATCACTCTTCCAGTTTCAATTCTCTGTCAAACCTCGGATCAGTCTATCTGTTTCGATTCTCTGTCTTAGCTCGCATCAGTCTGTCAGTTACAAATCTCTGTCACAGCTCGGATCAGTCTGTCAGTTTCAATTCTCTGTCACAGCTCAGATCAGTCTGACAGTTTCAATTCCCTGTCACATCTCGGATCAGACTGTCAGTTTCAATTCTCTGTCACAGCTCGGATCCGTCTGTCAGTTTCAATTCTCTGTCACTGCTCGGATCAGTCTGTCAGTTCGAATTGTCTCTCACAGCTCAGATCAGTCTGACACTTTCAATTCTCGGTCACAGCTCGGATCAGTCTGACAGTTTCAATTCTCTGTCACTGCTCGGATCCGTCTGTCAGTTTCAATTCTCTGTCACAGCTCGGATCAGTCTGTCAGTTCGAATTGTCTCTCACAGCTCAGATCAGTCTGACACATTCAATTCTCTGTCACTGCTCGGATCAGTCTGTCAGTTCGAATTGTCTCTCACAGCTCAGATCAGTCTGACACTTTCAATTCTCGGTCACAGCTCGGATCAGTCTATGTGTTTCGATTCTCTCTCATAGCTCGGATCAGTCTGTCAGTTTCAATTCTCTGTCACAGCTTGGATCTGTCTGTCAGTTTCAATTCCCTGTCACAGCTTGCGTCAGTCTGTCAGTTTCAATTCTCTGTCACAGTTCGTATTAGTCTGTCAGTTTCCATTCTCTGTCACAGCTCGGATCTGTCTGTCAGTTTCAATTGTCCGTCACAGCTCAGATCAGTCTGTCAGTTTGAATTCTCTGTCACAGCTCGGATCAGTCTGTCAGTTTCAATTCTCTGTCACAGCTCGGATCACTCTGTCAGTTTCAATTCCCTGTCACAGCTCTGGTCAGTCTGTCAGTTTCAATTCTCTGTCACATTTCGTATTAGTCTTTCAGTTTCCATTCTCTGTCACAGCTCGGATCAGTCTATCATTTTCAATTCTCTGTTACATCTCGGATCTGTCTGTCAGCTTCAATTCTCTGTCACAGCTCGGATCAGTCTGTCAGTTTCAATTCTCTGTCACAGCTCGAATCAGTCTGTCAGTTTCAATTGCATGTCACAGGTCAGATCAGTCTTCCAGTTTCAATTCTCTGTCACAGCTCGGATCCGTCTACCTGTTTCGATTCTCTGTCATAGCTCGGATCAGTCTGTCAGTTTCAATTCTCTGTCACAGCTCGGATCAGTCTGTCAGTTTCAATTCTCTGTCACAGCTCGGATCACTCTGTCAGTTTCAATTCCCTGTCACAGCTCGGGTCAGTCTGTCAGTTTCAATTCTCTGTCATAGTTCGTATTAGTCTGTCAGTTTCCATTCTCTGTCACAGCTCGGATCAGTCTGTCAGTTTCAAGTCTCTGTTACATCTCGGATCTGTCTGTCACTTTCAATTCTCTGTCACAGCTCGGATCAGTCTGTCAATTCGAATTCTCTGTCACAACTCAGATCACTCTGTCAGTTTCAATTCCCTGTCACAGCTCGGGTCAGTCTGTCAGTTTCAATTCTCTGTCATAGTTCGTATTAGTCTGTCAGTTTCCATTCTCTGTCACAGCTCGGATCAGTCTGTCAGTTTCAATTCTCTGTCACAGCTCGGATCAGTCTGTCAGTTCGAATTGTCTGTCACAGCTCAGATCAGTCTGTCACTTTCAAATCCATGTCTGAGCTCGTATAAGACTGTCAGCTTCAATTACCTAACACAGCTCGGAACCGTCTGTCTGTTTCAATTCTCTGCCACAGCTCGGATAACTCTGTCAGTTTCAATTCTTAGTCACAGCTCGGATCTGTCTGTCAGTTTCAATTCCCTGTCACAGCTCGGATCAGACTGTCAGTTTCAATTCTCTGTCACAGCTCGGATCTGTCTGTCAGTTTCAATTCTCTGTCACAGCTCAGTTCAGTCTTTCAGTTTCGAATCTCTGTCATAGCTCGGATCAGTCTGTCAGTTTCAATTCTCCGTCACAGCTCGGATCAGTCTGTCAGTTTCAATTCTCTGTCATAGCTCGGATCAGTCTGTCATTTTAAATTCTCTGTCACAGCTCGGATCAGTCTGTCAGTTTCAATTCTCTGTCACAGCTCGGCTCAGTCTCTCAGTTTCAATTCCCTGTCACAGCTCGGGTCAGTCTGTCAGTTTCAATTCTCTGTCACAGTTCGTATTACTCGTCAGTTTCCATTCTCTGTCACAGCTCGGATCAGTCTGTCAGTTGAAATTTTCTGTCACAGCTCAGATCAGTCTGTCAGTTGCAATTCTCTGTCATAGTTCGTATTAGTCTGTCAGCTTCCATTCTCTGTCACAGCTCGGATCAGTCTGTCAGTTTCAAGTCTCTGTTACATCTCGGATCTCTCTGTCACTTTCAATTCTCTGTCACAGCTCGGATCAGTCTGTCAATTCGAATTCTCTGTCACAGCTCAGATCAGTCTGTCTGTTTCAAATCCTTGTCTGAGCTTATATAAGTCTGACAGCTTCAATTACCAAACACAGCTTGGAACCGTCTGTCTGTTTCAATTCTTTGCCACAGCTCGGATAACTCTATCAGTTTCAATTCTTAGTCACAGCTCGGATCAGTCTGTCAGTTTCAATTCCCTGTCACAGCTCGGATCAGACTGTCAGATTCAATTCCCTGTCACAACTCGGATCAGTCTGTCTGTTTCAATTCTCTGCCACAGCTCGGATCAGTCTGACAGTTTCCATTGTCTGTCACAGGTCAGATCAGTCTTCCAGTTTGAATTCTCTGTCACAGCTCGGTTCAGTCTGTCAGTTTCAATTCTCTGTCCCAGCTCGGATCAGTCTGTCAGTTTCAATTATCTGTCACAGGTCAGATCAGTCTTCCAGTTTCAATTCTCTGTCACAGCTCGGATCAGTCTATCTGTTTCGCATCTCTGTCACAGCTCAGATCAGTATGTCAGTTTCAATTCTCTGTCACAGCTCGGATCAGTCTGTCAGTTGCAATTTTCTGTCACACCTCGGATCAGTCTGTCAGTTCGAATTGTCTGTCACAGCTCAGATCAGTCACTCAGTTTCAAATCCTGGTCTGAGCTCGTATAATTCTGTCAACTTCAATTACCTAACACAGTTCGGAACCGTCTGTCTATTTCAATTCTCTGCCACAGCTCGGATAACTCTATCAGTTTCAATTCTTAGTCACAGCTCGGATCTGTCTGTCAGTTTCAATTCCCTGTCACAGGTCCGATCATTCTTCCAGTTTCAATTCTCTGTCAAACCTCGGATCAGTCTATCTGTTTCGATTCTCTGTCTTAGCTCGCATCAGTCTGTCAGTTACAAATCTCTGTCACAGCTCGGATCAGTCTGTCAGTTTCAATTCTCTGTCACAGCTCAGATCAGTCTGTCAGTTTCAATTCCCTGTCACATCTCGGATCAGACTATCAGTTTCAATTCTCTGTCACAGCTCGGATCCGTCTGTCAGTTTCAATTCTCTGTCACTGCTCGGATCAGTCTGTCAGTTCGAATTGTCTCTCACAGCTCAGATCAGTCTGACACTTTCAATTCTCGGTCACAGCTCGGATCAGTCTGACAGTTTCAATTCTCTGTCACTGCTCGGATCCGTCTGTCAGTTTCAATTCTCTGTCACAGCTCGGATCAGTCTGTCAGTTCGAATTGTCTCTCACAGCTCAGATCAGTCTGACACTTTCAATTCTCGGTCACAGCTCGGATCAGTCTGTCAGTTTCAATTCTCTGTCACAGCTCGGATCTGTCTGTCAGTTTCAATTCTCTGTCATAAATCGTGCTACTCTGTCAGTTTCAATTACCTGTCACAGCTCGGATCAGTCTGTCAGTTTCAATTCTCTGTCACAGTTCGTATTAGTCTGTCAGTTTCCATTCTCTGTCACAGCTCGGATCAGACATTCAGTTTCGATTCTCTGTTACATCTCGGATCTGTCTGTCAATTTCAATTCTCTGTCACAGCTCGGATCAGTCTGTCAGTTTCAACTCGCTGTCACAGGTCCGATCATTCTTCCAGTTTCAATTCTCTGTCAAACCTCGGATCAGTCTATCTGTTTCGATTCTCTGTCTTAGCTCGCATCAGTCTGTCAGTTACAAATCTCTGTCACAGCTCGGATCAGTCTGTCAGTTTCAATTCTCTGTCACAGCTCAGATCAGTCTGTCAGTTTCAATTCCCTGTCACATCTCGGATCAGACTGTCAGTTTCAATTCTCTGTCACAGCTCGGATCCGTCTGTCAGTTTCAATTCTCTGTCACTGCTCGGATCAGTCTGTCAGTTCGAATTGTCTCTCACAGCTCAGATCAGTCTGACACTTTCAATTCTCGGTCACAGCTCGGATCAGTCTGACAGTTTCAATTCTCTGTCACTGCTCGGATCCGTCTGTCAGTTTCAATTCTCTGTCACAGCTCGGATCAGTCTGTCAGTTCGAATTGTCTCTCACAGCTCAGATCAGTCTGACACTTTCAATTCTCGGTCACAGCTCGGATCAGTCTGTCAGTTTCAATTCTCTGTCACAGCTCGGATCTGTCTGTCAGTTTCAATTCTCTGTCATAAATCGTGCTACTCTGTCAGTTTCAATTACCTGTCACAGCTCGGATCAGTCTGTCAGTTTCAATTCTCTGTCACAGTTCGTATTAGTCTGTCAGTTTCCATTCTCTGTCACAGCTCGGATCAGACATTCAGTTTCGATTCTCTGTTACATCTCGGATCTGTCTGTCAATTTCAATTCTCTGTCACAGCTCGGATCAGTCTGTCAGTTTCAATTCTCTGTCACAGTTCGTATTGGTCTGTCAGTTTCCATTCTCTGTCACAGCTTGGATCAGTCTGTCAGTTTAAATTCCCTGATACAGCTCAGATTAATCTGTCAGTTTCAATTCCCAACACAGCTTGGAATCGTCTGTCTGTTTCAATTCTCTGCCACAGCTCGGATAACTCTATCAGTTTCAATTCTTAGTCACAGCTCGGATCAGTCTGTCAATTTTAACTCCCCGTCACAGCTCGGATCAGTCTCTCAGTTTCAATTCTCGGTCACAGCTCTGATCAGTCTCTCAGTTTCAATTCCTTGTCTGAACTCGTATACGTCTGTAAGTTTCAATTTCCTGTCACAGCTCGGATCAGTCTCTCAGTTTCAATTCCCTATCAAAGCTCGGATTAGTCTGTCAGTTACGCTTCTCTGTCACAGCTCGGATCAGTCTGTCAGTTTCATTTCTCTGCCACAGCTCGGATCAGTCTGTCAGTTTAAATTCCCTGTTACAGCTCAGGTTAAACAGTCAGTTTCAATTCCCTGTCTGAGCTCGGATCAGTCTGTCTGTTTCAATTCTCTGTTGCAGCTCGGATCAGTCTGTCAGTTTCAATTCTCTGTCACAGCTCGGATCAGTCTGTCAGTTTCAATTCTCTGTCACAGCTCGGATCACTCTGTCAGTTTCAATTCCCTGTCACAGCTCGGGTCAGTCTGTCAGTTTCAATTATCTGTCATAGTTCGTATTAGTCTGTCAGTTTCCATTCTCTGTCACAGCTCGGATCAGTCTGTCAGTTTCAAGTCTCTGTTACATCTCGGATCTGTCTGTCACTTTCAATTCTCTGTCACAGCTCGGATCAGTCTGTCAATTCGAATTCTCTGTCACAACTCAGATCACTCTGTCAGTTTCAATTCCCTGTCACAGCTCGGGTCAGTCTGTCAGTTTCAATTCTCTGTCATAGTTCGTATTAGTCTGTCAGTTTCCATTCTCTGTCACAGCTCGGATCAGTCTGTCAGTTTCAATTCTCTGTCACAGCTCGGATCAGTCTGTCAGTTCGAATTGTCTGTCACAGCTCAGATCAGTCTGTCACTTTCAAATCCATGTCTGAGCTCGTATAAGACTGTCAGCTTCAATTACCTAACACAGCTCGGAACCGTCTGTCTGTTTCAATTCTCTGCCACAGCTCGGATAACTCTGTCAGTTTCAATTCTTAGTCACAGCTCGGATCTGTCTATCAGTTTCAATTCCCTGTCACAGCTCGGATCAGACTGTCAGTTTCAATTCTCTGTCACAGCTCGGATCTGTCTGTCAGTTTCAATTCTCTGTCACAGCTCAGTTCAGTCTTTCAGTTTCGAATCTCTGTCATAGCTCGGATCAGTCTGTCAGTTTCAATTCTCCGTCACAGCTCGGATCAGTCTGTCAGTTTCAATTCTCTGTCATAGCTCGGATCAGTCTGTCATTTTAAATTCTCTGTCACAGCTCGGATCAGTCTGTCAGTTTCAATTCTCTGTCACAGCTCGGCTCAGTCTCTCAGTTTCAATTCCCTGTCACAGCTCGGGTCAGTCTGTCAGTTTCAATTCTCTGTCACAGTTCGTATTACTCGTCAGTTTCCATTCTCTGTCACAGCTCGGATCAGTCTGTCAGTTGAAATTTTCTGTCACAGCTCAGATCAGTCTGTCAGTTGCAATTCTCTGTCATAGTTCGTATTAGTCTGTCAGCTTCCATTCTCTGTCACAGCTCGGATCAGTCTGTCAGTTTCAAGTCTCTGTTACATCTCGGATCTCTCTGTCACTTTCAATTCTCTGTCACAGCTCGGATCAGTCTGTCAATTCGAATTCTCTGTCACAGCTCAGATCAGTCTGTCTGTTTCAAATCCTTGTCTGAGCTTATATAAGTCTGACAGCTTCAATTACCAAACACAGCTTGGAACCGTCTGTCTGTTTCAATTCTTTGCCACAGCTCGGATAACTCTATCAGTTTCAATTCTTAGTCACAGCTCGGATCAGTCTGTCAGTTTCAATTCCCTGTCACAGCTCGGATCAGACTGTCAGATTCAATTCCCTGTCACAACTCGGATCAGTCTGTCTGTTTCAATTCTCTGCCACAGCTCGGATCAGTCTGACAGTTTCCATTGTCTGTCACAGGTCAGATCAGTCTTCCAGTTTGAATTCTCTGTCACAGCTCGGTTCAGTCTGTCAGTTTCAATTCTCTGTCCCAGCTCGGATCAGTCTGTCAGTTTCAATTATCTGTCACAGGTCAGATCAGTCTTCCAGTTTCAATTCTCTGTCACAGCTCGGATCAGTCTATCTGTTTCGCCTCTCTGTCACAGCTCAGATCAGTATGTCAGTTTCAATTCTCTGTCACAGCTCGGATCAGTCTGTCAGTTGCAATTTTCTGTCACACCTCGGATCAGTCTGTCAGTTCGAATTGTCTGTCACAGCTCAGATCAGTCACTCAGTTTCAAATCCTGGTCTGAGCTCGTATAATTCTGTCAACTTCAATTACCTAACACAGTTCGGAACCGTCTGTCTATTTCAATTCTCTGCCACAGCTCGGATAACTCTATCAGTTTCAATTCTTAGTCACAGCTCGGATCTGTCTGTCAGTTTCAATTCCCTGTCACAGCTCGGATCAGTCTGTCATTTTGAATTCTCTGTCACAGCTCGGATCAGTCTGTCAGTTTCAACTCTCTGTCACAGGTCCGATCATTCTTCCAGTTTCAATTCTCTGTCAAACCTCGGATCAGTCTATCTGTTTCGATTCTCTGTCTTAGCTCGCATCAGTCTGTCAGTTACAAATCTCTGTCACAGCTCGGATCAGTCTGTCAGTTTCAATTCTCTGTCACAGCTCAGATCAGTCTGTCAGTTTCAATTCCCTGTCACATCTCGGATCAGACTGTCAGTTTCAATTCTCTGTCACAGCTCGGATCCGTCTGTCAGTTTCAATTCTCTGTCACTGCTCGGATCAGTCTGTCAGTTCGAATTGTCTCTCACAGCTCAGATCAGTCTGACACTTTCAATTCTCGGTCACAGCTCGGATCAGTCTGACAGTTTCAATTCTCTGTCACTGCTCGGATCCGTCTGTCAGTTTCAATTCTCTGTCACAGCTCGGATCAGTCTGTCAGTTCGAATTGTCTCTCACAGCTCAGATCAGTCTGACACTTTCAATTCTCGGTCACAGCTCGGATCAGTCTGTCAGTTTCAATTCTCTGTCACAGCTCGGATCTGTCTGTCAGTTTCAATTCTCTGTCATAAATCGTGCTACTCTGTCAGTTTCAATTACCTGTCACAGCTCGGATCAGTCTGTCAGTTTCAATTCTCTGTCACAGTTCGTATTAGTCTGTCAGTTTCCATTCTCTGTCACAGCTCGGATCAGACATTCAGTTTCGATTCTCTGTTACATCTCGGATCTGTCTGTCAATTTCAATTCTCTGTCACAGCTCGGATCAGTCTGTCAGTTTCAACTCGCTGTCACAGGTCCGATCATTCTTCCAGTTTCAATTCTCTGTCAAACCTCGGATCAGTCTATCTGTTTCGATTCTCTGTCTTAGCTCGCATCAGTCTGTCAGTTACAAATCTCTGTCACAGCTCGGATCAGTCTGTCAGTTTCAATTCTCTGTCACAGCTCAGATCAGTCTGTCAGTTTCAATTCCCTGTCACATCTCGGATCAGACTGTCAGTTTCAATTCTCTGTCACAGCTCGGATCCGTCTGTCAGTTTCAATTCTCTGTCACTGCTCGGATCAGTCTGTCAGTTCGAATTGTCTCTCACAGCTCAGATCAGTCTGACACTTTCAATTCTCGGTCACAGCTCGGATCAGTCTGACAGTTTCAATTCTCTGTCACTGCTCGGATCCGTCTGTCAGTTTCAATTCTCTGTCACAGCTCGGATCAGTCTGTCAGTTCGAATTGTCTCTCACAGCTCAGATCAGTCTGACACTTTCAATTCTCGGTCACAGCTCGGATCAGTCTGTCAGTTTCAATTCTCTGTCACAGCTCGGATCTGTCTGTCAGTTTCAATTCTCTGTCATAAATCGTGCTACTCTGTCAGTTTCAATTACCTGTCACAGCTCGGATCAGTCTGTCAGTTTCAATTCTCTGTCACAGTTCGTATTAGTCTGTCAGTTTCCATTCTCTGTCACAGCTCGGATCAGACATTCAGTTTCGATTCTCTGTTACATCTCGGATCTGTCTGTCAATTTCAATTCTCTGTCACAGCTCGGATCAGTCTGTCAGTTTCAATTCTCTGTCACAGTTCGTATTGGTCTGTCAGTTTCCATTCTCTGTCACAGCTTGGATCAGTCTGTCAGTTTAAATTCCCTGATACAGCTCAGATTAATCTGTCAGTTTCAATTCCCAACACAGCTTGGAATCGTCTGTCTGTTTCAATTCTCTGCCACAGCTCGGATAACTCTATCAGTTTCAATTCTTAGTCACAGCTCGGATCAGTCTGTCAATTTTAACTCCCCGTCACAGCTCGGATCAGTCTCTCAGTTTCAATTCTCGGTCACAGCTCTGATCAGTCTCTCAGTTTCAATTCCTTGTCTGAACTCGTATACGTCTGTAAGTTTCAATTTCCTGTCACAGCTCGGATCAGTCTCTCAGTTTCAATTCCCTATCAAAGCTCGGATTAGTCTGTCAGTTACGCTTCTCTGTCACAGCTCGGATCAGTCTGTCAGTTTCATTTCTCTGCCACAGCTCGGATCAGTCTGTCAGTTTAAATTCCCTGTTACAGCTCAGGTTAAACAGTCAGTTTCAATTCCCTGTCTGAGCTCGGATCAGTCTGTCTGTTTCAATTCTCTGTTGCAGCTCGGATCAGTCTGTCAGTTTCAATTCCCTGCACAGCTCGGATCAGTCTGTCAGTTCGAATTGTCTGTCACAGCTGAGATCCGTCTGTCAGTTTCAATTCTCGGTCACAGCTCAGATCAGTCTGTCACTTTCAAGTCTCTGTCACAGCTCGGATCAGTCTGTCAGTTTCAATTCCCTGTCACAGCTCGGATCAGTCTGTCAGTTTCAATTCTCTGTCACAGCTCGGATCAGTCTGTCAGTTTCAATTCCCTGTCACAGCTCGGAGCAGTCTGTCAGTTTCAATTCCCTGTCACAGCTCGGATCTGTCTGTCAGTTTCAATTCTCTGTCACAGCTCGGATCAGTCTGTCAGTTTCAATTCTCTGTCACAGCTCGGAGCAGTCTGTCAGTTGCAATTTTCTGTCACAGCTCGGATCAGTCTGTCAGTTCGAATTGTCTGTCACAGCTCAGATCAGTCTGTCAGTTTCAATTCTTTGTCACAGCTCGGATCAATCTCTCATGTTCCATTCTCTGTCACAGCTGGATCAGTCTGTCAATTTCAATTCTCTGTCACAGTTCGGATCTGTCTGTCAGTTTCAATTCCCTGTCACAGGTCAGATCAGTCTTCCAGTTTCAATTCTCTGTCACAGCTCGGATCAGTCTATCTGTTTCGATTCTCTCTCATAGCTCGGATCAGTCTGTCAGTTTCAATTCTCTGTCACAGCTCGGATCTGTCTGTCAGTTTCAATTCACTGTCACAGCTCGGGTCAGTCTGTCAGTTTCAATTCTCTGTCACAGTTCGTATTAGTCTGTCAGTTTCCATTCTCTGTCACAGCTCGGATCTGTCTGTCAGTTTCAATTCTCCGTCACAGCTCAGATCAGTCTGTCAGTTTGAATTCTCTGTCACAGCTCGGATCAGTCTGTCAGTTTCAATTCTCTGTCACAGCTCGAATCAGTCTGTCAGTTTAAATTGTCTGTCACAGGTCAGATCAGTCTTCCAGTTTCAATTCTCTGTCACAGCTCGGAACCGTCTACCTGCTTCGATTCTCTGTCATAGCTCGGATCAGTCTGTCAGTTTCAATTCTCTGTCACAGCTTGGAACAATCTGTCAGTTTCAATTCTCTGTCACAGCTCGGATCACTCTGTCAGTTTCAATTCCCTGTCACAGCTCTGGTCAGTCTGTCAGTTTCAATTCTCTGTCACATTTCGTATTACTCTTTCAGTTTCCATTCTCTGCCACAGCTCGGATCAGTCTATCATTTTCAATTCTCTGTTACATCTCGGATCTGTCTGTCAGTTTCAATTCTCTGTCACAGCTCGGATCAGTCTGTCAGTTTCATTTCTCTGTCACAGCTCGGATCAGTCTGTCAGTTTCAATTCTCTGTCACAGCTCGGATCAGTCTGTCAGTTGCAATTTTCTGTCACAGCTTGGATCAGTCTGTCAGTTCGAATTGTCTGTCACAGCTCAGATCAGTCTGTCACTTTCAAATCCTTGTCTGAGCTCGAATACTTCTGTCAGCTTCAATTACCTAACACAGCTTGGAACCGTCTGTCTGTTTCAATTCTCTGCCACAGCTCGGATCAGTCTGACAGTTTCAATTGTCTGTCACAGGTCAGATCAGTCTTCCAGTTTCAATTCTCTGTCACAGCTCGGATCAGTCTATCTGTTTCGATTCTCTGTCATAGATCGGATCAGTCTGTCAGATTCAATTCTCTGTCACAGCTCGGATCAGTCTGTCATTTTGAATTCTCTGTCACAGCTCGGATCACTCTGTCAGTTTCAATTCCCTGTCACAGCTCTGGTCAGTCTGTCAGTTTCAATTCTCTGTCACATTTCGTATTACTCTTTCAGTTTCCATTCTCTGCCACAGCTCGGATCAGTCTATCATTTTCAATTCTCTGTTACATCTCGGATCTGTCTGTCAGTTTCAATTCTCTGTCACAGCTCGGATCAGTCTGTCAGTTTCATTTCTCTGTCACAGCTCGGATCAGTCTGTCAGTTTCAATTCTCTGTCACAGCTCGGATCAGTCTGTCAGTTGCAATTTTCTGTCACAGCTTGGATCAGTCTGTCAGTTCGAATTGTCTGTCACAGCTCAGATCAGTCTGTCACTTTCAAATCCTTGTCTGAGCTCGAATACTTCTGTCAGCTTCAATTACCTAACACAGCTTGGAACCGTCTGTCTGTTTCAATTCTCTGCCACAGCTCGGATCAGTCTGACAGTTTCAATTGTCTGTCACAGGTCAGATCAGTCTTCCAGTTTCAATTCTCTGTCACAGCTCGGATCAGTCTATCTGTTTCGATTCTCTGTCATAGATCGGATCAGTCTGTCAGATTCAATTCTCTGTCACAGCTCGGATCAGTCTGTCAGTTTCAATTCCCTGTCACAGCTCGGGTCAGTCTGTCAGTTTCAATTCTCTGTCACAGTTCGTATTTGTCTGTCAGTTTCCATTCTCTGTCACAGCTCGGATCAGTCTGTCAGTTTCAATTCTCTGTCACAGCTCGGATCAGTCTGTCAGTTTCAATTCTCTGTCACAGCTCGGATCAGTCTGTCAGTTGCAATTTTCTGTCACAGCTCGGATCAGTCTCTCAGTTCGAATTGTCTGTCACAGCTCAGATCCGTCTGTCAGTTTCAATTCCATGTCTGAGCTCGTATAAGTCTGTCAGCTTCAATTACCTAACAAAGCTCGGAACCGTCTTTCTGTTTCAATTCACTGCCACAGATCGGATAACTCTATCAGTTTCAATTCTTAGTCACACCTCGGAAATGTCTGGCAGTTTCAATTCCCTGTCACAGCTCGGGTCAGTCTGTCAGTTTCAATTCTCTGTCATAGATCGTATTAGTCTGTCAGTTTCCATTCTCTGTCACAGCTCCGATCAGTCTGTCACTTTCAAGTCTCTGTCACATCTCGGACCAGTCTGTCAGTTCGAATTCTCTGTCACAGCTCAGATCAGTCTGTCTGTTTCAAATCCTTGTCTGAGTTCGTATAAGTCTGTGAGTTTCAATTATCTGTCACAGGTCAGATCAGTCTTCCAGTTTCAATTCTCTGCCACAGCTCGGATCAGTCTGTCAGTTGCAATTTTTTGTCACAGCACGGATCAGTCTGTCAGTTTCAATTCTCTGTCACAGCTCGGATCAGTCTGTCAGTTTCAATTCTCTGTCACAGCTCGGATCAGTCTGTCAGTTTCAATTCCCTGTCACAGTTCGTATTAGTCTGTCAGTTTCCATTCCCTGTCACAGCTCGGATCAGTCTGTCAGTTTCAATTCTCTGTCACAGCTCGGATCAGTCTGTCAGTTGCAATTTTTTGTAACAGCTCGGATCAGTCTGTCAGTTCGAATTGTCTGTCACAGCTCAGATCAGTCTGTCACTTTCAAATCCTTGTCTGAGCTCGTATAAGTCTGTCAACGTCAATTACCTAACACAGCTCGGAACCGTCTGTCTGTTTCAATTCTCTGCCACAGCTCGGATAACTCTATCACTTTCAATTCTCTGTCACAGCTCGGATCAGTCTGCCAGTTTCAGTTCTCTGTTACATCTCCGATCTGTCTGTCACTTTCAATTCTCTGTCACGGCTCAAATCAGTCTGTCACTTTCAAATCCTTGTCTGAGCTCGTATAAGTCTGTCAGCTTCAATTACCTAACACAGCTCGGAACCGTCTGTCTGTTTCAATTCTCTGCCACAGCTCGGATAACTCTATCAGTTTCAATTCTTAGTCACAGCTCGGATCTGTCTGTCAGTTTCAATTCCCTGTCACAGCTCGGATCAGACTGTCAGTTTCAATTCTCTGTCACAGCTCGGATCTGTCTATCAGTTTCAATTCCCTGTCACAGCTCGGATCAGACTGTCAGTTTCAATTCTCTGTCACAGCTCGGACCTGTCTGTCAGTTTCAATTCTCTGTCACAGCTCAGTTCAGTCTTTCAGTTTCGAATCTCTGTCACAGCTCGGATCAGTCTGTCAGTTTCAATTCTCTGTCACAGCTCGGGTCAGTCTGTCAGTTTCAATTCTCTGTCACAGTTCGTATTACTCGTCAGTTTCCATTCTCTGTCACAGCTCGGATCAGTCTGTCAGTTTCAATTCTCTGTCACAGCTCGGATCAGTCTGTCAGTTTCAATTCTCTGTCACAGCTCGGATCAGTCTGTCAGTTGCAATTTTCTGTCACAGCTCGGATCAGTCTCTCAGTTCGAATTGTCTGTCACAGCTCAGATCCGTCTGTCAGTTTCAATTCCTTGTCTGAGCTCGTATAAGTCTGTCAGCTTCAATTACCTAACAAAGCTCGGAACCGTCTTTCTGTTTCAATTCACTGCCACAGATCGGACAACTCTATCAGTTCCAATTCTTAGTCACACCTCGGAAATGTCTGTCAGTTTCAATTCCCTGTCACAGCTCGGGTCAGTCTGTCAGTTTCAATTCTCTGTCATAGGTCGTATTAGTCTGTCAGTTTCCATTCTCTGTCACAGCTCCGATCAGTCTGTCACTTTCAAGTCTCTGTCACATCTCGGACCAGTCTGTCAGTTCGAATTCTCTGTCACAGCTCAGATCAGTCTGTCTGTTTCAAATCCTTGTCTGAGTTCGTATAAGTCTGTGAGTTTCAATTGTCTGTCACAGGTCAGATCAGTCTTCCAGTTTCAATTCTCTGCCACAGCTCGGATCAGTCTATCTGTTTCGATTCTCTAAAATAGCTCGGATTAGTCTGTCAGTTTCAATTCTCTGTCACAGCTCGGATCAGTCTGTCAGTTTCAATTCCCTGTCACAGTTCGTATTAGTCTGTCAGTTTCCATTCTCTGTCACAGCTCGGATCAGTCTGTCAGTTTCAATTCTCTGTCACAGCTCGGATCAGTCTGTCAGTTGCAATTTTTGGTCACAGCTCGGATCAGTCTGTCAGTTCGAATTGTCTGTCACAGCTCAAATCAGTCTGTCACTTTCAAATCCTTGTCTGAGCTCGTATAAGTCTGTCAACGTCAATTACCTAACACAGCTCGGAACCGTCTGTCTGTTTCAATTCTCTGCCACAGCTCGGATAACTCTATCACTTTCAATTCTCTGTCACAGCTCGGATCAGTCTGCCAGTTTCAATTCCCTGTCACAGATCGGATAAGTCTGTCAGTTTCAGTTCTCTGTTACATCTCCGATCTGTCTGTCACTTTCAATTCTCTGTCACGGCTCAGATCAGTCTGTCACTTTCAAATCCTTGTCTGAGCTCGTATAAGTCTGTCAGCTTCAATTACCTAACACAGGTCGGAACCGTCTGTCTGTTTCAATTGCCTGCCACAGCTCGGATAACTCTATCAGTTTCAATTCTTAGTCACAGCTCGGATCTGTCTATCAGTTTCAATTCCCTGTCACAGCTCGGATCAGACTGTCAGTTTCAATTCTCTGTCACAGCTCGGATCTGTCTGTAAGTTTCAATTCTCTGTCACAGCTCAGTTGAGTCTTTCAGTTTCGCATCTCTGTCATAGCTCGGATCAGTCTGTCAGTTTCAATTCTCTGTCACAGCTCGGATCAGTCTGTCAGTTTCAATTCTCTGTCATAGCTCGGATCAGTCTGTCATTTTAAATTCTCTGTCACAGCTCGGATCAGTCTGTCAGTTTCAATTCTCTGTCACAGCTCGGCTCAGTCTGTCAGTTTCAATTCCCTGTCACAGCTCGGGTCAGTCTGTCAGTTTAAATTCTCTGTCACAGTTCGTATTACTCGTCAGTTTCCATTCTCTGTCACAGCTCGGATCAGTCTGTCAGTTTCAATTCTCTGTCACAGCTCGGATCAGTCTGTCAGTTGAAATTTTCTGTCACAGCTCAGATCAGTCTGTCAGTTGCAATTCTGTGTCATAGTTCATATTAGTCTGTCAGCTTCCATTCTCTGTCACAGCTCGGATCAGTCTGTCAGTTTCAAGTCTCTGTTACATCTCGGATCTCTCTGTCACTTTCAATTCTCTGTCACAGCTCGGATCAGTCTGTCAATTCGAATTCTCTGTCACAGCTCAGATCAGTCTGTCTGTTTCAAATCCTTGTCTGAGCTCATATAAGTCTGTCAGCTTCAATTACCATACACAGCTTGGAACCGTCTGTCTGTTTCAATTCTTTGCCACAGCTCGGATAACTCTATCAGTTTCAATTCTTAGTCACAGCTCTGATCTGTCTGTCAGTTTCAATTCCCTGTCACAGCTCGGATCAGACTGTCAGATTCAATTCCCTGTTTCACCTCGGATCAGTCTGTCTGTTTCAATTCTCTGCCACAGCTCGGATCAGTCTGACAGTTTCAATTGTCTGTCACAGGTCAGATCAGTCTTCCAGTTTGAATTCTCTGTCACAGCTCGGTTCAGTCTGTCAGTTTCAATTCTCTGTCACAGCTCGGATCAGTCTGTCAGTTTCAATTATCTGTCACAGGTCAGATCAGTCTTCCAGTTTCAATTCTCTGTCACAGCTCGGATCAGTCTATCTGTTTCGCCTCTCTGTCACAGCTCGGATCAGTATGTCAGTTTCAATTCTCTGTCACAGCTCGGATCAGTCTGTCAGTTGCAATTTTCTGTCACACCTCGGATCAGTCTGTCAGTTCGAATTGTCTGTCACAGCTCAGATCAGTCTCTCAGTTTCAAATCCTTGTCTGAGCTCGTATAAGTCTGTCAACTTCAATTACCTAACACAGTTCGGAACCGTCTGTCTATTTCAATTCTCTGCCACAGCTCGGATAACTCTATCAGTTTCAATTCTTAGTCACAGCTCGGATCTGTCTGTCAGTTTCAATTCCCTGTCACAGCTCGGATCAGACTGTCAGATTCAATTCTCTGTCACAGCTCGGATCTGTCTGTCAGTTTCAAATCTCTGTCACAGCTCAGATCAGTCTGTCAGTTTCGATTCTCTGTCATAGCTCGGATCAGTCTGTCAGTGTCAATTCTCTGTCACAGCTCAGATCAGTCTGTCAGTTTCAATTCTCTGTCACACCTCGGATCTGTCTGTCAGTTTCAATTCTCTGTCACAGCTCAGATCAGTCTGTCGGTTTCAATTTTCTGTCACAGTTCGGATCAGTCTGTCAGTTTCAATTCCCCACCACAGCTCGGATCAGTCTGTCATTTTGAATTCTCTGTCACAGCTCGGATCAGTCTGTCAGTTTCAACTCTCTGTCACAGGTCAGATCAGTCTTCCAGTTTCAATTCTCTGTCAAAACTCGGATCAGTCTACCTGTTTCGATTCTCTATCTTAGCTCGCATCAGTCTGTCAGTTACAAATCTCTGTCACAGCTCGGATCAGTCTCTCAGTTTCAATTCTCTGTCACAGATCGGATCAGTCTGTCAGTTTCAATTCCCTGTCACATCTCGGATCAGACTGTCAGTTTCAATTCTCTGTCACAGCTCGGATCAGTCTGTCAGTTTCAATTCTCTGTCACAGCTCGGATCAGTCTGTCATTTCGAATTGTCTCTCACAGCTCAGATCAGTCTGACACTTTCAATTCTCGGTCACAGCTCGGATCAGTCTGTCAGTTTCAATTCTCTGTCACAGCTCGGATCCGTCTGTCAGTTTCAATTCTCTGTCATAGCTCGGTTCAGTCTGTCAGTTTCAATTCTCTGTCACAGCTCGGATCAGTCTGTCAGTTTCAATTATCTGTCACAGGTCATATCAGTCTTCCAGTTTCAATTCTCTGTCACAGCTCGGATCAGTCTATCTGTTTCGCCTCTCTGTCACAGCTCGGATCAGTATGTCAGTTTCAATTCTCTGTCACAGCTCGGATCAGTCTGTCAGTTGCAATTTTCTGTCACACCTCGGATCAGTCTGTCAGTTCGAATTGTCTGTCACAGCTCAGATCAGTCTCTCAGTTTCAAATCCTTGTCTGAGCTCATATAAGTCTGTCAGCTTCAATTACCATACACAGCTTGGAACCGTCTGTCTGTTTCAATTCTTTGCCACAGCTCGGATAACTCTATCACTTTCAATTCTTAGTCACAGCTCTGATCTGTCTGTCAGTTTCAATTCCCTGTCACAGCTCGGATCAGACTGTCAGATTCAATTCCCTGTCACACCTCGGATCAGTCTGTCTGTTTCAATTCTCTGCCACAGCTCGGATCAGTCTGACAGTTTCAATTGTCTGTCACAGGTCAGATCAGTCTTCCAGTTTGAATTCTCTGTCACAGCTCGGTTCAGTCTGTCAGTTTCAATTCTCTGTCACAGCTCGGATCAGTCTGTCAGTTTCAATTATCTGTCACAGGTCAGATCAGTCTTCCAGTTTCAATTCTCTGTCACAGCTCGGATCAGTCTATCTGTTTCGCCTCTCTGTCACAGCTCGGATCAGTATGTCAGTTTCAATTCTCTGTCACAGCTCGGATCAGTCTGTCAGTTGCAATTTTCTGTCACACCTCGGATCAGTCTGTCAGTTCGAATTGTCTGTCACAGCTCAGATCAGTCTCTCAGTTTCAAATCCTTGTCTGAGCTCGTATAAGTCTGTCAACTTCAATTACCTAACACAGTTCGGAACCGTCTGTCTATTTCAATTCTCTGCCACAGCTCGGATAACTCTATCAGTTTCAATTCTTAGTCACAGCTCGGATCTGTCTGTCAGTTTCAATTCCCTGTCACAGCTCGGATCAGACTGTCAGATTCAATTCTCTGTCACAGCTCGGATCTGTCTGTCAGTTTCAAATCTCTGTCACAGCTCAGATCAGTCTGTCAGTTTCGATTCTCTGTCATAGCTCGGATCAGTCTGTCAGTGTCAATTCTCTGTCACAGCTCAGATCAGTCTGTCAGTTTCAATTCTCTGTCACACCTCGGATCTGTCTGTCAGTTTCAATTCTCTGTCACAGCTCAGATCAGTCTGTCGGTTTCAATTTTCTGTCACAGTTCGGATCAGTCTGTCAGTTTCAATTCCCCACCACAGCTCGGATCAGTCTGTCATTTTGAATTCTCTGTCACAGCTCGGATCAGTCTGTCAGTTTCAACTCTCTGTCACAGGTCAGATCAGTCTTCCAGTTTCAATTCTCTGTCAAAACTCGGATCAGTCTACCTGTTTCGATTCTCTATCTTAGCTCGCATCAGTCTGTCAGTTACAAATCTCTGTCACAGCTCGGATCAGTCTCTCAGTTTCAATTCTCTGTCACAGATCGGATCAGTCTGTCAGTTTCAATTCCCTGTCACATCTCGGATCAGACTGTCAGTTTCAATTCTCTGTCACAGCTCGGATCAGTCTGTCAGTTTCAATTCTCTGTCACAGCTCGGATCAGTCTGTCAGTTCGAATTGTCTCTCACAGCTCAGATCAGTCTGACACTTTCAATTCTCGGTCACAGCTCGGATCAGTCTGTCAGTTTCAATTCTCTGTCACAGCTCGGATCCGTCTGTCAGTTTCAATTCTCTGTCATAGCTCGGTTCAGTCTGTCAGTTTCAATTCTCTGTCACAGCTCGGATCAGTCTGTCAGTTTCAATTATCTGTCACAGGTCATATCAGTCTTCCAGTTTCAGTTCTCTGTCACAGCTCGGATCAGTCTATCTGTTTCGCCTCTCTGTCACAGCTCGGATCAGTATGTCAGTTTCAATTCTCTGTCACAGCTCGGATCAGTCTGTCAGTTGCAATTTTCTGTCACACCTCGGATCAGTCTGTCAGTTCGAATTGTCTGTCACAGCTCAGATCAGTCTCTCAGTTTCAAATCCTTGTCTGAGCTCGTATAAGTCTGTCAACTTCAATTACCTAACACAGTTCGGAACCGTCTGTCTATTTCAATTCTCTGCCACAGCTCGGATAACTCTATCACTTTCAATTCTTAGTCACAGCTCGGATCTGTCTGTCAGTTTCAATTCCCTGTCACAGCTCAGATCAGACTGTCAGATTCAATTCTCTGTCACAGCTCGGATCTGTCTGTCAGTTTCAAATCTCTGTCACAGCTCAGATCAGTCTGTCAGTTTCGATTCTCTGTCATAGCTCGGATCAGTCTGTCAGTGTCAATTCTCTGTCACAGCTCAGATCAGTCTGTCAGTTTCAATTCTCTGTCACACCTCGGATCTGTCTGTCAGTTTCAATTCTCTGTCACAGCTCAGATCAGTCTGTCAGTTTCAATTTTCTGTCACAGTTCGGATCAGTCTGTCAGTTTCATTTCCCCACCACAGCTCGGATCAGTCTGTCATTTTGAATTCTCTGTCACAGCTCGGATCAGTCTGTCAGTTTCAACTCTCTGTCACAGGTCAGATCAGTCTTCCAGTTTCAATTCTCTGTCAAAACTCGGATCAGTCTACCTGTTTCGATTCTCTATCTTAGCTCGCATCAGTCTGTCAGTTACAAATCTCTGTCACAGCTCGGATCAGTCTGTCAGTTTCAATTCACTGTCACAGATCGGATCAGTCTGTCAGTTTCAATTCCCTGTCACATCTCGGATCAGACTGTCAGTTTCAATTCTCTGTCACAGCTCGGATCAGTCTGTCAGTTTCAATTCTCTGTCACTGCTCGGATCCGTCTGTCAGTTTCAATTCTCTGTCACAGCTCGGATCAGTCTGTCAGTTCGAATTGTCTCTCACAGCTCAGATCAGTCTGACACTTTCAATTCTCGGTCACAGCTCGGATCAGTCTGTCAGTTTCAATTCTCTGTCACAGCTCGGATCCGTCTGTCAGTTTCAATTCTCTGTCATAGCTCGTGCTACTCTGTCAGTTTCAATTACCTGTCACAGCTCGGATCAGTCTGTCAGTTTCAATTCTCTGTCACAGTTCGTATTAGTCTGTCAGTTTCCATTCTCTGTCACAGCTCGGATCAGTCATTCAGTTTCGATTCTCTGTTACATCTCGGATCTGTCTGTCAGTTTCAATTCTCTGTCACAGCTCGGATCAGTCTGTCAGTTTCAATTCTCTGTCACAGTTCGTATTAGTCTGTCAGTTTCCATTCTCTGTCACAGCTTGGATCAGTCTGTCAGTTTAAATTCCCTGATACAGCTCAGATTAATCTGTCAGTTTCAATTCCCAACACAGCTCGGAATCGTCTGTCTGTTTCAAATCTCTGCCACAGCTCTGATCAGTCTGTCAGTTTCAATTCCTTGTCTGAACTCGTATACGTCTGTCAGTTTCAATTTCCTGTCACACCTCGGATCAGTCTCTCAGTTTCAATTCCCTATCAAGGCTCGGATCAGTCTGTCTGTTTCGCTTCTCTGTCACAGCTCGGATCAGTCTGTCAGTTTAAATTCCCTGTTACAGCTCAGATTAAACTGTCAGAATCAATTCCCTGTCTGAGCTCGGATCAGTCTGTCTGTTTCAATTCTCTGTCGCAGCTCGGATCAGTCTGTCAGTTTCAATTCCCTGCACAGCTCGGATCAATCTCTCTGGTTCAATTCTCTGACAGAGCTCGGATCAGTCTGTCAGGTTCGATTCTCTGTCACAGCTCGGATCAGTCTGTCAGTTTCAATTCTCTGTCACAGCTCGGATCTGTCTGTCAGTTTCAATTCTCTGTCACAGCTCGGAGCAGTCTGTCAGTTGCAATTTTCTGTCACAGCTCGGATCAGTCTGTCAGTTCGAATTGTCTGTCACAGCTCAGTTCAGTCTGTCAGTTTCAATTCCTTGTCACAGCTCGGATCAATCTGTCATGTTCCATTCTCTGTCACAGCTCGGATCAGTCTGTCAATTTCAATTCTCTGTCACAGTTCGGATCTGTCTGTCAGTTTCAATTCCCTGTCACAGGTCAGATCAGTCTTCCAGTTTCAATTCTCTGTCACAGCTCGGATCAGTCTATCTGTTTCGATTCTCTCTCATAGCTCAGATCAGTCTGTCAGTTTCAATTCTCTGTCACAGCTTGGATCTGTCTGTCAGTTTCAATTCCCTGTCACAGCTTGGGTCAGTCTGTCAGTTTCAATTCTCTGTCACAGTTCGTATTAGTCTGTCAGTTTCCATTCTCTGTCACAGCTCGGATCTGTCTGTCAGTTTCAATTGTCCGTCACAGCTCAGATCAGTCTATCATTTTCAATTCTCTGTTACATCTCGGATCTGTCTGTCAGCTTCAATTCTCTGTCACAGCTCGGATCAGTCTGTCAGTTTCAATTTTCTGTCACAGCTCGGATCTGTCTGTCAGTTTCAATTCTCTGTCACAGCTCGGATCAGTCTGTCAGTAGCAATTTTCTGTCACAGCTTGGATCAGTCTGTCAGTTCGAATTGTCTTTCACAGCTCAGATCAGTCTGTCACTTTCAAATCCTTGTCTGAGCTCGTATACGTCTGTCAGCTTCAATTACCTAACACAGCTTGGAACCGTCTGTCTGTTTCAATTCTCTGCCACAGCTCGGATCAGTCTGACAGTTTCAATTGTCTGTCACAGGTCAGATCAGTCTTCCAGTTTCAATTCTCTGTCACAGCTCGGATCAGTCTATCTGTTTCGATTCTCTGTCATAGATCGGATCAGTCTGTCAGATTCAATTCTCTGTCACAGCTCGGATCAGTCTGTCAGTTTCAATTCTCTGTCACAACTCTGATCAGTCTGTCACTTTCAATTCCCTGTCACATCTCGGATCAGACTGTCAGTTTCAATTCTCTCACACAGCTCGGATCAGTCTATCAGTTTCAATTCTCTGTCACAGCTCGGATCAGTCTGTCAGTTTCAATTCTCTGTCACAGCTCAGATCAGTCAGTCAGTTTCAATTCTCTGTCACAGCTCGGATCAGTCTGTCAGTTGCAATTTTCTGTCACAGCTCGGATCAGTCTGTCAGTTTCAATTCCTTGTCTGAGCTCATATAAGTCTCTCAGCTTCAATTACCTAACAAAGCTCGGAACCGTCTTTCTGTTTCAACTCTCTGCCACAGATCGGATAACTCTACCAGTTTCAATTCTTAGTCACACCTCGGAAATGTCTGTCAGTTTCAATTCCCTGTCACAGCTCGAGTCAGTCTGTCAGTTTCAATTCTCTGTCATAGTTCGTATTAGTCTGTCAGTTTCCATTCTCTGTCACAGCTCGGATCAGTCTGTCACTTTCAAGTCTCTGTCACATCTCGGATCAGTCTGTCCGTTCGGATTCTCTGTCACAGCTCAGATCAGTCTGTCTGTTTCAAATCCTTGTCTGAGTTCGTATAAGTCTGTCAGTTTCAATTATCTGTCACAGGTCAGATCAGTTTTCCAGTTTCAATTCTCTGCCACAGCTCGGATCAGTCTATCTGTTTCGATTCTCTGTCACAGCTCGGATCAGTCTGTCAGTTTCAATTCTCTGTCACAGCTTGGATCAGTCTGTCAGTTTCAATTCCCTGTCACAGCTCGGGTCAGTCTGTCAGTTTCAATTCTCTATCACAGTTCGTATTAGTCTGTCAGTTTCCATTCTCTGTCACAGCTCGGATCAGTCTGTCAGTTTCAATTCTCTGTCACAGCTCGGATCAGTCTGTCAGTTGCAATTTTCTGTCACAGCTCGGATCAATCTGTCAGTTCGAATTGTCTGTCACAGCTCAGATCAATCTGTCGCTTTCAAATCCTTGTCTGAGCTCGTATAAGTCTGTCAACGTCAATTACCTAACACAGCTCGGAACCGTCTGTCTGTTTCAATTCTCTGCCACAGCTCGGATAACTCTATCAGTTTCAATTCTCTGTCACAGCTCGGATCAGTCTGTCAGTTTCAATTCTCTGTCACAGCTCGGATCCGTCTGTCATTTCAATTCTCTGTCATAGCTCTTTAGAGTCTGCCAGTTTCAATTCCCTGTCACAGCTCGTATCAGTCTCTCAGTTTCAATTCCCTGTCACAGATCGGATCAGTCCGTCAGCTTCAATTCCCTGTCACAGCTCAGATCTGCCTTTCCGTTTCAATTACGTAACACAGCTCGGAATCGTCTGTCTGTATCAATTCTCTGCCACAGCTCGGATAACTCTATCAGTTTCAATTCTTAGTCACAGCTCGGATCAGTCTGTCAGTTTCAATTCCCTGTCACAGCTCGGATCAGACTGTCAGCTTAAATTCCCTGTCACAACTCGGATCAGTCTGTCTGTTTCAATTCTCTGTTGTAGCTCGGATCAGTCTGTCAGTTTCAATTCCCTGTCACAGCTCGGATCAGTCTGTCATGTTCCATTTTCTGTCACAGCTCGGATCAGTCTGTCAATTTCAATTCTCTGTCACAGTTCGGATCTGTCTGTCAGTTTCAATTCTCCGTCACAGCTCAGATCAGTCTGTCAGTTTGAATTCTCTATCACAGCTCGGATCAGTCTGTCAGTTTCAATTCTCTGTCACAGCTCGAATCAGTCTGTCAGTTTCAATTGTCTGTCACAGGTCAGATCAGTCTTCCAGTTTCAATTCTCTGTCACAGCTCGGATCCGTCTACCTGTTTCGATTCTCTGTCATAGCTCGGATCAGTCTGTCAGTTTCAATTCTCTGTCACAGCTCGGATCAGTCTGTCAGTTTCAATTCTCTGTCACAGCTCGGATAACTCTGTCAGTTTCAATTCCCTGTCACAGCTCGGGTCAGTCTGTCAGTTTCAATTCTCTGTCACAGTTCGTATTAGTCTGTCAGTTTCCATTCTCTGTCACAGCTCGGATCAGTCTGTCATTTTCAAGTCTCTGTTACATCTCGGATCTGTCTGCCACTTTCAATTCTCTGTCACAGCTCGGATCAGTCTGTCAGTTTCAATTCTCTGTCACAGCTCGGATCAGTCTGTAGTTGCAATTTTCTGTCACAGCTCGGATCAGTCTGTCAGTTCGAATTGTCTGTCACAGCTCAGATCAGTCTGTCACTTTCAAATCCTTGTCTGAGCTCGTATAAGTCTGTCAGCTTCAATTACCTAACACAGCTCGGAACCGTCTGTCTGTTTCAATTCTCTGCCACAGCTCGGATAACTCTATCAGTTTCAATTCTTAGTCACAGCTCGGATCTGTCTATCAGATTCAATTCCCTGTCACAGCTAGGATCAGACTGTCAGTTTCAATTCTCTGTCACAGCTCGGATCTGTCTGTCAGTTTCAATTATCTGTCACAGCTCAGTTCAGTCTTTCAGTTTCGATTCTCTATCATAGCTCGGATCAGTCTGTCAGTTTCAATTCTCTGTCACAGCTCGCATCAGTCTGTCAGTTTCAATTCTCTGTCACAGCTCGGATCTGTCTGTCTGTTTCAATTCTCTGTCACAGCTCGATCAGTCTGTCAGTTTCGATTCTCTGTCATAGCTCGGATCAGTCTGTCAGATTCAATTCTCTGTCACAGCTCGGATCAGTCTGTCAGTTTCGATTCTCTGTCATAGCTCGGATCAGTCTGTCAGTTTCAATTCTCTGTCACAGTTCGTATTAGTCTGTCAGTTTGCATTCTCTGTCACAGCTCGGATCTGTCTGTCAGTCTCAATTCTCCATCACAGCTCAGATCAGTCTGTCAGTTTGAATTCTCTGTCACAGCTCGGATCTGTCTGTCAGTTTCAATTCTCTGTCACAGCTCGAATCAGTCTGTCAGTTTCAATTGCCTGTCACAGGTCAGATCATTCTTCCAGTTTCAATTCTCTGTCGCAGCTCGGATCCGTCTACCTGTTTCGATTCTCTGTCATAGCTCGGATCAGTCTGTCAGTTTCAATTCTCTGTCACAGCTCGGATCAGTCTGTCAGTTTCAATTCTCTGTCACAGCTCGGATCACTCTGTCAGTTTCAATTCCCTGTCACAGCTCGGGTCAGTCTGTCAGTTTCAATTCTCTGTCATAGTTCGTATTAGTCTGTCAGTTTCCATTCTCTGTCACAGCTCGGATCAGTCTGTCAGTTTCAAGTCTCTGTTACATTTCGGATCTGTCTGTCACTTTCAATTCTCTGTCACAGCTCGGATCAGTCTGTCAGTTTCAATTCTCTGTCACAGCTCGGATCAGTCTGTCAGTTCGAATTGTCTGTCACAGCTCAGATCAGTCTGTCACTTTCAAATCCTTGTCTGAGCTCGTATAAGTCTGTCAGCTTCAATTACCTAACACAGCTCGGAACCGTCTGTCTGTTTCAATTCTCTGCCACAGCTCGGATAACTCTATCAGTTTCAATTCTTAGTCACAGCTCGGATCTGTCTATCAGTTTCAATTCCCTGTCACAGCTCGGATCAGACTGTCAGTTTCAATTCTCTGTCACAGCTCGGATCTGTCTGTCAGTTTCAATTCTCTGTCACAGCTCAGTTCAGTCTTTCAGTTTCGAATCTCTGTCATAGCTCGGATCAGTCTGTCAGTTTCAATTCTCTGTCACAGCTCTGATCAGTCTGTCAGTTTCAATTCTCTGTCATAGCTCGGATCAGTCTGTCATTTTAAATTCTCTGTCACAGCTCGGATCAGTCTGTCAGTTTCAATTCTCTGTCACAGCTCGGCTCAGTCTGTCAGATTCAATTCCCTGTCACAGCTCGGGTCAGTCTGTCAGTTTCAATTCTCTGTCACAGTTCGTATTACTCGTCAGTTTCCATTCTCTGTCACAGCTCGGATCAGTCTGTCAGTTTCAATTCTCTGTCACAGCTCCGATCACTCTGTCAGTTTCAATTCCCTGTCACAGCTCTGGTCAGTCTGTCAGTTTCAATTCTCTGTCACATTTCGTATTAGTCTTTCAGTTTCCATTCTCTGTCACAGCTCGGATCAGTCTATCATTTTCAATTCTCTGTTACATCTCGGATCTGTCTGTCAGCTTCAATTCTCTGTCACAGCTCGGATCAGTCTGTCAGTTTCAATTCTCTGTCACAGCTCGAATCCGTCTACCTGTTTCGATTCTCTGTCATAGCTCGGATCAGTCTGTCAGTTTCAATTCTCTGTCACAGCTCGGATCAGTCTGTCAGTTTCAATTCTCTGTCACAGCTCGGATCACTCTGTCAGTTTCAATTCCCTGTCACAGCTCGGGTCAGTCTGTCAGTTTCAATTCTCTGTCATAGTTCGTATTAGTCTGTCAGTTTCCATTCTCTGTCACAGCTCGGATCAGTCTGTCAGTTTCAAGTCTCTGTTACATCTCGGATCTGTCTGTCACTTTCAATTCTCTGTCAAAGCTCGGATCAGTCTGTCAATTCGAATTCTCTGTCACAACTCAGATCACTCTGTCAGTTTCAATTCCCTGTCACAGCTCGGGTCAGTCTGTCAGTTTCAATTCTCTGTCATAGTTCGTATTAGTCTGTCAGTTTCCATTCTCTGTCACAGCTCGGATCAGTCTGTCAGTTTCAAGTCTCTGTTACATTTCGGATCTGTCTGTCACTTTCAATTCTCTGTCACAGCTCGGATCAGTCTGTCAGTTTCAATTCTCTGTCACAGCTCGGATCAGTCTGTCAGTTCGAATTGTCTGTCACAGCTCAGATCAGTCTGTCACTTTCAAATCCTTGTCTGAGCTCGTATAAGACTGTCAGCTTCAATTACCTAACACAGCTCGGACCCGTCTGTCTGTTTCAATTCTCTGCCACAGCTCGGATAACTCTATCAGTTTCAATTCTTAGTCACAGCTCGGATCTGTCTATCAGTTTCAATTCCCTGTCACAGCTCGGATCAGACTGTCAGTTTCAATTCTCTGTCACAGCTCGGATCTGTCTGTCAGTTTCAATTCTCTGTCACAGCTCATTTCAGTCTTTCAGTTTCGAATCTCTGTCATAGCTCGGATCAGTCTGTCAGTTTCAATTCTCTGTCACAGCTCTGATCAGTCTGTCAGTTTCAATTCTCTGTCATAGCTCGGATCAGTCTGTCATTTTAAATTCTCTGTCACAGCTCGGATCAGTCTGTCAGTTTCAATTCTCTGTCACAGCTCGGCTCAGTCTGTCAGTTTCAATTCCCTGTCACAGCTCGGGTCAGTCTGTCAGTTTCAATTCTCTGTCACAGTTCGTATTACTCGTCAGTTTCCATTCTCTGTCACAGCTCGGATCAGTCTGTCAGTTTCAATTCTCTGTCACAGCTCGGATCACTCTGTCAGTTTCAATTCCCTGTCACAGCTCTGGTCAGTCTGTCAGTTTCAATTCTCTGTCACATTTCGTATTAGTCTTTCAGTTTCCATTCTCTGTCACAGCTCGGATCAGTCTATCATTTTCAATTCTCTGTTACATCTCGGATCTGTCTGTCAGCTTCAATTCTCTGTCACAGCTCGGATCAGTCTGTCAGTTTCAATTCTCTGTCACAGCTCGAATCAGTCTGTCAGTTTCAATTGCCTGTCACAGGTCAGATCAGTCTTCCAGTTTCAATTCTCTGTCACAGCTCGAATCCGTCTACCTGTTTCGATTCTCTGTCATAGCTCGGATCAGTCTGTCAGTTTCAATTCTCTGTCACAGCTCGGATCAGTCTGTCAGTTTCAATTCTCTGTCACAGCTCGGATCACTCTGTCAGTTTCAATTCCCTGTCACAGCTCGGGTCAGTCTGTCAGTTTCAATTCTCTGTCATAGTTCGTATTAGTCTGTCAGTTTCCATTCTCTGTCACAGCTCCGATCAGTCTGTCAATTTCAAGTCTCTGTTACATCTCGGATCTGTCTGTCACTTTCAATTCTCTGTCACAGCTCGGATCAGTCTGTCAATTCGAATTCTCTGTCACAACTCAGATCACTCTGTCAGTTTCAATTCCCTGTCACAGCTCGGGTCAGTCTGTCAGTTTCAATTCTCTGTCATAGTTCGTATTAGTCTGTCAGTTTCCATTCTCTGTCACAGCTCGGATCAGTCTGTCAGTTTCAAGTCTCTGTTACATTTCGGATCTGTCTGTCACTTTCAATTCTCTGTCACAGCTCGGATCAGTCTGTCAGTTTCAATTCTCTGTCACAGCTCGGATCAGTCTGTCAGTTCGAATTGTCTGTCACAGCTCAGATCAGTCTGTCACTTTCAAATCCTTGTCTGAGCTCGTATAAGACTGTCAGCTTCAATTACCTAACACAGCTCGGAACCGTCTGTCTGTTTCAATTCTCTGCCACAGCTCGGATAACTCTATCAGTTTCAATTCTTAGTCACAGCTCGGATCTGTCTATCAGTTTCAATTCCCTGTCACAGCTCGGATCAGACTGTCAGTTTCAATTCTCTGTCACAGCTCGGATCTGTCTGTCAGTTTCAATTCTCTGTCACAGCTCAGTTCAGTCTTTCAGTTTCGAATCTCTGTCATAGCTCGGATCAGTCTGTCAGTTTCAATTCTCTGTCACAGCTCGGATCAGTCTGTCAGTTTCAATTCTCTGTCATAGCTCGGATCAGTCTGTCATTTTAAATTCTCTGTCACAGCTCGGATCAGTCTGTCAGTTTCAATTCTCTGTCACAGCTCGGCTCAGTCTCTCAGTTTCAATTCCCTGTCACAGCTCGGGTCAGTCTGTCAGTTTCAATTCTCTGTCACAGTTCGTATTACTCGTCAGTTTTCCATTCTCTGTCACAGCTCGGATCAGTCTGTCAGTTGAAATTTTCTGTCACAGCTCAGATCAGTCTGTCAGTTGCAATTCTCTGTCATAGTTCGTATTAGTCTGTCAGCTTCCATTCTCTGTCACAGCTCGGATCAGTCTGTCAGTTTCAAGTCTCTGTTACATTTCGGATCAGTCTGTCAGCTACGCTTCTCTGTCACAGCTCGGATCAGTCTGTCAATTCGAATTCTCTGTCACAGCTCAGATCAGTCTGTCTGTTTCAAATCCTTGTCTGAGCTCATATAAGTCTGTCAGCTTCAATTACCAAACACAGCTTGGAACCGTCTGTCTGTTTCAATTCTTTGCCACAGCTCGGATAACTCTATCAGTTTCAATTCTTAGTCACAGCTCGGATCAGTCTGTCAGTTTCAATTCCCTGTCACAGCTCGGATCAGACTGTCAGATTCAATTCCCTGTCACAACTCGGATCAGTCTGTCTGTTTCAATTCTCTGCCACAGCTCGGATCAGTCTGACAGTTTCAATTGTCTGTCACAGGTCAGATCAGTCTTCCAGTTTGAATTCTCTGTCACAGCTCGGTTCAGTCTGTCAGTTTCAATTCTCTGTCACAGCTCGGATCATTCTGTCAGTTTCAATTATCTGTCACAGGTCAGATCAGTCTTCCAGTTTCAATTCTCTGTCACAGCTTGGATCAGTCTGTCAGTTGCAATTTTCTGTCACACCTCGGATCAGTCTGTCAGTTCGAATTGTCTGTCACAGCTCAGATCAGTCACTCAGTTTCAAATCCTGGTCTGAGCTCGTATAAGTCTGTCAACTTCAATTACCTAACACAGTTCGGAACCGTCTGTCTATTTCAATTCTCTGCCACAGCTCGGATAACTCTATCAGTTTCAATTCTTAGTCACAGCTCGGATCTGTCTGTCAGTTTCAATTCCCTGTCACAGCTCGGATCAGTCTGTCATTTTGAATTCTCTGTCACAGCTCAGATCAGTCTGTCAGTTTCAACTCTCTGTCACAGGTCCGATCATTCTTCCAGTTTCAATTATCTGTCAAACCTCGGATCAGTCTATCTGTTTCGATTCTCTGTCTTAGCTCGCATCAGTCTGTCAGTTACAAATCTCTGTCACAGCTCGGATCAGTCTGTCAGTTTCAATTCTCTGTCACAGCTCGGATCAGTCTGTCAGTTTCAATTCCCTGTCACATCTCGGATCAGACTGTCAGTTTCAATTCTCTGTCACAGCTCGGATCCGTCTGTCAATTTCAATTCTCTGTCACAGCTCGGATCAGTCTGTCAGTTCGAATTGTCTCTCACAGCTCAGATCAGTCTGACACTTTCAATTCTCGGTCACAGCTCGGATCAGTCTGTCAGTTTCAATTCTCTGTCACAGCTCGGATCTGTCTGTCAGTTTCAATTCTCTGTCATAAATCGTGCTACTCTGTCAGTTTCAATTACCTGTCACAGCTCGGATCAGTCTGTCAGTTTCAATTCTCTGTCACAGTTCGTATTAGTCTGTCAGTTTCCATTCTCTGTCACAGCTCGGAGCAGACATTCAGTTTCGATTCTCTGTCACAGCTCGGATCAGTCTGTCTGTTTCAATTCTCTGTCACAGTTCGTATTGATCTGTCAGTTTCCATTCTCTGTCACAGCTTGGATCAGTCTGTCAGTTTAAATTCCCTGATACAGCTCAGATTAATCTGTCAGTTTCAATTCCCAACACAGCTTGGAATCGTCTGTCTGTTTCAATTCTCTGCCACAGCTCGGATAACTCTATCAGTTTCAATTCTTAGTCACAGCTCGGATCAGTCTGTCAATTTTAACTCCCCGTCACAGCTCGGATCAGTCTCTCAGTTTCAATTCTCGGTCACAGCTCTGATCAGTCTCTCAGTTTCAATTCCTTGTCTGAACTCGTATACGTCTGTCAGTTTCAATTTCCTGTCACAGCTCGGATCAGTCTCTCAGTTTCAATTCCCTATCAAAGCTCGGATCAGTCTGTCAGTTACGCTTCTCTGTCACAGCTCGGATCAGTCTGTCAGTTTCATTTCTCTGCCACAGCTCGGATCAGTCTGTCAGTTTAAATTCCCTGTTACAGCTCAGGTTAAACAGTCAGTTTCAATTCCCTGTCTGAGCTCGGATCAGTCTGTCTGTTTCAATTCTCTGTCGCAGATCGGATCAGTCTGTCAGTTTCAACTCCCTACACAGCTCGGATCAGTCTGTCAGTTCGAATTGTCTGTCACAGCTGAGATCCGTCTGTCAGTTTCAATTCTCGGTCACAGCTCAGATCAGTCTGTCACTTTCAAGTCTCTGTCACAGCTCGGATCAGTCTGTCAGTTTCAATTCCCTGTCACAGCTCGGATCAGTCTGTCAGTTTCAATTCTCTGTCACAGCTCGGATCTGTCTGTCAGTTTCAATTCTCTGTCACAGCTCGGATCAGTCTGTCAGTTTCAATTCTCTGTCACAGCTCGGAGCAGTCTGTCAGTTGCAATTTTCTGTCACAGCTCGGATCAGTCTGTCAGTTCGAATTGTCTGTCACAGCTCAGATCAGTCTGTCAGTTTCAATTCTTTGTCACAGCTCGGATCAATCTGTCATGTTCCATTCTCTGTCACAGCTCGGATCAGTCTGTCAATTTCAATTCTCTGTCACAGTTCGGATCTGTCTGTCAGTTTCAATTCCCTGTCACAGGTCAGATCAGTCTTCCAGTTTCAATTCTCTGTCACAGCTCGGATCAGTCTATCTGTTTCGATTCTCTCTCATAGCTCGGATCAGTCTGTCAGTTTCAATTCTCTGTCACAGCTCGGATCTGTCTGTCAGTTTCAATTGTCCGTCACAGCTCAGATCAGTCTATCATTTTCAATTCTCTGTTACATCTCGGATCTGTCTGTCAGCTTCAATTCTCTGTCACAGCTCGGATCAGTCTGTCAGTTTCAATTTTCTGTCACAGCTCGGATCTGTCTGTCAGTTTCAATTCTCTGTCACAGCTCGGATCAGTCTGTCAGTAGCAATTTTCTGTCACAGCTTGGATCAGTCTGTCAGTTCGAATTGTCTTTCACAGCTCAGATCAGTCTGTCACTTTCAAATCCTTGTCTGAGCTCGTATACGTCTGTCAGCTTCAATTACCTAACACAGCTTGGAACCGTCTGTCTGTTTCAATTCTCTGCCACAGCTCGGATCAGTCTGACAGTTTCAATTGTCTGTCACAGGTCAGATCAGTCTTCCAGTTTCAATTCTCTGTCACAGCTCGGATCAGTCTATCTGTTTCGATTCTCTGTCATAGATCGGATCAGTCTGTCAGATTCAATTCTCTGTCACAGCTCGGATCAGTCTGTCAGTTTCAATTCTCTGTCACAACTCTGATCAGTCTGTCACTTTCAATTCCCTGTCACATCTCGGATCAGACTGTCAGTTTCAATTCTCTCACACAGCTCGGATCAGTCTATCAGTTTCAATTCTCTGTCACAGCTCGGATCAGTCTGTCAGTTTCAATTCTCTGTCACAGCTCAGATCAGTCAGTCAGTTTCAATTCTCTGTCACAGCTCGGATCAGTCTGTCAGTTGCAATTTTCTGTCACAGCTCGGATCAGTCTGTCAGTTTCAATTCCTTGTCTGAGCTCATATAAGTCTCTCAGCTTCAATTACCTAACAAAGCTCGGAACCGTCTTTCTGTTTCAACTCTCTGCCACAGATCGGATAACTCTACCAGTTTCAATTCTTAGTCACACCTCGGAAATGTCTGTCAGTTTCAATTCCCTGTCACAGCTCGAGTCAGTCTGTCAGTTTCAATTCTCTGTCATAGTTCGTATTAGTCTGTCAGTTTCCATTCTCTGTCACAGCTCGGATCAGTCTGTCACTTTCAAGTCTCTGTCACATCTCGGATCAGTCTGTCCGTTCGGATTCTCTGTCACAGCTCAGATCAGTCTGTCTGTTTCAAATCCTTGTCTGAGTTCGTATAAGTCTGTCAGTTTCAATTATCTGTCACAGGTCAGATCAGTTTTCCAGTTTCAATTCTCTGCCACAGCTCGGATCAGTCTATCTGTTTCGATTCTCTGTCACAGCTCGGATCAGTCTGTCAGTTTCAATTCTCTGTCACAGCTCGGATCAGTCTGTCAGTTTCAATTCCCTGTCACAGCTCGGGTCAGTCTGTCAGTTTCAATTCTCTATCACAGTTCGTATTAGTCTGTCAGTTTCCATTCTCTGTCACAGCTCGGATCAGTCTGTCAGTTTCAATTCTCTGTCACAGCTCGGATCAGTCTGTCAGTTGCAATTTCTGTCACAGCTCGGATCAATCTGTCAGTTCGAATTGTCTGTCACAGCTCAGATCAATCTGTCGCTTTCAAATCCTTGTCTGAGCTCGTATAAGTCTGTCAACGTCAATTACCTAACACAGCTCGGAACCGTCTGTCTGTTTCAATTCTCTGCCACAGCTCGGATAACTCTATCAGTTTCAATTCTCTGTCACAGCTCGGATCAGTCTGTCAGTTTCAATTCTCTGTCACAGCTCGGATCCGTCTGTCATTTCAATTCTCTGTCATAGCTCTTTAGAGTCTGCCAGTTTCAATTCCCTGTCACAGCTCGTATCAGTCTCTCAGTTTCAATTCCCTGTCACAGATCGGATCAGTCCGTCAGCTTCAATTCCCTGTCACAGCTCAGATCTCCCTTTCCGTTTCAATTACGTAACACAGCTCGGAATCGTCTGTCTGTATCAATTCTCTGCCACAGCTCGGATAACTCTATCAGTTTCAATTCTTAGTCACAGCTCGGATCAGTCTGTCAGTTTCAATTCCCTGTCACAGCTCGGATCAGACTGTCAGTTTAAATTCCCTGTCACAACTCGGATCAGTCTGTCTGTTTCAATTCTCTGTTGTAGCTCGGATCAGTCTGTCAGTTTCAATTCCCTGTCACAGCTCGGATCAGTCTGTCATGTTCCATTTTCTGTCACAGCTCGGATCAGTCTGTCAATTTCAATTCTCTGTCACAGTTCGGATCTGTCTGTCAGTTTCAATTCTCCGTCACAGCTCAGATCAGTCTGTCAGTTTGAATTCTCTATCACAGCTCGGATCAGTCTGTCAGTTTCAATTCTCTGTCACAGCTCGAATCAGTCTGTCAGTTTCAATTGTCTGTCACAGGTCAGATCTGTCTTCCAGTTTCAATTCTCTGTCACAGCTCGGATCCGTCTACCTGTTTCGATTCTCTATCATAGCTCGGATCAGTCTGTCAGTTTCAATTCTCTGTCACAGCTCGGATCAGTCTGTCAGTTTCAATTCTCTGTCACAGCTCGGATAACTCTGTCAGTTTCAATTCCCTGTCACAGCTCGGGTCAGTCTGTCAGTTTCAATTCTCTGTCACAGTTCGTATTAGTCTGTCAGTTTCCATTCTCTGTCACAGCTCGGATCAGTCTGTCATTTTCAAGTCTCTGTTACATCTCGGATCTGTCTGCCACTTTCAATTCTCTGTCACAGCTCGGATCAGTCTGTCAGTTTCAATTCTCTGTCACAGCTCGGATCAGTCTGTAGTTGCAATTTTCTGTCACAGCTCGGATCAGTCTGTCAGTTCGAATTGTCTGTCACAGCTCAGATCAGTCTGTCACTTTCAAATCCTTGTCTGAGCTCGTATAAGTCTGTCAGCTTCAATTACCTAACACAGCTCGGAACCGTCTGTCTGTTTCAATTCTCTGCCACAGCTCGGATAACTCTATCAGTTTCAATTCTTAGTCACAGCTCGGATCTGTCTATCAGATTCAATTCCCTGTCACAGCTAGGATCAGACTGTCAGTTTCAATTCTCTGTCACAGCTCGGATCTGTCTGTCAGTTTCAATTATCTGTCACAGCTCAGTTCAGTCTTTCAGTTTCGATTCTCTATCATAGCTCGGATCAGTCTGTCAGTTTCAATTCTCTGTCACAGCTCGCATCAGTCTGTCAGTTTCAATTCTCTGTCACAGCTCGGATCTGTCTGTCTGTTTCAATTCTCTGTCACAGCTCGATCAGTCTGTCAGTTTCGATTCTCTGTCATAGCTCGGATCAGTCTGTCAGATTCAATTCTCTGTCACAGCTCGGATCAGTCTGTCAGTTTCGATTCTCTGTCATAGCTCGGATCAGTCTGTCAGTTTCAATTCTCTGTCACAGTTCGTATTAGTCTGTCAGTTTGCATTCTCTGTCACAGCTCGGATCTGTCTGTCAGTCTCAATTCTCCATCACAGCTCAGATCAGTCTGTCAGTTTGAATTCTCTGTCACAGCTCGGATCTGTCTGTCAGTTTCAATTCTCTGTCACAGCTCGAATCAGTCTGTCAGTTTCAATTGCCTGTCACAGGTCAGATCATTCTTCCAGTTTCAATTCTCTGTCGCAGCTCGGATCCGTCTACCTGTTTCGATTCTCTGTCATAGCTCGGATCAGTCTGTCAGTTTCAATTCTCTGTCACAGCTCGGATCAGTCTGTCAGTTTCAATTCTCTGTCACAGCTCGGATCACTCTGTCAGTTTCAATTCCCTGTCACAGCTCGGGTCAGTCTGTCAGTTTCAATTCTCTGTCATAGTTCGTATTAGTCTGTCAGTTTCCATTCTCTGTCACAGCTCGGATCAGTCTGTCAGTTTCAAGTCTCTGTTACATCTCGGATCTGTCTGTCACTTTCAATTCTCTGTCACAGCTCGGATCAGTCTGTCAATTCGAATTCTCTGTCACAACTCAGATCACTCTGTCAGTTTCAATTCCCTGTCACAGCTCGGGTCAGTCTGTCAGTTTCAATTCTCTGTCATAGTTCGTATTAGTCTGTCAGTTTCCATTCTCTGTCACAGCTCGGATCAGTCTGTCAGTTTCAAGTCTCTGTTACATTTCGGATCTGTCTGTCACTTTCAATTCTCTGTCACAGCTCGGATCAGTCTGTCAGTTGCAATTCTCTGTCACAGCTCGGATCAGTCTGTCAGTTCGAATTGTCTGTCACAGCTCAGATCAGTCTGTCACTTTCAAATCCTTGTCTGAGCTCGTATAAGTCTGTCAGCTTCAATTACCTAACACAGCTCGGAACCGTCTGTCTGTTTCAATTCTCTGCCACAGCTCGGATAACTCTATCAGTTTCAATTCTTAGTCACAGCTCGGATCTGTCTATCAGTTTCAATTCCCTGTCACAGCTCGGATCAGACTGTCAGTTTCAATTCTCTGTCACAGCTCGGATCTGTCTGTCAGTTTCAATTCTCTGTCACAGCTCAGTTCAGTCTTTCAGTTTCGAATCTCTGTCATAGCTCGGATCAGTCTGTCAGTTTCAATTCACTGTCACAGCTCTGATCAGTCTGTCAGTTTCAATTCTCTGTCATAGCTCGGATCAGTCTGTCATTTTAAATTCTCTGTCACAGCTCGGATCAGTCTGTCAGTTTCAATTCTCTGTCACAGCTCGGCTCAGTCTGTCAGATTCAATTCCCTGTCACAGCTCGGGTCAGTCTGTCAGTTTCAATTCTCTGTCACAGTTCGTATTACTCGTCAGTTTCCATTCTCTGTCACAGCTCGGATCAGTCTGTCAGTTTCAATTCTCTGTCACAGCTCCGATCACTCTGTCAGTTTCAATTCCCTGTCACAGCTCTGGTCAGTCTGTCAGTTTCAATTCTCTGTCACATTTCGTATTAGTCTTTCAGTTTCCATTCTCTGTCACAGCTCGGATCAGTCTATCATTTTCAATTCTCTGTTACATCTCGGATCTGTCTGTCAGCTTCAATTCTCTGTCACAGCTCGGATCAGTCTGTCAGTTTCAATTCTCTGTCACAGCTCGAATCAGTCTGTCAGTTTCAATTGCCTGTCACAGGTCAGATCAGTCTTCCAGTTTCAATTCTCTGTCACAGCTCGAATCCGTCTACCTGTTTCGATTCTCTGTCATAGCTCGGATCAGTCTGTCAGTTTCAATTCTCTGTCACAGCTCGGATCAGTCTGTCAGTTTCAATTCTCTGTCACAGCTCGGATCACTCTGTCAGTTTCAATTCCCTGTCACAGCTCGAGTCAGTCTGTCAGTTTCAATTCTCTGTCATAGTTCGTATTAGTCTGTCAGTTTCCATTCTCTGTCACAGCTCGGATCAGTCTGTCAGTTTCATGTCTCTGTTACATCTCGGATCTGTCTGTCACTTTCAATTCTCTGTCAAAGCTCGGATCAGTCTGTCAATTCGAATTCTCTGTCACAACTCAGATCACTCTGTCAGTTTCAATTCCCTGTCACAGCTCGGGTCAGTCTGTCAGTTTCAATTCTCTGTCATAGTTCGTATTAGTCTGTCAGTTTCCATTCTCTGTCACAGCTCGGATCAGTCTGTCAGTTTCAAGTCTCTGTTACATTTCGGATCTGTCTGTCACTTTCAATTCTCTGTCACAGCTCGGATCAGTCTGTCAGTTTCAATTCTCTGTCACAGCTCGGATCAGTCTGTCAGTTCGAATTGTCTGTCACAGCTCAGATCAGTCTGTCACTTTCAAATCCTTGTCTGAGCTCGTATAAGACTGTCAGCTTCAATTACCTAACACAGCTCGGACCCGTCTGTCTGTTTCAATTCTCTGCCACAGCTCGGATAACTCTATCAGTTTCAATTCTTAGTCACAGCTCGGATCTGTCTATCAGTTTCAATTCCCTGTCACAGCTCGGATCAGACTGTCAGTTTCAATTCTCTGTCACAGCTCGGATCTGTCTGTCAGTTTCAATTCTCTGTCACAGCTCAGTTCAGTCTTTCAGTTTCGAATCTCTGTCATAGCTCGGATCAGTCTGTCAGTTTCAATTCTCTGTCACAGCTCTGATCAGTCTGTCAGTTTCAATTCTCTGTCATAGCTCGGATCAGTCTGTCATTTTAAATTCTCTGTCACAGCTCGGATCAGTCTGTCAGTTTCAATTCTCTGTCACAGCTCGGCTCAGTCTGTCAGTTTCAATTCCCTGTCACAGCTCGGGTCAGTCTGTCAGTTTCAATTCTCTGTCACAGTTCGTATTACTCGTCAGTTTCCATTCTCTGTCAGAGCTCGGATCAGTCTGTCAGTTTCAATTCTCTGTCACACCTCGGATCACTCTGTCAGTTTCAATTCCCTGTCACAGCTCTGGTCAGTCTGTCAGTTTCAATTCTCTGTCACATTTCGTATTAGTCTTTCAGTTTCCATTCTCTGTCACAGCTCGGATCAGTCTATCATTTTCAATTCTCTGTTACATCTCGGATCTGTCTGTCAGCTTCAATTCTCTGTCACAGCTCGGATCAGTCTGTCAGTTTCAATTCTCTGTCACAGCTCGAATCAGTCTGTCAGTTTCAATTGCCTGTCACAGGTCAGATCAGTCTGTCAGTTTCAATTCTCTGTCACAGCTCGGATCAGTCTGTCAGTTTCAATTCTCTGTCACAGCTCGGATCACTCTGTCAGTTTCAATTCCCTGTCACAGCTCGGGTCAGTCTGTCAGTTTCAATTCTCTGTCATAGTTCGTATTAGTCTGTCAGTTTCCATTCTCTGTCACAGCTCCGATCAGTCTGTCAATTTCAAGTCTCTGTTACATCTCGGATCTGTCTGTCACTTTCAATTCTCTGTCACAGCTCGGATCAGTCTGTCAATTCGAATTCTCTGTCACAACTCAGATCACTCTGTCAGTTTCAATTCCCTGTCACAGCTCGGGTCAGTCTGTCAGTTTCAATTCTCTGTCATAGTTCGTATTAGTCTGTCAGTTTCCATTCTCTGTCACAGCTCGGATCAGTCTGTCAGTTTCAAGTCTCTGTTACATTTCGGATCTGTCTGTCACTTTCAATTCTCTGTCACAGCTCGGATCAGTCTGTCAGTTTCAATTCTCTGTCACAGCTCGGATCAGTCTGTCAGTTCGAATTGTCTGTCACAGCTCAGATCAGTCTGTCACTTTCAAATCCTTGTCTGAGCTCGTATAAGACTGTCAGCTTCAATTACCTAACACAGCTCGGAACCGTCTGTCTGTTTCAATTCTCTGCCACAGCTCGGATAACTCTATCAGTTTCAATTCTTAGTCACAGCTCGGATCTGTCTATCAGTTTCAATTCCCTGTCACAGCTCGGATCAGACTGTCAGTTTCAATTCTCTGTCACAGCTCGGATCTGTCTGTCAGTTTCAATTCTCTGTCACAGCTCAGTTCAGTCTTTCAGTTTCGAATCTCTGTCATAGCTCGGATCAGTCTGTCAGTTTCAATTCTCTGTCACAGCTCGGATCAGTCTGTCAGTTTCAATTCTCTGTCATAGCTCGGATCAGTCTGTCATTTTAAATTCTCTGTCACAGCTCGGATCAGTCTGTCAGTTTCAATTCTCTGTCACAGCTCGGCTCATTCTCTCAGTTTCAATTCCCTGTCACAGCTCAGGTCAGTCTGTCAGTTTCAATTCTCTGTCACAGTTCGTATTACTCGTCAGTTTCCATTCTCTGTCACAGCTCGGATCAGTCTGTCAGTTGAAATTTTCTGTCACAGCTCAGATCAGTCTGTCAGTTGCAATTCTCTGTCATAGTTCGTATTAGTCTGTCAGCTTCCATTCTCTGTCACAGCTCGGATCAGTCTGTCAGTTTCAAGTCTCTGTTACATTTCGGATCAGTCTGTCAGCTACGCTTCTCTGTCACAGCTCGGATCAGTCTGTCAATTCGAATTCTCTGTCACAGCTCAGATCAGTCTGTCTGTTTCAAATCCTTGTCTGAGCTCATATAAGTCTGTCAGCTTCAATTACCAAACACAGCTTGGAACCGTCTGTCTGTTTCAATTCTTTGCCACAGCTCGGATAACTCTATCAGTTTCAATTCTTAGTCACAGCTCGGATCAGTCTGTCACTTTCAAGTCTCTGTCACAGCTCGGATCAGTCTGTCAGTTTCAATTCCCTGTCACAGCTCGGATCAGACTGTCAGATTCAATTCCCTGTCACAACTCGGATCAGTCTGTCTGTTTCAATTCTCTGCCACAGCTCGGATCAGTCTGACAGTTTCAATTGTCTGTCACAGGTCAGATCAGTCTTCCAGTTTGAATTCTCTGTCACAGCTCGGTTCAGTCTGTCAGTTTCAATTCTCTGTCACAGCTCGGATCATTCTGTCAGTTTCAATTATCTGTCACAGGTCAGATCAGTCTTCCAGTTTCAATTCTCTGTCACAGCTTGGATCAGTCTGTCAGTTGCAATTTTCTGTCACACCTCGGATCAGTCTGTCAGTTCGAATTGTCTGTCACAGCTCAGATCAGTCACTCAGTTTCAAATCCTGGTCTGAGCTCGTATAAGTCTGTCAACTTCAATTACCTAACACAGTTCGGAACCGTCTGTCTATTTCAATTCTCTGCCACAGCTCGGATAACTCTATCAGTTTCAATTCTTAGTCACAGCTCGGATCTGTCTGTCAGTTTCAATTCCCTGTCACAGCTCGGATCAGTCTGTCATTTTGAATTCTCTGTCACAGCTCAGATCAGTCTGTCAGTTTCAACTCTCTGTCACAGGTCCGATCATTCTTCCAGTTTCAATTATCTGTCAAACCTCGGATCAGTCTATCTGTTTCGATTCTCTGTCTTAGCTCGCATCAGTCTGTCAGTTACAAATCTCTGTCACAGCTCGGATCAGTCTGTCAGTTTCAATTCTCTGTCACAGCTCAGATCAGTCTGTCAGTTTCAATTCCCTGTCACATCTCGGATCAGACTGTCAGTTTCAATTCTCTGTCACAGCTCGGATCCGTCTGTCAATTTCAATTCTCTGTCACAGCTCGGATCAGTCTGTCAGTTCGAATTGTCTCTCACAGCTCAGATCAGTCTGACACTTTCAATTCTCGGTCACAGCTCGGATCAGTCTGTCAGTTTCAATTCTCTGTCACAGTTCGTATTAGTCTGTCAGTTTCCATTCTCTGTCACAGCTCGGAGCAGACATTCAGTTTCGATTCTCTGTTACATCTCGGATCTGTCTGTCAATTTCAATTCTCTGTCACAGCTCAGATTAATCTGTCAGTTTCAATTCCCAACACAGCTTGGAATCGTCTGTCTGTTTCAATTCTCTGCCACAGCTCGGATAACTCTATCAGTTTCAATTCTTAGTCACAGCTCGGATCAGTCTGTCAATTTTAACTCCCCGTCACAGCTCGGATCAGTCTCTCAGTTTCAATTCTCGGTCACAGCTCTGATCAGTCTCTCAGTTTCAATTCCTTGTCTGAACTCGTATACGTCTGTCAGTTTCAATTTCCTGTCACAGCTCGGATCAGTCTCTCAGTTTCAATTCCCTATCAAAGCTCGGATCAGTCTGTCAGTTACGCTTCTCTGTCACAGCTCGGATCAGTCTGTCAGTTTCATTTCTCTACCACAGCTCGGATCAGTCTGTCAGTTTAAATTCCCTGTTACAGCTCAGGTTAAACAGTCAGTTTCAATTCCCTGTCTGAGCTCTGATCAGTCTGTCTGTTTCAATTCTCTGTCGCAGATCGGATCAGTCTGTCAGTTTCAACTCCCTACACAGCTCGGATCAGTCTGTCAGTTCGAATTGTCTGTCACAGCTGAGATCCGTCTGTCAGTTTCAATTCTCGGTCACAGCTCAGATCAGTCTGTCACTTTCAAGTCTCTGTCACAGCTCGGATCAGTCTGTCAGTTTCAATTCCCTGTCACAGCTCGGATCAGTCTGTCAGTTTCAATTCTCTGTCACAGCTCGGATCTGTCTGTCAGTTTCAATTCTCTGTCACAGCTCGGATCAGTCTGTCAGTTTCAATTCTCTGTCACAGCTCGGAGCAGTCTGTCAGTTGCAATTTTCTGTCACAGCTCGGATCAGTCTGTCAGTTCGAATTGTCTGTCACAGCTCAGATCAGTCTGTCAGTTTCAATTCTTTGTCACAGCTCGGATCAATCTGTCATGTTCCATTCTCTGTCACAGCTCGGATCAGTCTGTCAATTTCAATTCTCTGTCACAGTTCGGATCTGTCTGTCAGTTTCAATTCCCTGTCACAGGTCAGATCAGTCTTCCAGTTTCAATTCTCTGTCACAGCTCGGATCAGTCTATCTGTTTCGATTCTCTCTCATAGCTCGGATCAGTCTGTCAGTTTCAATTCTCTGTCACAGCTCGGATCTGTCTGTCAGTTTCAATTCACTGTCACAGCTCGGGTCAGTCTGTCAGTTTCAATTCTCTGTCACAGTTCGTATTAGTCTGTCAGTTTCCATTCTCTGTCACAGCTCGGATCTGTCTGTCAGTTTCAATTCTCCGTCACAGCTCAGATCAGTCTGTCAGTTTCAATTCTCTGTCACAGCTCGAATCAGTCTGTCAGTTTAAATTGTCTGTCACAGGTCAGATCAGTCTTCCAGTTTCAATTCTCTGTCACAGCTCGGATCCGTCTACCTGCTTCGATTCTCTGTCATAGCTCGGATCAGTCTGTCAGTTTCAATTCTCTGTCACAGCTTGGAACAGTCTGTCAGTTTCAATTCTCTGTCACAGCTCGGATCACTCTGTCAGTTTCAATTCCCTGTCACAGCTCTGGTCAGTCTGTCAGTTTCAATTCTCTGTCACATTTCGTATTAGTCTTTCAGTTTCCATTCTCTGTCACAGCTCGGATCAGTCTATCATTTTCAATTCTCTGTTACATCTCGGATCTGTCTGTCAGTTTCAATTCTCTGTCACAGCTCGGATCAGTCTGTCAGTTTCATTTCTCTGTCACAGCTCGACTCAGTCTGTTAGTTTCAATTCTCTGTCACAGCTCGGATCAGTCTGTCAGTTTCAATTCCCTGTCACAGCTCGGGTCAGTCTGTCAGTTTCAATTCTCTGTCACAGTTCGTATTACTCGTCAGTTTCCATTCTCTGTCACAGCTCGGATCAGTCTGTCAGTTTCAATTCTCTGTCACAGCTCGGATCAGTCTGTCAGTTTCAATTCTCTGTCACAGCTCGGATCAGTCTGTCAGTTGCAATTTTCTGTCACAGCTCGGATCAGTCTCTCAGTTCGAATTGTCAGTCACAGCTCAGATCCGTCTGTCAGTTTCAATTCCTTGTCTGAGCTCGTATAAGTCTGTCAGCTTCAATTACCTAACAAAGCTCGGAACCGTCTTTCTGTTTCAATTCACTGCCACAGATCGGATAACTCTATCACTTTCAATTCTTAGTCACACCTCGGAAATGTCTGTCAGTTTCAATTCCCTGTCACAGCTCGGGTCAGTCTGTCAGTTTCAATTCTCTGTCATAGATCGTATTAGTCTGTCAGTTTCCATTCTCTGTCACAGCTCCGATCAGTCTGTCACTTCCAAGTCTCTGTCACATCTCGGACCAGTCTGTCAGTTCGAATTCTCTGTCACAGCTCAGATCAGTCTGTGTGTTTCAAATCCTTGTCTGAGTTCGTATAAGTCTGTGAGTTTCAATTATCTGTCACAGGTCAGATCAGTCTTCCAGTTTCAATTCTCTGCCACAGCTCGGATCAGTCTATCTGTTTCGATTCTCTAAAATAGCTCGGATTAGTCTGTCAGTTTCAATTCTCTGTCACAGCTCGGATCGGTCTGTCAGTTTCAATTCTCTGTCACAGCTCGGATCAGTCTGTCAGTTTCAATTCCCTGTCACAGTTCGTATTAGTCTGTCAGTTTCCATTCTCTGTCACAGCTCGGATCAGTCTGTCAGTTTCAATTCTCTGTCACAGCTCGGATCAGTCTGTCAGTTGCAATTTTTTGTCACAGCTCGGATCAGTCTGTCAGTTCGAATTGTCTGTCACAGCTCAGATCAGTCTGTCACTTTCAAATCCTTCTCTGAGCTCGTATAAGTCTGTCAACGTCAATTACCTAACACAGCTCGGAACTGTCTGTCTGTTTCAATTCTCTGCCACAGCTCGGATAACTCTATCACTTTCAATTCTCTGTCACAGCTCGGATCAGTCTGCCAGTTTCAATTCCCTGTCACAGCTCGGATAAGTCTGTCAGTTTCAGTTCCCTGTTACATCTCCGATCTGTCTGTCACTTTCAATTCTCTGTCACGGCTCAGATCAGTCTGTCACTTTCAAATCCTTGTCTGAGCTCGTATAAGTCTGTCAGCTTCAATTACCTAACACAGCTCGGAACCGTCTGTCTGTTTCAATTCTCTGCCACAGCTCGGATAACTCTATCAGTTTCAATTCTTAGTCACAGCTCGGATCTGTCTATCAGTTTCAATTCCCTGTCACAGCTCGGATCAGACTGTCAGTTTCAATTCTCTGTCACAGCTCGGATCTGTCTGTCAGTTTCAATTCTCTGTCACAGCTCAGTTCAGTCTTTCAGTTTCGAATCTCTGTCATAGCTGGGATCAGTCTGTCAGTTTCAATTCTCTGTCACAGCTCGGATCAGTCTGTCAGTTTCAATTCTCTGTCATAGCTCGGATCAGTCTGTCATTTTAAATTCTCTGTCGCAGCTCGGATCAGTCTGTCAGTTTCAATTCTCTGTCACAGCTCGGCTCAGTCTGTCAGTTTCAATTCCCTGTCACAGCTCGGGTCAGTCTCTCAGTTTCAATTCTCTGTCACAGTTCGTATTACTCGTCAGTTTCCATTCTCTGTCACATCTCGGATCAGTCTGTCAGTTTCAATTCTCTGTCACAGCTCGGATCAGTCTGTCAGTTGAAATTTTCTGTCACAGCTCAGATCAGTCTGTCAGTTGCAATTCTCTGTCATAGTTCGTATTAGTCTGTCAGCTTCCATTCTCTGTCACAGCTCGGATCAGTCTGTCAGTTTCAAGTCTCTGTTACATCTCGGATCTCTCTGCCACTTTCAATTCTCTGTCACAGCTCGGATCAGTCTGTCAATTCGAATTCTCTGTCACAGCTCAGATCAGTCTGTCTGTTTCAAATCCTTCTCTGAGCTCATATAAGTCTGTCAGCTTCAATTACCATACACAGCTTGGAACCGTCTGTCTGTTTCAATTCTTTGCCACAGCTCGGATAACTCTATCAGTTTCAATTCTTAGTCACAGCTCGGATCAGTCTGTCAGTTTCAATTCCCTGTCACAGCTCGGATCAGACTGTCAGATTCAATTCCCTGTCACAACTCGGATCAGTCTGTCTGTTTCAATTCTCTGCCACAGCTCAGATCAGTCTGACAGTTTCAATTGTCTGTCACAGGTCAGATCAGTCTTCCAGTTTGAATTCTCTGTCACAGCTCGGTTCAGTCTGTCAGTTTCAATTCTCTGTCACAGCTCGGATCAGTCTGTCAGTTTCAATTATCTGTCACAGGTCAGATCAGTCTTCCAGTTTCAATTCTCTGTCACAGCTCGGATCAGTCTATCTGTTTCGCCTCTCTGTCACAGCTCGGATCAGTATGTCAGTTTCAATTCTCTGTCACAGCTCGTATCAGTCTGTCAGTTGCAATTTTCAGTCACACCTCGGATCAGTCTGTCAGTTCGAATTGTCTGTCACAGCTCAGATCAGTCTCTCAGTTTCAAATCCTTGTCTGAGCTCGTATAAGTCTGTCAACTTCAATTACCTAACACAGTTCGGAACCGTCTGTTTATTTCAATTCTCTGCCACAGCTCGGATAACTCTATCAGTTTCAATTCTTAGTCACAGCTCGGATCTGTCTGTCAGTTTCAATTCCCTGTCACAGCTCGGATCAGACTGTCAGATTCAATTCTCTGTCACAGCTCGGATCTGTCTGTCAGTTTCAAATCTCTGTCACAGCTCAGATCAGTCTGTCAGTTTCGATTCTCTGTCATAGCTCGGATCAGTCTGTCAGAGTCAATTCTCTGTCACAGCTCAGATCAGTCTGTCAGTTTCAATTCTCTGTCACACCTCGGATCTGTCTGTCAGTTTCAATTTTCTGTCACAGCTCAGATCAGTCTGTCAGTTTCAATTCCCCACCACAGCTCGGATCAGTCTGTCATTTTGAATTCTCTGTCACAGCTCGGATCAGTCTGTCAGTTTCAACTCTCTGTCACAGGTCAGATCAGTCTTCCAGTTTCAATTCTCTGTCAAAACTCGGATCAGTCTACCTGTTTCGATTCTCTGTCTTAGCTCGCATCAGTCTGTCAGTTACAAATCTCTGTCACAGATCGGATCAGTCTGTCAGTTTCAATTCCCTGTCACATCTCGGATCAGACTGTCAGTTTCAATTCTCTGTCACAGCTCGGATCAGTCTGTCAGTTTCAATTCTCTGTCACTGCTCGGATCCGTCTGTCAGTTTCAATTCTCTGTCACAGCTCGGATCAGTCTGTCAGTTCGAATTGTCTCTCACAGCTCAGATCAGTCTGACACTTTCAATTCTCGGTCACAGCTCGGATCCGTCTGTCAGTTTCAATTCTCTGTCATAGCTCGTGCTACTCTGTCAGTTTAAATTACCTGTCACAGCTCGGAACAGTCTGTCAGTTTCAATTCTCTGTCACAGTTCGTATTAGTCTGTCAGTTTCGATTCTCTGTCACAGCTTGGATCAGTCTGTCAGTTTAAATTCCCTGATACAGCTCAGATTAATCTGTCAGTTTCAATTCCCAACACAGCTCAGAATCGTCTGTCTGTTTCAAATCTCTGCCACAGCTCTGATCAGTCTGTCAGTTTCAATTCCTTGTCTGAACTCGTATACGTCTGTCAGTTTCAATTTCCTGTCACAGCTCGGATCAGTCTCTCAGTTTCAATTCCCTATCAAGGCTCGGATCAGTCTGTCAGTTTAAATTCCCTGTTACAGCTCAGATTAAACTATCAGAATCAATTCCCTGTCCGAGCTCGGATCAGTCTGTCTGTTTCAATTCTCTGTCGCAGCTCGGATCAGTCTGTCAGTTTCAATTCCCTGCACAGCTCGGATCAATCTCTCTGGTTCAATTCTCTGACAGAGCTCGGATCAGTCTGTCAGGTTCGATTCTCTGTCACAGCTCGGATCAGTCTGTCAGTTTCAATTCTCTGTCACAGCTCGGATCTGTCTGTCAGTTTCAATTCTCTGTCACAGCTCGGAGCAGTCTGTCAGTTGCAATTTTCTGTCACAGCTCGGATCAGTCTGTCAGTTCGAATTGTCTGTCACAGCTCAGATCAGTCTGTCAGTTTCAATTCCTTGTCACAGCTCGGATCAGTCTGTCAATTTCAATTCTCTCTCACAGTTCGGATCTGTCTGTCAGTTTCAATTCCCTGTCACAGGTCAGATCAGTCTTCCAGTTTCAATTCTCTGTCACAGCTCGGATCAGTCTATCTGTTTCGATTCTCTCTCATAGCTCGGATCAGTCTGTCAGTTTCAATTCTCTGTCACAGCTTGGATCTGTCTGTCAGTTTCAATTTCCTGTCACAGCTTGGGTCAGTCTGTCAGTTTCAATTCTCTGTCACAGTTCGTATTAGTCTGTCAGTTTCCATTCTCTGTCACAGCTCGGATCTGTCTGTCAGTTTCAATTGTCCGTCACAGCTCAGATCAGTTTGTCAGTTTGAATTCTCTGTCACAGCTCGGATCAGTCTGTCAGTTTCAATTCTCTGTCACAGCTCGGATCACTCTGTCAGTATCAATTCCCTGTCACAGCTCTGGTCAGTCTGTCAGTTTCAATTCTCTGTCACATTTCGTATTAGTCTTTCAGTTTCCATTCTCTGTCACAGCTCGGATCAGTCTATCATTTTCAATTCTCTGTTACATCTCGGATCTGTCTGTCAGCTTCAATTCTCTGTCACAGCTCGGATCAGTCTGTCAGTTTCAATTCTCTGTCACAGCTCGGATCTGTCTGTCAGTTTCAATTCTCTGTCACAGCTCGGATCAGTCTGTCAGTAGCAATTTTCTGTCACAGCTTGGATCAGTCTGTCAGTTCGAATTGTCTTTAACAGCTCAGATCAGTCTGTCACTTTCAAATCCTTGTCTGAGCTCGTATACGTCTGTCAGCTTCAATTACCTAACACAGCTTGGAACCGTCTGTCTGTTTCAATTCTCTGCCACAGCTCGGATCAGTCTGACAGTTTCAATTGTCTGTCACAGGTCAGATCAGTCTTCCAGTTTCAATTCTCTGTCACAGCTCAGATCAGTCTATCTGTTTCGATTCTCTGTCATAGATCGGATCAGTCTGTCAGATTCAATTCTCTGTCACAGCTCGGATCAGTCTGTCAGTTTCAATTCTCTGTCACAACTCTGATCAGTCTGTCACTTTCAATTCCCTGTCACATCTCGGATCAGACTGTCAGTTTCAATTCTCTGTCACAGCTCGGATCAGTCTATCAGTTTCAATTCTCTGTCACAGCTCGGATCAGTCTGTCAGTTTCAATTCTCTGTCACAGCTCAGATCAGTCAGTCAGTTTCAATTCTCTGTCACAGCTCGGATCAGTCTGTCAGTTGCAATTTTCTGTCACAGCTCGGATCAGTCTGTCAGTTTCAATTCCTTGTCTGAGCTCGTATAAGTCTCTCAGCTTCAATTACCTAACAAAGCTCGGAACCGTCTTTCTGTTTCAACTCTCTGCCACAGATCGGATAACTCTACCAGTTTCAATTCTTAGTCACACCTCGGAAATGTCTGTCAGTTTCAATTCCCTGTCACAGCTCGAGTCAGTCTGTCAGTTTCAATTCTCTGTCATAGTTCGTATTAGTCTGTCAGTTTCCATTCTCTGTCACAGCTCGGATCAGTCTGTCACTTTCAAGTCTCTGTCACATCTCGGATCAGTCTGTCAGTTTGGATTCTCTGTCACAGCTCAGATCAGTCTGTCTGTTTCAAATCCTTGTCTGAGTTCGTATAAGTCTGTCAGTTTCAATTATCTGTCACAGGTCAGATCAGTTTTCCAGTTTCAATTCTCTGCCACAGCTCGGATCAGTCTATCTGTTTCGATTCTCTAAAATAGCTCGGATCAGTCTGTCAGTTTCAATTCTCTGTCACAGCTCGGATCAGTCTGTCAGTTTCAATTCTCTGTCACAGCTTGGATCAGTCTGTCAGTTTCAATTCCCTGTCACAGCTCGGGTCAGTCTGTCAGTTTCAATTCTCTATCACAGTTCGTATTAGTCTGTCAGTTTCCATTCTCTGTCACAGCTCGGATCAGTCTGTCAGTTTCAATTCTCTGTCACAGCTCGGATCAGTCTGTCAGTTGCAATTTTCTGTCACAGCTCGGATCAATCTGTCAGTTCGAATTGTCTGTCACAGCTCAGATCAGTCTGTCGCTTTCAAATCCTTGTCTGAGCTCGTATAAGTCTGTCAACGTCAATTACCTAACACAGCTCGGAACCGTCTGTCTGTTTCAATTCTCTGTCACAGCTCGGATCAGTCTGTCAGTTTCAAATCTCTGTCACAGCTCGGATCCGTCTGTCATTTCAATTCTCTGTCATAGCTCTTTAGAGTCTGCCAGTTTCAATTCCCTGTCACAGCTCGGATAAGTCTGTCAGTTTCAGTTCGCTGTTACATCTCCGATCTGTCTGTCAGTTTCAATTCTGTGTCACAGCTCGGATCGGTCTGTCAGTTTCAATTCTCTGTCACAGCTCAGTTCAGTCTTTCAGTTTCGATTCTCTGTCATAGCTCGGATCAGTCTGTCAGTTTCAATTCTCTGTCACAGCTCGCATCAGTCTGTCAGTTTCAATTCTCTGTCACAGCTCGGATCTGTCTGTCTGTTTCAATTCTCTGTCACAGCTCGATCAGTCTGTCAGTTTCGATTCTCTGTCATAGCTCGGATCAGTCTGTCAGATTCAATTCTCTGTCACAGCTCGGATCAGTCTGTCAGTTTCGATTCTCTGTCATAGCTCAGATCAGTCTGTCAGTTTCAATTCTCTGTCACAGTTCGTATTAGTCTGTCAGTTTGCATTCTCTGTCACAGCTCGGATCTGTCTGTCAGTCTCAATTCTCCGTCACAGCTCAGATCAGTCTGTCAGTTTGAATTCTCTGTCACAGCTCGGATCTGTCTGTCAGTTTCAATTCTCTGTCACAGCTCGAATCAGTCTGTCAGTTTCAATTGCCTGTCACAGGTCAGATCAGTCTTCCAGTTTCAATTCTCTGTCACAGCTCGGATCCGTCTACCTGTTTCGATTCTCTGTCACAGCTCGGGTCAGTCTGTCAGTTTCAATTCTCTGTCATAGTTCGTATTAGTCTGTCAGTTTCCATTCTCTGTCACAGCTCGGATCAGTCTGTCAGTTTCAAGTCTCTGTTACATCTCGGATCTGTCTGTCACTTTCAATTCTCTGTCACAGCTCGGATCAGTCTGTCAATTCGAATTCTCTGTCACAACTCAGATCACTCTGTCAGTTTCAATTCCCTGTCACAGCTCGGGTCAGTCTGTCAGTTTCAATTCTCTGTCATAGTTCGTATTAGTCTGTCAGTTTCCATTCTCTGTCACAGCTCGGATCAGTCTGTCAGTTTCAAGTCTCTGTTACATTTCGGATCTGTCTGTCACTTTCAATTCTCTGTCACAGCTCGGATGAGTCTGTCAGTTTCAATTCCCTGTCACAGCTCGGATCAGTCTGTCAGTTCGAATTGTCTGTCACAGCTCAGATCCGTCTGTCACTTTCAAATCCTTGTCTGAGCTCGTATAAGTCTGTCAGCTTCAATTACCTAACACAGCTCGGAACCGTCTGTCTGTTTCAATTCTCTGCCACAGCTCGGATAACTCTATCAGTTTCAATTCTTAGTCACAGCTCGGATCTGTCTATCAGTTTCAATTCCCTGTCACAGCTCGGATCAGACTGTCAGTTTCAATTCTCTGTCACAGCTCGGATCTGTCTGTCAGTTTCAATTCTCTGTCACAGTTCGTATTACTCGTCAGTTTCCATTCTCTGTCACAGCTCGGATCAGTATGTCAGTTGAAATTTTCTGTCACAGCTCAGATCAGTCTGTCAGTTGCAATTCTCTGTCATAGTTCGTATTAGTCTGTCAGCTTCCATTCTCTGTCACAGCTCGGATCAGTCTGTCAGTTTCAAGTCTCTGTTACATCTCGGATCTCTCTGTCACTTCCAATTCTCTGTCACAGCTCAGATCAGTCTGTCAGTTTCAATTCTCTGTCACAGCTCAGATCAGTCTGTCAGTTTCAATTCCCTGTCACATCTCGGATCAGACTGTCAGTTTCAATTCTCTGTCACAGCTCGGATCCGTCTGTCAGTTTCAATTCTCTGTCACAGCTCGGATCAGTCTGTCAGTTCGAATTGTCTCTCACAGCTCAGATCAGTCTGACACTTTCAATTCTCGGACACAGCTCGGATCAGTCTGACAGTTTCAATTCTCTGTCACTGCTCGGATCCGTCTGTCAGTTTCAATTCTCTGTCACAGCTCAGATCAGTCTGTCAGTTCGAATTGTCTCTCACAGCTCAGATCAGTCTGACACTTTCAATTCTCGGTCACAGCTCGGATCAGTCTGTCAGTTTCAATTCTCTGTCACAGCTCGGATCTGTCTTTCAGTTTCAATTCTCTGTCATCAATCGTGCTACTCTGTCAGTTTCAATTACCTGTCACAGCTCGGATCAGTCTGTCAGTTTCAATTCTCTGTCACAGTTCGTATTTGTCTGTCAGTTTCCATTCTCTGTCACAGCTCGGATCAGTCATTCAGTTTCGATTCTCTGTTACATCTCGGATCTGTCTGTCAATTTCAATTCTCTGTCGCAGCTCGGATCAGTCTGTCAGTTTCAATTCTCTGTCACAGTTCGTATTGGTCTGTCAGTTTCCATTCTCTGTCACAGCTTGGATCAGTCTGTCAGTTTAAATTTCCTGATACAGCTCAGATTAATCTGTCAGTTTCAATTCCCAACACAGCTTGGAATCGTCTGTCTGTTTCAATTCTCTGCCACAGCTCGGATAACTCTATCAGTTTCAATTCTTAGTCACAGCTCGGATCAGTCTGTCAATTTTAACTCCCCGTCACAGCTCGGATCAGTCTCTCAGTTTCAATTCTCGGTCACAGCTCTGATCAGTCTGTCAGTTTCAATTCCTTGTCTGAACTCGTATACGTCTGTCTGTTTCAATTTCCTGTCACAGCTCGGATCTGTCTCTCAGTTTCAATTCCCTATCAAAGCTCGGATCAGTCTGTCAGTTACGCTTCTCTGTCACAGCTCGGATCAGTCTGTCAGTTTCATTTCTCTGCCACAGCTCGGATCAGTCTGTCAGTTTAAATTCCCTGTTACAGCTCAGGTTAAACATTCAGTTTCAATTCCCTGTCTGAGCTCGGATCAGTCTGTCTGTTTCAATTCTCTGTCGCAGCTCGGATCAGTCTGTCAGTTTCAATTCCCTGCACAGCTCGGATCAGTCTGTCAGTTCGAATTGTCTGTCACAGCTGAGATCCGTCTGTCAGTTTCAATTCTCGGTCAAAGCTCAGATCAGTCTGTCACTTTCAAGTCTCTGTCACAGCTCGGATCAGTCTGTCAGTTTCAATTCCCTGTCACAGCTCGGATCAGTCTGTCAATTTCAATTCTCTGTCACAGCTCGGATCAGTCTGTCAGTTTCAATTCCCTGTCACAGCTCGGAGCAGTCTGTCAGTTTCAATTCCCTGTCACAGCTCGGATCTGTCTGTCAGTTTCAATTCTCTGTCACAGCTCGGATCAGTCTGTCACTTTCAATTCTCTGTGACAGCTCGGATCTGTCTGTCAGTTTCAATTCTCTGTCACAGCTCAGTTCAGTCTTTCAGTTCGAATTGTCTGTCACAGCTCGGATCAGTCTGTCAGCTTCAATTCTCTGGCACAGCTCGGATCAGTCTGTCAGTTTCAATTCTCTGTCATAGCTCGGATCAGTCTGTCATTTTAAATTCTCTGTCAAAGCTCGGATCAGTCTGTCAGTTTCAATTCTCTGTCACAGCTCGGCGCAGTCTGTCAGTTTCAATTCCCTGTCACAGCTCGGGTCAGTCTGTCAGTTTCAATTCTCTGTCACAGTTCGTATTACTCGTCAGTTTCCATTCTCTGTCACAGCTCGGATCAGTCTGTCAGCTTCCATTCCCTGTCACAGCTCGGATCAGTCTGTCAGTTTCAAGTCTCTGTTACACCTCGGATCTCTCTGTCACTTTCAATTCTCTGTCACAGCTCGGATCAGTCTGTCAATTCGAATCCTCTGTCACAGCTCAGATCAGTCTGTCTGTTTCAAATCCTTGTCTGAGCTCATATAAGTCTGTCAGCTTCAATTACCAAACACAGCTTGGAACCGTCTGTCTGTTTCAATTCTTTGCCACAGCTCGGATAACTCTATCAGTTTCAATTCTTAGTCACAGCTCGGATCAGTCTGTCAGTTTCAATTCCCTGTCACAGCTCGGATCAGACTGTCAGATTCAATTCCCTGTCACAACTCGGATCAGTCTGTCTGTTTCAATTCTCTGCCACAGCTCGGATCAGTCTGTCTGCTTCAATTCCCTGTCACAGCTCGGATCAGTCTGTCAGTTTCAATTCTCTGTCACAGCTCGGATCAGTCTGTCAGTTTCAATTCCCTGTCACAGCTCGGAGCAGTCTGTCAGTTTCAATTCCCTGTCACAGCTCGGATCTGTCTGTCAGTTTCAATTCTCTGTCACAGCTCGGATCAGTCTGTCAGTTTCAATTCTCTGTCACAGCTCGGAGCAGTCTGTCATTTGCAATTTTCTGTCACAGCTCGGATCAGTCTGTCAGTTCGAATTGTCTGTCACAGCTCAGATCAGTCTGTCAGTTTTAATTCTTTGTCACAGCTCGGATCAATCTGTCATGTTCCATTCTCTGTCACAGCTCGGATCAGTCTGTCAATTTCAATTCTCTGTCACAGTTCGGATCTGTCTGTCAGTTTCAATTCCCTGTCACAGGTCAGATCAGTATTCCAGTTTCAATTCTCTGTCACAGCTCGGATCAGTCTATCTGTTTCGATTCTCTCTCACAGCTCGGATCAGTCTGTCAGTTTCAATTCTCTGTCACAGCTCGGATCTGTCTGTCAGTTTCAATTCACTGTCACAGCTCGGGTCAGTCTGTCAGTTTCAATTCTCTGTCACAGTTCGTATTAGTCTGTCAGTTTCCATTCTCTGTCACAGCTCGGATCAGTCTGTCAGTTTCAAGTCTCTTTTACATTTCGGATCTGTCTGTCACTTTCAATTCTCTGTCACAGCTCGGATCTGTCTGTCAGTTTCAATTCTCTGTCACAGCTCGGATCAGTTTGTCAGTTCAAATTGTCTGTCACAGCTCAGATCAGTCTGTCACTTTCAAATCCTTGTCTGAGCTCGTATAAGTCTGTCAGCTTCAATTACCTAACACAGCTCGGAACCGTCTGTCTGTTTCAATTCTCTGCCACAGCTCGGATATCTCTATCAGTTTCAATTCTTAGTCACAGCTCGGATCTGTCTATCAGTTTCAATTCCCTGTCACAGCTCGGATCAGACTGTCAGTTTCAATTCTCTGTCACAGCTCGGATCTGTCTGTCAGTTTCAATTCTCTGTCACAGCTCAGTTCAGTCTTTCAGTTTCGAATCTCTGTCATAGCTCGGATCAGTCTGTCAGTTTCAATTCTCTGTCACAGCTCGGATCAGTCTGTCAGTTTCAATTCTCTGTCATAACTCGGATCAGTCTGTCATTTTAAATTCTCTGTCACAGCTCGGATCAGTCTGTCAGTTTCAATTCTCTGTCACAGCTCGGCTCAGTCTGTCAGTTTCAATTCCCTGTCACAGCTCGGGTCAGTCTGTCAGTTTCAATTCTCTGTCACAGTTCGTATTACTCGTCAGTTTCCATTCTCTGTCACAGCTCGGATCAGTCTGTCAGTTGAAATTTTCTGTCACAGCTCAGATCAGTCTGTCAGTTGCAATTCTCTGTCATAGTTCGTATTAGTCTGTCAGCTTCCATTCTCTGTCACAGCTCGGATCAGTCTGTCAGTTTCAAGTCTCTGTTACATCTCGGATCTCTCTGTCACTTTCAATTCTCTGTCACAGCTCGGATCAGTCTGTCAATTCGAATTCTCTGTCACAGCTCAGATCAGTCTGTCTGTTTCAAATCCTTGTCTGAGCTCATATAAGTCTGTCAGCTTCAATTACCAAACACAGCTTGGAACCGTCTGTCTGTTTCAATTCTTTGCCACAGCTCGGATAACTCTATCAGTTTCAATTCTTAGTCACAGCTCGGATCAGTCTGTCAGTTTCAATTCCCTGTCACAGCTCGGATCAGACTGTCAGATTCAATTCCCTGTCACAACTCGGATCAGTCTGTCTGTTTCAATTCTCTGCCACAGCTCGGATCAGTCTGACAGTTTCAATTGTCTGTCACAGGTCAGATCAGTCTTCCAGTTTGAATTCTCTGTCACAGCTCGGTTCAGTCTGTCAGTTCCAATTCTCTGTCACAGCTCGGATCAGTCTGTCAGTTTCAATTATCTGTCACAGGTCAGATCAGTCTTCCAGTTTCAATTCTCTGTCACAGCTCGGATCAGTCTATCTGTTTCGCCTCTCTGTCACAGCTCGGATCAGTATGTCAGTTTCAATTCTGTGTCACAGCTCGGATCAGTCTGTCAGTTGCAATTTTCTGTCACACCTCGCATCAGTCTGTCAGTTCGAATTGTCTGTCACAGCTCAGATCAGTCTCTCAGTTTCAAATCCTGGTCTGAGCTCGTATAAGTCTGTCAACTTCAATTACCTAACACAGTTCGGAACCGTCTGTCTATTTCAATTCTCTACCACAGCTCGGATAACTCTATCAGTTTCAATTCTTTGTCACAGCTCGGATCTGTCTGTCAGTTTCAATTCCCTGTCACAGCTCGGATCAGTCTGTCATTTTGAATTCTCTGTCACAGCTCGGATCAGTCTGTCAGTTTCAACTCTCTGTCACAGGTCCGATCATTCTTCCAGTTTCAATTCTCTGTCAAACCTCGGATCAGTCTATCTGTTTCGATTCTCTGTCTTAGCTCGCATCAGTCTGTCAGTTACAAATCTCTGTCACAGCTCGGATCAGTCTGTCAGTTTCAATTCTCTGTCACAGCTCAGATCAGTCTGTCAGTTTCAATTCCCTGTCACGTCTCTGATCAGACTGTCAGTTTCAATTATCTGTCACAGCTCGGATCCGTCTGTCAGTTTCAATTCTCTGTCACAGCTCGGATCAGTCTGTCAGTTCGAATTGTCTCTCACAGCTCAGATCAGTCTGACACTTTCAATTCTCGGTCACAGCACGGATCAGTCTGACAGTTTCAATTCTCTGTCACTGCTCGGATCCGTCTGTCAGTTTCAATTCTCTGTCACAGCTCGGATCAGTCTGTCAGTTCGAATTGTCTCTCACAGCTCAGATCAGTCTGACACTTACAATTCTCGGTCACAGCTCGGATCAGTCTGTCAGTTTCAATTCTCTGTCACAGCTCGGATCTGTCTGTCAGTTTCAATTCTCTGTCATAAATCGTGCTACTCTGTCAGTTTCAATTGCCTGTCACAGCTCGGATCAGTCTGTCAGTTTCAATTCTCTGTCACAGTTCGTATTAATCTGTCAGTTTCCATTCTCTGTCACAGCTCGGATCAGTCATTCAGTTTCGATTCTCTGTTACATCTCGGATCTGTCTGTCAATTTCAATTCTCTGTCACAGCTCGGATCAGTCTGTCAGTTTCAATTCTCTGTCACAGTTCGTATTGGTCTGTCAGTTTCCATTCTCTGTCACAGCTTGGATCAGTCTGTCAGTTTAAATTCCCTGATACAGCTCAGATTAATCTGTCAGTTTCAATTCCCAGCACAGCTTGGAATCGTCTGTCTGTTTCAATTCTCTGCCACAGCTCGGATAACTCTATCAGTTTCAATTCTTAGTCACAGCTCGGATCAGTCTGTCAATTTTAACTCCCCGTCACAGCTCGGATCAGTCTCTCAGTTTCAATTCTCGGTCACAGCTCTGATCAGTCTCTCAGTTTCAATTCCTTGTCTGAACTCGTATACGTCTGTCAGTTTCAATTTCCTGTCACAGCTCGGATCAGTCTCTCAGTTTCAATTCCCTATCAAAGCTCGGATCAGTCTGTCAGTTACGCTTCTCTGTCACAGCTCGGATCAGTCTGTCAGTTTCATTTCTCTGCCACAGCTCGGATCAGTCTGTCAGTTTAAATTCCCTGTTACAGCTCAGGTTAAACAGTCAGTTTCAATTCCCTGTCTGAGCTCGGATCAGTCTGTCTGTTTCAATTCTCTGTCGCAGCTCGGATCAGTCTGTCACTTTCAAGTCTCTGTCACAGCTCGGATCAGTCTGTCAGTTTCAATTCCCTGTCACAGCTCGGATCAGTCTGTCAGTTTCAATTCTCTGTCACAGCTCGGATCAGTCTGTCAGTTTCAATTCCCTGTCACAGCTCGGAGCAGTCTGTCAGTTTCAATTCCCTGTCACAGCTCGGATCTGTCTGTCAGTTTCAATTCTCTGTCACAGCTCGGATCAGTCTGTCAGTTTCAATTCTCTGTCACAGCTCGGAGCAGTCTGTCAGTTGCAATTTTCTCTCACAGCTCGGATCAGTCTGTCAGTTCGAATTGTCTGTCACAGCTCAGATCAGTCTGTCAGTTTCAATTCTTTGTCACAGCTCGGATCAATCTGTCATGTTCCATTCTCTGTCACAGCTCGGATCAGTCTGTCAATTTCAATTCTCTGTCACAGTTCGGATCTGTCTGTCAGTTTCAATTCCCTGTCACAGGTCAGATCAGTCTTCCAGTTTCAATTCTCTGTCACAGCTCGGATCAGTCTATCTGTTTCGATTCTCTCTCATAGCTCGGATCAGTCTGTCAGTTTCAATTCTCTGTCACAGCTCGCATCTGTCTGTCAGTTTCAATTCACTGTCACAGCTCGGGTCAGTCTGTCAGTTTCAATTCTCTGTCACAGTTCGTATTAGTCTGTCAGTTTCCATTCTCTGTCACAGCTCGGATCAGTCTGTCAGATTCAATTCTCCGTCACAGCTCAGATCAGTCTGTCAGTTTGAATTCTCTGTCACAGCTCGGAGCAGTCTGTCAGTTTCAATTCTCTGTCACAGCTCGAATCAGTCTGTCAGTTTAAATTGTCTGTCACAGGTCAGATCAGTCTTCCAGTTTCAATTCTCTGTCACAGCTCGGATCCGTCTACCTGCTACGATTCTCTGTCATAGCTCAGATCAGTCTGTCAGTTTCAATTCTCTGTCACAGCTTGGAACAGTCTGTCAGTTTCAATTCTCTGTCACAACTCGGATCACTCTGTCAGTTTCAATTCCCTGTCACAGCTCTGGTCAGTCTGTCAGTTTCAATTCTCTGTCACATTTCGTATTAGTCTTTCATTTTCCATTCTCTGTCACAGCTCGGATCAGTCTATCATTTTCAATTCTCTGTTACATCTCGGATCTGTCTGTCAGTTTCAATTCTCTGTCACAGCTCGGATCAGTCTGTCAGTTTCATTTCTCTGTCACAGCTCGGATCAGTCTGTCAGTTTCAATTCTCTGTCACAGCTCGGATCAGTCTGTCAGTTGCAATTTTCTGTCACAGCTTGGATCAGTCTGTCAGTTCGAATTGTCTGTCACAGCTCAGATCAGTCTGTCACTTTCAAATCCTTGTCTGAGCTCGAATACGTCTGTCAGCTTCAATTACCTAACACAGCTTGGAACCGTCTGTCTGTTTCAATTCTCTGCCACAGCTCGGATAGTCTGACAGTTTCAATTGTCTGTCACAGGTCAGATCACTGTTCCTGTTTCAATTCTCTGTCACACCTCGGGTCAGTCTATCTGTTTCGATTCTCTGTCATAGATCGGATCAGTCTGTCAGATTCAATTCTCTGTCACAGCTCGGATCAGTCTGTCAGTTTCAATTCTCTGTCACAGCTCGGATCAGTCTGTCAGTTTCAATTCCCTGTCACAGCTCGGGTCAGTCTGTCAGTTTCAATTCTCTGTCACAGTTCGTATTACTCGTCAGTTTCCATTCTCTGTCACAGCTCGGATCAGTCTGTCAGTTTCAATTCTCTGTCACAGCTCGGATCAGTCTGTCAGTTTCAATTCTCTGTCACAGCTCGGATCAGTCTGTCAGTTGCAATATTCTGTCACAGCTCGGATCAGTCTCTCAGTTCGAATTGTCTGTCACAGCTCAGATCCGTCTGTCAGTTTCAATTCCTTGTCTGAGCTCGTATAAGTCTGTCAGCTTCAATTACCTAACAAAGCTCGGAACCGTCTTTCTGTTTCAATTCTCTGCCACAGATCGGATAACTCTATCAGTTTCAATTCTTAGTCACACCTCGGAAATGTCTGTCAGTTGTAATTCCCTGTCACAGCTCGGGTCAGTCTGTCAGTTTCAATTCTCTGTCATAGATCGTATTAGTCTGTCAGTTTCCATTCTCTGTCACAGCTCCGATCAGTCTGTCACTTTCAAGTCTCTGTCACATCTCGGACCAGTCTGTCAGTTCGAATTCTCTGTCACAGCTCAGATCAGTCTGTCTGTTTCAAATCCTTGTCTGAGTTCGTATAAGTCTGTCAGTTTCAATTATCTGTCACAGGTCAGATCAGTCTTCCAGTTTCAATTCTCTGCCACAGCTCGGATCAGTCTATCTGTTTCGATTCTCTAAAATAGCTCGGATCAGTCTGTCAGTTTCAATTCTCTGTCACAGCTCGGATCAGTCTGTCAGTTTCAATTCTCTGTCACAGCTCGGATCAGTCTGTCAGTTTCAATTCCCTGTCACAGTTCGTATTAGTCTGTCAGTTTCCATTCTCTGTCACAGCTCGGATCAGTCTGTCAGTTTCAATTCTCTGTCACAGCTCGGATCAGTCTGTCAGTTGCAATTTTTTGTCACAGCTCGGATCAGTCTGTCAGTTCGAATTGTCTGTCACAGCTCAGATCAGTCTGTCACTTTCAAATCCTTGTCTGAGCTCGTATAAGTCTGTCAACGTCAATTACCTAACGCAGCTCGGAACCGTCTGTCTGTTTCAATTCTCTGCCACAGCTCGGATAACTCTATCACTTTCAATTCTCTGTCACAGCTCGGATGAGTCTGCCAGTTTCAATTCCCTGTCACAGCTCGGATAAGTCTGTCAGTTTCAGTTCTCTGTTACATCTCCGATCTGTCTGTCACTTTCAATTCTCTGTCACGGCTCAGATCAGTCTGTCACTTGCAAATCCTTGTCTGAGCTCGTATAAGTCTGTCAGCTTCAATTACCTAACACAGCTCAGAACCGTCTGTCTGTTTCAATTCTCTGCCACAGCTCGGATAACTCTATCAGTTTCAATTCTTAGTCACAGCTCGGATCTGTCTATCAGTTTCAATTCCCTGTCACAGCTCGGATCAGACTGTCAGTTTCAATTCTCTGTGACAGCTCGGATCTGTCTGTCAGTTTCAATTCTCTGTCACAGCTCAGTTCAGTCTTTCAGTTTCGAATCTCTGTCATAGCTCGGATCAGTCTGTCAGCTTCAATTCTCTGTCACAGCTCGGATCAGTCTGTCAGTTTCAATTCTCTGTCATAGCTCGGATCAGTCTGTCATTTTAAATTCTCTGTCAAAGCTCGGATCAGTCTGTCAGTTTCAATTCTCTGTCACAGCTCGGCTCAATCTGTCAGTTTCAATTCCCTGTCACAGCTCGGGTCAGTCTGTCAGTTTCAATTCTCTGTCACAGTTCGTATTACTCGTCAGTTTCCATTCTCTGTCACAGCTCGGATCAGTCTGTCAGCTTCCATTCTCTGTCACAGCTCGGATCAGTGTGTCAGTTTCAAGTCTCTGTTACACCTCGGATCTCTCTGTCACTTTCAATTCTCTGTCACAGCTCGGATCAGTCTGTCAATTCGAATTCTCTGTCACAGCTCAGATCAGTCTGTCTGTTTCAAATCCTTGTCTGAGCTCATATAAGTCTGTCAGCTTCAATTACCAAACACAGCTTGGAACCGTCTGTCTGTTTCAATTCTTTGCCACAGCTCGGATAACTCTATCAGTTTCAATTCTTAGTCACAGCTCGGATCAGTCTGTCAGTTTCAATTCCCTGTCACAGCTCGGATCAGACTGTCAGATTCAATTCCCTTTCACAACTCGGATCAGTCTGTCTGTTTCAATTCTCTGCCACAGCTCGGATCAGTCTGTCAGTTTCAATTCCCTGTCACAGCTCGGATCAGTCTGTCAGTTTCAATTCTCTGTCACAGCTCGGATCAGTCTGTCAGTTTCAATTCTCTGTCACAGCTCGGAGCAGTCTGTCAGTTGCAATTTTCTGTCACAGCTCGGATCAGTCTGTCAGTTCGAATTGTCTGTCACAGCTCAGATCAGTCTGTCAGTTTTAATTCTTTGTCACAGCTCGGATCAATCTGTCATGTTCCATTCTCTGTCACAGCTCGGATCAGTCTGTCAATTTCAATTCTCTGTCACAGTTCGGATCTGTCTGTCAGTTTCAATTCCCTGTCACAGGTCAGATCAGTCTTCCAGTTTCAATTCTCTGTCACAGCTCGGATCAGTCTATCTGTTTCGATTCTCTCTCACAGCTCGGATCAGTCTGTCAGTTTCAATTCTCTGTCACAGCTCGGGTCAGTCTGTCAGTTTCAATTCTCTGTCACAGTTCGTATTAGTCTGTCAGTTTCCATTCTCTGTCACAGCTCGGATCAGTCTGTCAGTTTCAACTCTCTTTTACATTTCGGATCTGTCTGTCACTTTCAATTCTCTGTCACAGCTCGGATCAGTCTGTCAGTTTCAATTCTCTGTCACAGCTCGGATCAGTTTGTCAGTTCAAATTGTCTGTCACAGCTCAGATCAGTCTGTCACTTTCAAATCCTTGTCTGAGCTCGTATAAGTCTGTCAGCTTCAAATACCTAACACAGCTCGGAACCGTCTGTCTGTTTCAATTCTCTGCCACAGCTCGGATAACTCTATCAGTTTCAATTCTTAGTCACAGCTCGGATCTGTCGATCAGTTTCAATTCCCTGTCACAGCTCGGATCTGTCTGTCACTTTCAATTCTCTGTCACAGCTCGGATCAGTCTGTCAGTTTCAATTCTCTGTCACAGCTCGGATCAGTTTGTCAGTTCAAATTGTCTGTCACAGCTCAGATCAGTCTGTCACTTTCAAATCCTTGTCTGAGCTCGTATAAGTCTGTCAGCTTCAAATACCTAACACAGCTCGGAACCGTCTGTCTGTTTCAATTCTCTGCCACAGCTCGGATAACTCTATCAGTTTCAATTCTTAGTCACAGCTCGGATCTGTCGATCAGTTTCAATTCCCTGTCACAGCTCGGATCAGACTGTCAGTTTCAATTCTCTGTCACAGCTCGGATCTGTCTGTCAGTTTCAATTCTCTGTCACAGCTCAGTTCAGTCTTTCAGTTTCGAATCTCTGTCATAGCTCGGATCAGTCTGTCAGTTTCAATTCTCTGTCACAGCTCGGATCAGTCTGTCAGTTTCAATTCTCTGTCATAACTCGGATCAGTCTGTCATTTTAAATTCTCTGTCACAGCTCGGATCAGTCTGTCAGTTTCAATTCTCTGTCACAGCTCGGCTCAGTCTGTCAGTTTCAATTCCCTGTCACAGCTCGGGTCAGTCTGTCAGTTTCAATTCTCTGTCACAGTTCGTATTACTCGTCAGTTTCCATTCTCTGTCACAGCTCGGATCAGTCTGTCAGTTGAAATTTTCTGTCACAGCTCAGATCAGTCTGTCAGTTGCAATTCTCTGTCATAGTTCGTATTAGTCTGTCAGCTTCCATTCTCTGTCACAGCTCGGATCAGTCTGTCAGTTTCAAGTCTCTGTTACATCTCGGATCTCCCTGTCACTTTCAATTCTCTGTCACAGCTCGGATCAGTCTGTCAATTCGAATTCTCTGTCACAGCTCAGATCAGTCTGTCTGTTTCAAATCCTTGTCTGAGCTCATATAAGTCTGTCAGCTTCAATTACCAAACACAGCTTGGAACCGTCTGTCTGTTTCAATTCTTTGCCACAGCTCGGATAACTCTATCAGTTTCAATTCTTAGTCACAGCTCGGATCAGTCTGTCAGTTTCAATTCCCTGTCACAGCTCGGATCAGACTGTCAGATTCAATTCCCTGTCACAACTCGGATCAGTCTGTCTGTTTCAATTCTCTGCCACTGCTCGGATCAGTCTGACAGTTTCAATTGTCTGTCACAGGTCAGATCAGTCTTCCAGTTTGAATTCTCTGTCACAGCTCGGTTCAGTCTGTCAGTTCCAATTCTCTGTCACAGCTCGGATCAGTCTGTCAGTTTCAATTATCTGTCACAGGTCAGATCAGTCTTCCAGTTTCAATTCTCTGTCACAGCTCGGATCAGTCTATCTGTTTCGCCTCTCTGTCACAGCTCGGATCAGTATGTCAGTTTCAATTCTCTGTCACAGCTCGGATCAGTCTGTCAGTTGCAATTTTCTGTCACACCTCGCATCAGTCTGTCAGTTCGAATTGTCTGTCACAGCTCAGATCAGTCTCTCAGTTTCAAATCCTGGTCTGAGCTCGTATAAGTCTGTCAACTTCAATTACCTAACACAGTTCGGAACCGTCTGTCTATTTCAATTCTCTACCACAGCTCGGATAACTCTATCAGTTTCAATTCTTTGTCACAGCTCGGATCTGTCTGTCAGTTTCAATTCCCTGTCACAGCTCGGATCAGTCTGTCATTTTGAATTCTCTGTCACAGCTCGGATCAGTCTGTCAGTTTCAACTCTCTGTCACAGGTCCGATCATTCTTCCAGTTTCAATTCTCTGTCAAACCTCGGATCAGTCTATCTGTTTCGATTCTCTGTCTTAGCTCGCATCAGTCTGTCAGTTACAAATCTCTGTCACAGCTCGGATCAGTCTGTCAGTTTCAATTCTCTGTCACAGCTCAGATCAGTCTGTCAGTTTCAATTCCCTGTCACGTCTCTGATCAGACTGTCAGTTTCAATTCTCTGTCACAGCTCGGATCCGTCTGTCAGTTTCAATTCTCTGTCACGGCTCGGATCAGACTGTCAGTTCGAATTGTCTCTCACAGCTCAGATCAGTCTGACACTTTCAATTCTCGGTCACAGCACGGATCAGTCTGACAGTTTCAATTCTCTGTCACTGCTCGGATCCGTCTGTCAGTTTCAATTCTCTGTCACAGCTCGGATCAGTCTGTCAGTTCGAATTGTCTCTCACAGCTCAGATCAGTCTGACACTTACAATTCTCGGTCACAGCTCGGATCAGTCTGTCAGTTTCAATTCTCTGTCACAGCTCGGATCTGTCTGTCAGTTTCAATTCTCTGTCATAAATCGTGCTACTCTGTCAGTTTCAATTACCTGTCACAGCTCGGATCAGTCTGTCAGTTTCAATTCTCTGTCACAGTTCGTATTAATCTGTCAGTTTCCATTCTCTGTCACAGCTCGGATCAGTCATTCAGTTTCGATTCTCTGTTACATCTCGGATCTGTCTGTCAATTTCAATTCTCTGTCACAGCTCGGATCAGTCTGTCAGTTTCAATTCTCTGTCACAGTTCGTATTGGTCTGTCAGTTTCCATTCTCTGTCACAGCTTGGATCAGTCTGTCAGTTTAAATTCCCTGATACAGCTCAGATTAATCTGTCAGTTTCAATTCCCAGCACAGCTTGGAATCGTCTGTCTGTTTCAATTCTCTGCCACAGCTCGGATAACTCTATCAGTTTCAATTCTTAGTCACAGCTCGGATCAGTCTGTCAATTTTAACTCCCCGTCACAGCTCGGATCAGTCTCTCAGTTTCAATTCTCGGTCACAGCTCTGATCAGTCTCTCAGTTTCAATTCCTTGTCTGAACTCGTATACGTCTGTCAGTTTCAATTTCCTGTCACAGCTCGGATCAGTCTCTCAGTTTCAATTCCCTATCAAAGCTCGGATCAGTCTGTCAGTTACGCTTCTCTGTCACAGCTCGGATCAGTCTGTCAGTTTCATTTCTCTGCCACAGCTCGGATCAGTCTGTCAGTTTAAATTCCCTGTTACAGCTCAGGTTAAACAGTCAGTTTCAATTCCCTGTCTGAGCTCGGATCAGTCTGTCTGTTTCAATTCTCTGTCGCAGCTCGGATCAGTCTGTCAGTTTCAATTCCCTGCACAGCTCGGATCAGTCTGTCAGTTCGAATTGTCTGTCACAGCTGAGATCCGTCTGTCACTTTCAATTCTCGGTCACAGCTCAGATCAGTCTGTCACTTTCAAGTCTCTGTCACAGCTCGGATCAGTCTGTCAGTTTCAATTCCCTGTCACAGCTCGGATCAGTCTGTCAGTTTCAATTCTCTGTCACAGCTCGCATCTGTCTGTCAGTTTCAATTCACTGTCACAGCTCGGGTCAGTCTGTCAGTTTCAATTCTCTGTCACAGTTCGTATTAGTCTGTCAGTTTCCATTCTCTGTCACAGCTCGGATCAGTCTGTCAGATTCAATTCTCCGTCACAGCTCAGATCAGTCTGTCAGTTTGAATTCTCTGTCACAGCTCGGATCAGTCTGTCAGTTTCAATTCTCTGTCACAGCTCGAATCAGTCTGTCAGTTTAAATTGTCTGTCACAGGTCAGATCAGTCTTCCAGTTTCAATTCTCTGTCACAGCTCGGATCCGTCTACCTGCTTCGATTCTCTGTCATAGCTCGGATCAGTCTGTCAGTTTCAATTCTCTGTCACAGCTTGGAACAGTCTGTCAGTTTCAATTCTCTGTCACAGCTCGGATCACTCTGTCAGTTTCAATTCCCTGTCACAGCTCTGGTCAGTCTGTCATTTTCAATTCTCTGTCACATTTCGTATTAGTCTTTCAGTTTCCATTCTCTGTCACAGCTCGGATCAGTCTATCATTTTCAATTCTCTGTTACATCTCGGATCTGTCTGTCAGTTTCAATTCTCTGTCACAGCTCGGATCAGTCTGTCAGTTTCATTTCTCTGTCACAGCTCGGATCAGTCTGTCAGTTTCTATTCTCTGTCACAGCTCGGATCAGTCTGTCAGTTGCAATTTTCTGTCACAGCTTGGATCAGTCTGTCAGTTCGAATTGTCTGTCACAGCTCAGATCAATCTGTCACTTTCAAATCCTTGTCTGAGCTCGAATACGTCTGTCAGCTTCAATTACCTAACACAGCTTGGAACCGTCTGTCTGTTTCAATTCTCTGCCACAGCTCGGATAGTCTGACAGTTTCAATTGTCTGTCACAGGTCAGATCACTGTTCCAGTTTCAATTCTCTGTCACACCTCGGGTCAGTCTATCTGTTTCGATTCTCTGTCATAGATCGGATCAGTCTGTCAGATTCAATTCTCTGTCACAGCTCGGATCAGTCTGTCAGTTTCAATTCTCTGTCACAGCTCGGATCAGTCTGTCAGTTTCAATTCCCTGTCACAGCTCGGGTCAGTCTGTCAGTTTCAATTCTCTGTCACAGTTCGTATTACTCGTCAGTTTCCATTCTCTGTCACCGCTCGGATCAGTCTGTCAGTTTCAATTCTCTGTCACAGCTCTGATCAGTCTGTCAGTTTCAATTCTCTGTCACAGCTCAGATCAGTCTGTCAGTTGCAATATTCTGTCACAGCTCGGATCAGTCTCTCAGTTCGAATTGTCTGTCACAGCTCAGATCCGTCTGTCAGTTTCAATTCCTTGTCTGAGCTGGTATAAGTCTGTCAGCTTCAATTACCTAACAAAGCTCGGAACCGTCTTTCTGTTTCAATTCTCTGCCACAGATCGGATAACTCTATCAGCTTCAATTCTTAGTCACACCTCGGAAATGTCTGTCAGTTTCAATTCCCTGTCACAGCTCGGGTCAGTCTGTCAGTTTCAATTCTCTGTCATAGATCGTATTAGTCTGTCAGTTTCCATTCTCTGTCACAGCTCCGATCAGTCTGTCACTTTCAAGGCTCTGTCACATCTCGGACCAGTCTGTCAGTTCGAATTCTCTGTCACAGCTCAGATCAGTCTGTCTGTTTCAAATCCTTGTCTGAGTTCGTATAAGTCTGTCAGTTTCAATTATCTGTCACAGGTCAGATCAGTCTTCCAGTTTCAATTCTCTGCCACAGCTCGGATCAGTCTATCTGTTTCGATTCTCTAAAATAGCTCGGATCAGTCTGTCAGTTTCAATTCTCTGTCACAGCTCGGATCAGTCTGTCAGTTTCAATTCTCTGTCACAGCTCGGATCAGTCTGTCAGTTTCAATTCCCTGTCACAGTTCGTATTAGTCTGTCAGTTTCCATTCTCTGTCACAGCTCGGATCAGTCTGTCAGTTTCAATTCTCTGTCACAGCTCGGATCAGTCTGTCAGTTGCAATTTTTTGTCACAGCTCGGATCAGTCTGTCAGTTCGAATTGTCTGTCACAGCTCAGATCAGTCTGTCACTTTCAAATCCTTGTCTGAGCTCGTATAAGTCTGTCAACGTGAATTACCTAACACAGCTCGGAACCGTCTGTCTGTTTCAATTCTCTGCCACAGCTCGGATAACTCTATCACTTTCAATTCTCTGTCACAGCTCGGATGAGTCTGCCAGTTTCAATTCCCTGTCACAGCTCGGATAAGTCTGTCAGTTTCAGTTCTCTGTTACATCTCCGATCTGTCTGTCACTTTCAATTCTCTGTCACGGCTCAGATCAGTCTGTCACTTGCAAATCCTTGTCTGAGCTCGTATAAGTCTGTCAGCTTCAATTACCTAACACAGCTCGGAACCGTCTGTCTGTTTCAATTCTCTGCCACAGCTCGGATAACTCTATCAGTTTCAATTCTTAGTCACAGCTCGGATCTGTCTATCAGTTTCAATTCCCTGTCACAGCTCGGATCAGACTGTCAGATTCAATTCCCTGTCACAACTCGGATCAGTCTGTCTGTTTCAATTCTCTGCCACAGCTCGGATCAGTCTGACAGTTTCAATTGTCTGTCACAGGTCAGATCAGTCTTCCAGTTTGAATTCTCTGTCACAGCTCGGTTCAGTCTGTCAGTTTCAATTCTCTGTCACAGCTCGGATCAGTCTGTCAGTTTCAATTATCTGTCACAGGTCAGATCAGTCTTCCAGTTTCAATTCTCTGTCACAGCTCGGATCAGTCTATCAGTTTCAATTCTTAGTCACAGCTCGGATCTGTCTGTCAGTTTCAATTCCCTGTCACAGCTCGGATCAGACTGTCAGATTCAATTCTCTGTCACAGCTCAGATCAGTCTGTCAGTTTCAATTCTCTGTCACACCTCGGATCTGTCTGTCAGTTTCAATTCTCTGTCACAGCTCAGATCAGTCTGTCAGTTTCAATTTTCTGTCACAGCTCGGATCAGTCTGTCAGTTTCAATTCCCCGTCACAGCTCGGATCAGTCTGTCATTTTGAATTCTCTGTCACAGCTCGGATCAGTCTGTCAGTTTCAACTCTCTGTCACAGGTCAGATCAGTCTTCCAGTTTGAATTCTCTGTCACAGCTCGGTTCAGTCTGTCAGTTTCAATTCTCTGTCACAGCTCGGATCAGTCTGTCAGTTTCAATTATCTGTCACAGGTTAGATCAGTCTTCCAGTTTCAATTCTCTGTCACAGCTCGGATCAGTCTATCTGTTTCGCCTCTCTGTCACAGCTCGGATCAGTCTGTCAGTTTCAATTCTCTGTCACAGCTCGGATCAGCCTGTCAGTTGCAATTTTCTATCACAGCTCGGATCAGTCTCTCAGTTCGAATTGTCTGTCACAGTTCAGATCCGTCTGTCAGTTTCAATTCCTTGTCTGAGCTCATATAAGTCTGTCAGCTTCAATTACCAAACAAAGCTCGGAACCGTCTTTCTGTTTCAATTCTCTGCCACAGATCGGATAACTCTATCAGTTTCAATTCTTAATCACACCTCGGAAATCTCTGTCAGTTTCAATTCCCTGTCACAGCTCGGGTCAGTCTGTCAGTTTCAATTCTCTGTCATAGATCGTATTAGTCTGTCAGTTTCCATTCTCTGTCACAGCTCCGATCAGTCTGTCACTTTCAAGTCTCTGTCACATCTCGGACCAGTCTGTCAGTTCGAATTCTCTGTCACAGCTCAGATCAGTCTGTCTGTTTCAAATCCTTGTCTGAGTTCGTATAAGTCTGTCAGTTTCTATTATCTGTCACAGGTCAGATCAGTCTTCCAGTTTCAATTCTCTGCCACAGCTCGGATCAGTCTATCTGTTTCGATTCTCTGTCTTAGCTCGCATCAGACTGTCAGTTTCATTTCTCTGCCACAGCTCGGATCAGTCTGTCAGTTTAAATTCCCTGTTACAGCTCAGGTTAAACAGTCAGTTTCAATTCCCTGTCTGAGCTTGGATCAGTCTGTCTGTTTCAATTCTCTGTCGCAGCTCGGATCAGTCTATCAGTTTCAATTCTCTGTCACAGCTCGGATCAGTCTGTCAGTTTCAATTCTCTGTCACAGCTGAGATCCGTCTGTCAGTTTCAATTCTCGGTCACAGCTCAGATCAGTCTGTCACTTTCAAGTCTCTGTCACAGCTCGGATCACTCTGTCAGTTTCAATTCCCTGTCACAGCTCGGATCAGTCTGTCAGTTTCAATTCTCTGTCACAGCTCGGATCAGTCTGTCAGTTTCAATTCCCTGTCACAGCTCGGAGCAGTCTGTCAGTTTCAATTCCCTGTCACAGCTCGGATCTGTCTGTCAGTTTCAATTCTCTGTCACAGCTCGGATCAGTCTGTCAGTTTCAATTCTCTGTCACAGCTCGGAGCAGTCTGTCAGTTGCAATTTTCTGTCACAGCTCGGATCAGTCTGTCAGTTCGAATTGTCTGTCACAGCTCAGATCAGTCTGTCAGTTTTAATTCTTTGTCACAGCTCGGATCAATCTGTCATGTTCCATTCTCTGTCACAGCTCGGATCAGTCTGTCAATTTCAATTCTCTGTCACAGTTCGGATCTGTCTGTCAGTTTCAATTCCCTGTCACAGGTCAGATCAGTCTTCCAGTTTCAATTCTCTGTCACAGCTCGGATCAGTCTATCTGTTTCGATTCTCTCTCATAGCTCGGATCAGTCTGTCAGTTTCAATTCTCTGTCACAGCTCGGATCTGTCTGTCAGTTTCAATTCACTGTCACAGCTCGGGTCAGTCTGTCAGTTTCAATTCTCTGTCACAGTTCGTATTAGTCTGTCAGTTTCCATTCTCTGTCACAGCTCGGATCTGTCTGTCAGTTTCAATTCTCCGTCACAGCTCAGATCAGTCTGTCAGTTTGAATTCTCTGTCACAGCTCGGATCAGTCTTCCAGTTTCAATTCTCTGTCACAGCTCGGATCCGTCTACCTGCTTCGATTCTCTGTCATAGCTCGGATCAGTCTGTCAGTTTCAATTCTCTGTCACAGCTTGGAACAGTCTGTCAGTTTCAATTCTCTGTCACAGCTCGGATCACTCTGTCAGTATCAATTCCCTGTCACAGCTCTGGTCAGTCTGTCAGTTTCAATTCTCTGTCACATTTCGTATTAGTCTTTCAGTTTCCATTCTCTGTCACAGCTCGGATCAGTCTATCATTTTCAATTCTCTGTTACATCTCGGATCTGTCTGTCAGTTTCAATTCTCTGTCACAGCTCGGATCAGTCTGTCAGTTTCAATTCTCTGTCACAGCTCGGATCAGTCTGTCAGTTTCAATTCTCTGTCACAGCTCGGATCAGTCTGTCAGTTGCAATTTTCTGTCACAGCTTGGATCAGTCTGTCAGTTCGAATTGTCTGTCACAGCTCAGATCAGTCTGTCACTTTCAAATCCTTGTCTGAGCTCGAATACGTCAGTCAGCTTCAATTACCTAACACAGCTTGGAACCGTCTGTCTGTTTCAATTCTCTGCCACAGCTCGGATCAGTCTGACAGTTTCAATTGTCTGTCACAGGTCAGATCAGTCTTCCAGTTTCAATTCTCTGTCACAGCTCGGATCAGTCTATCTGTTTCGATTCTCTGTCATAGATCGGATCAGTCTGTCAGATTCAATTCTCTGTCACAGCTCGGATCAGTCTGTCAGTTTCAATTCTCTGTCCCAGCTCGGATCAGTCTGCCAGTTTCAATTCCCTGTCACAGCTCGGGTCAGTCTGTCAGTTTCAATTCTCTGTCACAGTTCGTATTACAAGTCAGTTTCCATTCTCTGTCACAGCTCGGATCAGTCTGTCAGTTTCAATTCTCTGTCACAGCTCGGATCAGTCTGTCAGTTTCAATTCTCTGTCACAGCTCGGATCAGTCTGTCAGTTGCAATTTTCTGTCACAGCTCGGATCGGTCTCTCAGTTCGAATTGTCTGTCACAGTTCAGATCCGTCTGTCAGTTTCAATTCCTTGTCGGAGCTCGTATAAGTCTGTCAGCTTCAATTACCTAACAAAGCTCGGAACCGTCTTTCTGTTTCAATTCTCTGCCACAGATCGGATAACTCTATCAGTTTCAATTCTTAGTCACACCTCGGAAATGTCTGTCAGTTTCAATTCCCTGTCACAGCTCGGGTCAGTCTGTCAGTTTCAATTCTCTGTCATAGATCGTATTAGTCTGTCAGTTTCCATTCTCTGTCACAGCTCCGATCAGTCTGTCACTTTCAAGTCTCTGTCACATCTCGGACCAGTCTGTCAGTTCGAATTCTCTGTCACAGCTCAGATCAGTCTGTCTGTTTCAAATCCTTGTCTGAGTTCGTATAAGTCTGTCAGTTTCAAATATCTGTCACAGGTCAGATCAGTCTTCCAGTTTCAATTCTCTGCCACAGTTCGGATCAGTCTATCTGTTTCGATTGTCTGTCTTAGCTCGCATCAGACTGTCAGTTACAAATCTCTGTCACAGCTCGGATCAGTCTGTCAGTTTCAATTCTCTGTCACAGCTCGGATCAGTCAGTCAGTTTCAATTCCCTGTCACATCTCGGATCAGACTGTCAGTTTCAATTCTCTGTCACAGCTCGGATCCGTCTGTCAGTTTCAATTCTCTGTCACAGCTCGGATCAGTCTGTCAGTTCGAATTGTCTCTCACAGCTCAGATCAGTCTGACACTTTCAATTCTCGGTCACAGCTCGGATCAGTCTGACAGTTTCAATTCTCTGTCACTGCTCGGATCCGTCTGTCAGTTTCAATTCTCTGTCACAGCTCGGATCAGTCTGTCAGTTCGAATTGTCTCTCACAGCTCAGATCAGTCTGACACTTTCAATTCTCGGTCACAGCTCAGATCAGTCTGACAGTTTCAATTCTCTGTCACTGCTCGGATCCGTCTGTCAGTTTCAATTCTCTGTCACAGCTCGGATCTGTCTGTCAGTTTCAATTCTCTGTCATAAATCGTGCTACTCTGTCAGTTTCAATTACCTGTCACAGCTCGGATCAGTCTGTCAGTTTCAATTCTCTGTCACAGTTCGTATTAGTCTGTCAGTTTCCATTCTCTGTCACAGCTCGGATCAGTCATTCAGTTTCGATTCTCTGTTACATCTCGGATCTGTCTGTCAATTTCAATTCTCTGTCACAGCTCGGATCAGTCTGTCAGTTTCAATTCTCTGTCACAGTTCGTATTGGTCTGTCAGTTTCCATTCTCTGTCACAGCTTGGATCAGTCTGTCAGTTTAAATTCCCTGATACAGCTCAGATTAATCTGTCAGTTTCAATTCCCAACACAGCTTGGAATCGTCTGTCTGTTTCAATTCTCTGCCACAGCTCGGTTAACTCTATCAGTTTCAATTCTTAGTCACAGCTCGGATCAGTCTGTCAGTTTTAACTCCCCGTCACAGCTCGGATCAGTCTCTCAGTTTCAATTCTCGGTCACAGCTCTGATCAGTCTGTCAGTTTCAATTCCTTGTCTGAACTCGTATACGTCTGTCAGTTTCAATTTCCTGTCACAGCTCGGATCAGTCTCTCAGTTTCAATTCCCTATCAAAGCTCGGATCAGTCTGTCAGTTTCGCTTCTCTGTCACTGCTCGGATCAGTCTGTCAGTTTCATTTCTCTGCCACAGCTCGGATCAGTCTGTCAGTTTAAATTCCCTGTTACAGCTCAGGTTAAACAGTCAGTTTCAATTCCCTGTCTGAGCTCGGATCAGTCTGTCTGTTTCAATTCTCTGTCGCAGCTCGGATCAGTCTGTCAGTTTCAATTCCCTGCACAGCTCGGATCAGTCTGTCAGTTCGAATTGTCTGTCACAGCTGAGATCCGTCTGTCAGTTTCAATTCTCGGTCACAGCTCAGATCAGTCTGTCACTTTCAAGTCTCTGTCACAGCTCGGATCAGTCTATCTGTTTCGATTCTCTGTCATAGATCGGATCAGTCTGTCAGATTCAATTCTCTGTCACAGCTCGGATCAGTCTGTCAGTTTCAATTCCCTGTCACAGCTCGGGTCAGTCTGTCAGTTTCAATTCTCTGTCACAGTTCGTATTACTCGTCAGTTTCCATTCTCTGTCACAGCTCGGATCAGTCTGTCAGTTTCAATTCCCTGTCACAGCTCGGGTCAGTCTGTCAGTTTCAATTCTCTGTCACAGTTCGTATTACTCGTCAGTTTCCATTCTCTGTCACAGCTCGGATCAGTCTGTCAGTTTCAATTCTCTGTCACAGCTCGGAACAGTCTGTCAGTTTCAATTCTCTGTCACAGCTCGGATCAGTCTGTCAGTTGCAATTTTCTGTCACAGCTCGGATCAGTCTCTCAGTTCGAATTGTCTGTCACAGCTCAGATCCGTCTGTCAGTTTCAATTCCTTGTCTGAGCTCGTATAAGTCTGTCAGCTTCAATTACCTAACAAAGCTCGGAACCGTCTTTCTGTTTCAATTCTCTGCCACAGATCGGATAACTCTATCAGTTTCAATTCTTAGTCACACCTCGGAAATGTCTGTCAGTTTCAATTCCCTGTCACAGCTCGGGTCAGTCTGTCAGTTTCAATTCTCTGTCATAGATCGTATTAGTCTGTCAGTTTCCATTCTCTGTCACAGCTCCGATCAGTCTGTCACTTTCAAGTCTCTGTCACATCTCGGACCAGTCTGTCAGTTCGAATTCTCTGTCACAGCTCAGATCAGTCTGTCTGTTTCAAATCCTTGTCTGAGTTCGTATAAGTCTGTCAGTTTCAATTATCTGTCACAGGTCAGATCAGTCTTCCAGTTTCAATTCTCTGCCACAGCTCGGATCAGTCTATCTGTTTCGATTCTCTAAAATAGCTCGGATCAGTCTGTCAGTTTCAATTCTCTGTCACAGCTCGGATCAGTCTGTCAGTTTCAATTCTCTGTCACAGCTCGGATCAGTCTGTCAGTTTCAATTCCCTGTCACAGTTCGTATTAGTCTGTCAGTTTCCATTCTCTGTCACAGCTCGGATCAGTCTGTCAGTTTCAATTCTCTGTCACAGCTCGGATCAGTCTGTCAGTTGCAATTTTTTGTCACAGCTCGGATCAGTCTGTCAGTTCGAATTGTCTGTCACAGCTCAGATCAGTCTGTCACTTTCAAATCCTTGTCTGAGCTCGTATAAGTCTGTCAACGTCAATTACCTAACACAGCTCGGAACCGTCTGTCTGTTTCAATTCTCTGCCACAGCTCGGATAACTCTATCACTTTCAATTCTCTGTCACAGCTCGGATCAGTCTGCCAGTTTCAATTCCCTGTCAAGCTCGGATAAGTCCGTCAGTTTCAGTTCTCTGTTACATCTCCGATCTGTCTGTCAGTTTCAATTCTCTGTCACAGCTCGGATCGGTCTGTCCATTTCAATTCTCTGTCACGGCTCAGATCAGTCTGTCACTTTCAATTCCCTGTCACGGCTCGGTTCTGTCTGTTAGTTTGACTTCTCTGTCACAGCTCATAATAGTCTGTCTGTTTAAATTCCCTGTCACAGCTCGTATCAGTCTCTCAGTTTCAATTCCCTGTTGTAGCTCGGATCAGTCTGTCAGTTTCAATTCCCTGTCACAGCTCGGATCAGTCTGTCATGTTCCATTTTCTGTCACTGCTCGGATCAGTCTGTCAATTTCAGTTCTCTGTCACAGTTCGGATCTGTCTGTCAGTTTCAATTCTCCGTCACAGCTCAGATCAGTCTTTCAGTTTGAATTCTCTGTCACAGCTCGGATCTGTCTGTCAGTTTCAATTCTCTGTCACAGCTCGAATCAGTCTGTCAGTTTCAATTGTCTGTCACAGGTCAGATCAGTCTTCCAGTTTCAATTCTCTGTCACAGCTCGGATCCGTCTACCTGTTTCGATTCTCTGTCATAGCTCGGATCAGTCTGTCATTTTCAAGTCTCTGTTACATCTCGGATCTCTCTGCCACTTTCAATTCTCTGTCACAGCTCGGATCAGTCTGTCAGTTTCAATTCTCTGTCACAGCTCGGATCAGTCTGTCAGTTGCAATTTTTTGTCACACCTCGGAACAGTCTGTCAGTTCGAATTGTCTGTCACAGCTCAGATCAGTCTGCCAGTTTCAAATCCTTGTCTGAGCTCGTATAAGTCTTTCAGCTTCAACTACCTGACACAGCTCGGAACCGTCCGTCTTTTTCAATTCTCTGCCACAGCTTGGATAACTCCATCAGTTTCAATTCTTAGTCACAGCTCGGATCTGTCTGTCAGTTTCAATTCCCTGTCACAGCTCGGATCAGACTGACAGTTTCAATTCTCTGTCACAACTCGGATCTGTCTGTCAGTTTCAATTCTCTGTCACAGCTCGGATCAGTCTGTCAGTTGCAATTTTTTGTCACAGCTCGGATCAGTCTGTCAGTTCGAATTGTCTGTCACAGCTCAGATCAGTCTGTCACTTTCAAATCCTTGTCTGAGCTCGTATAAGTCTGTCAACGTCAATTACCTAACACAGCTCGGAACCGTCTGTCTGTTTCAATTCTCTGCCACAGCTCGGATAACTCTATCACTTTCAATTCTCTGTCACAGCTCGGATCAGTCTGCCAGTTTCAATTCCCTGTCACAGCTCGGATAAGTCCGTCAGTTTCAGTTCTCTGTTACATCTCCGATCTGTCTGTCAGTTTCAATTCTCTGTCACAGCTCGGATCGGTCTGTCCATTTCAATTCTCTGTCACGGCTCAGATCAGTCTGTCACTTTCAATTCCCTGTCACGGCTCGGTTCTGTCTGTTAGTTTGACTTCTCTGTCACAGCTCATAATAGTCTGTCTGTTTAAATTCCCTGTCACAGCTCGTATCAGTCTCTCAGTTTCAATTCCCTGTTGTAGCTCGGATCAGTCTGTCAGTTTCAATTCCCTGTCACAGCTCGGATCAGTCTGTCATGTTCCATTTTCTGTCACTGCTCGGATCAGTCTGTCAGTTTCAATTCTCTGTCACAGCTCAGATCAGTCTGTCAGTTTCAATTCTCTGTCACACCTCGGATCTGTCTGTCAGTTTCAATTCTCTGTCACAGCTCAGATCAGTCTTTCAGTTTCAATTCTCTGTCACAGCTCGGATCAGTCTGTCAGTTTCAATTCCCCGTCACAGCTCGGGTCAGTCTGTCATTTTGAATTCTCTGTCACAGCTCGGATCAGTCTGTCAGTTTCAACTCTCTGTCACAGGTCAGATCAGTCTTCCAGTTTCAATTCTCTGTCAAACCTCGGATCAGTCTATCTGTTTCGATTCTCTGTCATAGTTCGCATCGGTCTGTCAGTTACAATTCTCTGTCACCGCTCTGATTAGTCTGTCAGTTTCAATTCTCTGTCACAGCTCGGATCTGTCTGTCAGTTTCAATTCCCTGTCACATCTCGGATCAGACTGTCATTTTCAATTCTCTGTCACAGCTCGGATCAGTCTATCAGTTTCAATTCTCTGTCACAGCTCGGATCAGTCTGTCAGTTTCAATTGTCTGTCACAGCTCAGATCAGTCAGTCAGTTTCAATTCCCTGTCACAGCTCGGTTCAGTCTGTCAGTTTCAATTCTCTGTCACAGTTCGTATTAATCTGTCAGTTTCCATTCTCTGTCACAGCTCGGATCAGTCTGTTAGTTTCAATTCTCTGTTATATCTCGGATATGTCTGTCAGTTTCAATTCTCTGTCACAGTTCGGATCAGTCTGTTCGTTTCAATTCTCTGTTCCAGCTCGAATCAGTCTGTCAGTTGCAATTTGCTGTCACAGCTCGGATCTGTCGATCAGTTTGAATTGTCTGTCACAACTCAGATCAGTCTGTCAGTTTCAAATCCTTGTCTGAGCTCGTATAAGTCTGTCAGCTTCAATTACCTAGCACAGCTCGGAACCGTCTGTCTGTTTCAATTCTCTGCCACAGCTCGGATAACTCTATCAGTTTCAATTCTCTGTCACAGCTCGAATCAGTCTGTCAGTTCCAATACCCTGTCACATCTCGGATCAGACTGTCAGTTTCAATTCTCTGTCACAGCTCGGATCAGTCTATCAGTTTCAATTCTCTGTCACAGCTCGGATCAGTCTGTCAGTTTCAATTCTCTGTCACAGCTCAGATCAGTCAGTCAGTTTCAATTCCCTGTCACAGCTCGGGTCAGTCTGTCAGTTTCAATTCTCTGTCACAGTTCGTATTAATCTGTCAGTTTCCATTCTCTGTCACAGCTCGGATCAGTCTGTTAGTTTCAATTCTCTGTCACAGCTCGAATCAGTCTGTCAGTTGCAATTTTCTGTCACAGCTCGGATCAGTCGATCAGTTTGAAGTGTCTGTCACAGCTCAGATCAGTCTGTCAGTTTCAAATCCTTGTGTGAGCTCGTATAAGTCTGTCAGCTTCAATTACCTAACACATCTCGGAACCGTCTGTCTGTTTCAATTCTCTGCCGCAGCTCGGATAACTCTATCAGTTTCAATTCTCTCTCACAGCTCGGATCAGTCTGTCAGTTTCGATCCTCTGTCACAGCTCCAATCAGTCTATCAATTTCAATTCTCTGACACAGCTCGGATCAGTCTGTCAGTTTCATTTCCCTGTCACAGTTCAGATTAATCTGTCAGTTTCAATTCCCTGTCACAACTCGGATAAGTCTGTCCGTTTCAATTCTCTGCTGTAGCTCGGATCAGTCTGTCAGTTTCAATTGCCTGTCACTGCTCGGATCAGTGTTTCAGTTTCGATTCTCTGTAATAGCTCGGGTCAGTCTGTTAGTTTCAATTCCCTGTCACAGCTCGAATCAGTCTGTCAGTTTCAATTGTCTGTCAGAGGTCAGATCAGTCTTCTAGTTTCAATTCTCTGTCACAGCTCGGATCAGTCTATCTGTTTCGATTCTCTAAAATAGCTCGGATCAGTCTGTCAGTTTCAATTCTCTGTCACAGCTCGGATCAGTCCGTCAGTTTCAATTCTCTGTCACAGCTCGGGTCAGTCTGTCAGTTTCAATTCTCTGTCACAGTTCGTATTAGTCTGTCAGTTTCCATTCTCTGTCACAGCTCGGATCAGTCTGTCAGTTTCAATTCTCTGTTACATCTCGGATCTGTCTGTCAGATTTAATTCTCTGTCACAGCTCGGATCATTCTGTTAGTTTCAATTCTCTGTCACAGCTCGGATCAGTCTGTCAGTTGCAATTTTCTGTCACAGCTCGGATCAGTCTGTCAGTTCGAATTGTCTGTCACAGCTCAGATCAGTGTGTCGCTTTCAAATCCTTGTCTGAGCTCGTATAAGTCTGTCAGCGTCAATTACCTAACACAGCTTGGAACCGTCTGTCTGTTTCAATTCTCTGCCACAGCTCGGATAACTCTATCAGTTTTAATTCTCTGTCACAGCTCGGATCTGTCTGTCAGTTTCAATTCCCTGTCACATCTCGGATCAGACTGTCAGTTTCAATTCTCTGTCACAGCTCTGATCAGTCTATCAGTTTCAATTCTCTGTCACAGCTCGGATCAATCTGTCAGTTTCAATTCTCTGTCACAGCTGAGATCAGTCAGTCAGTTTCAATTCCCTGTCACAGCTCGGGGCAGTCTGCCAGTTTCAATTCTCTGTCACAGTTCGTATTAATCTGTCAGTTTCCATTCTCTGTCACAGCTCGGATCAGTCTGTCAGTTTCAATTCTCTGTTATATCTCAGATCTGTCTGTCAGTTTAAATTCTCTGTCACAGTTCGGATCAGTCTGTTAGTTTCAATTCTCTGTCGCAGCTCGAATCAGTCTGTCAGTTGCAATTTTCTGTCACAGCTCGGATCAGTCGATCAGTTGGAATTGTCTGTCACAGCTCAGATCAGTCTGGCAGTTTCAAATCCTTGTCTGAGCTCGTATAAGTCTGTCAGCTTCAATTACCTAACACAGCTCGGAACCGTCTGTCTGTTTCAATTCTCTGCCACAGCTCGGATAACTCTAACAGTTTCAATTCTCTCTCACAGCTCGGATCAGTCTGTCAGTTTCGATCCTCTGTCACAGCTCCAATCAGTCTGTCAGTTTCAATTCTCTGTCACAGCTCGGATCAGTCTGTCAGTTTCAATTCCCTGTCACAGCTCGAATCAGTCTGTCAGTTTCAATTGTCTGTCAGAGCTCGGATCAGTCTATCTGTTTCGGTTCTCTGTCACAGCTCGGATCAGTCTGTCAGTTTCAGTTCTCTGTCACAGCTCGGATCAGTCTGTCAGTTGCAATTTTCTGTCACACCTCGGAACAGTCTGTCAGTTCGAATTGTCTGTCACAGCTCAGATCAGTCTGTCAGTTTCAAATCCTTGTCTGAGCTCGTATAAGTCTGTCAGCTTCAATTACCTAACACAGCTCGGAACCGTCTGTTTTTTTCAATTCTCTGCCACATCTCGGATAACTCTATCAGTTTCAATTCTTAGTCACAGCTCGGATCTGTCTGTCAGTTTCAATTCCCTGTCACAGCTCGGATCAGACTGACAGTTTCAATTCTCTGTCACAGCTCGGATCTGTCTGTCAGTTTCAATTCTCTGTCACAGCTCGGATCAGTCTGTCAGTTTCAATTCTCTCTCACACCTCGGATCTGTCTGTCAGTTTCAATTCTCTGTCACAACTCAGATCAGTCTGTCAGTTTCAATTCTCTGTCACAGCTCAGATCAGTCTGTCAGTTTCAATTCTCTGTCACACCTCGGATCTGTCTGTCAGTTTCAATTCTCTGTCACAGCTCAGATCAGTCTTTCAGTTTCAATTCTCTGTCACAGCTCGGATCAGTCTGTCAGTTTCAATTCCCCGTCACAGCTCGGATCAGTCTGTCATTTTGAATTCTCTGTCACAGCTCGGATCAGTCTGTCAGTTTCAACTCTCTGTCACAGGTCAGATCAGTCTTCCAGTTTCAATTCTCTGTCAAACCTCGGATCAGTCTATCTGTTTCGATTCTCTGTCAGAGCTCGCATCAGTCTGTCAGTTACAATTCTCTGTCACAGCTCGGATTTGTCTGTAAGTTTCAATTCTCTGTCACAGCTCGGATCAGTCTGTCAGTTTCAATTCTCTGTCACAGCTCGAATCAGTCTGTCAGTTTCAATTCTCTGTCACAGCTCGGATCAGTCTGTCAGTTGCAATTTTCTCTCACACCTCGGAACAGTCTGTCAGTTCGAATTGTCTGTCACAGCTCAGATCAGTCTGCCAGTTTCAAATCCTTGTCTGAGCTCGTATAAGTCTTTCAGCTTCAACTACCTGACACAGCTCGGAACCGTCTGTCTTTTTCTATTCTCTGCCACAGCTTGGATAACTCTATCAGTTTCAATTCTTAGTCACAGCTCGGATCTGTCTGTCAGTTTCAATTCCCTGTCACAGCTCGGATCAGACTGACAGTTTCAATTCTCTGTCACATTTCGTATTAGTCTTTCAGTTTCCATTCTCTGTCACAGCTCGGATCAGTCTATCATTTTCAATTCTCTGTTACATCTCGGATCTGTCTGTCAGTTTCAATTCTCTGTCACAGCTCGGATCAGTCTGTCAGTTTCAATTCTCTGTCACAGCTCGGATCAGTCTGTCAGTTTCAATTCTCTGTCACAGCTCGGATCAGTCTGTCAGTTGCAATTTTCTGTCACAACTTGGATCAGTCTGTCAGTTCGAATTGTCTGTCACAGCTCAGATCAGTCTGTCACTTTCAAATCCTTGTCTGAGCTCGAATACATCTGTCAGCTTCAATTACCTAACACAGCTTGGAACCGTCTGTCTGTTTCAATTCTCTGCCACAGCTCGGATCAGTCTGACAGTTTCAATTGTCTGTCACAGGTCAGAGCCGTCTTCCAGTTTCAATTCTCTGTCAAAGCTCGGATCAGTCTATCTGTTTCGATTCTCTGTCATAGATCGGATCAGTCTGTCAGATTCAATTCTCTGTCACAGCTCGGATCAGTCTGTCAGTTTCAATTCTCTGTCACAGCTCGGATCAGTCTGTCAGTTTCAATTCCCTGTCACAGCTCGGGTCAGTCTGTCACTTTCAATTCTCTGTCACAGTTCGTATTACTCGTCAGTTTCCATTCTCTGTCACAGCTCGGATCAGTCTGTCAGTTTCAATTCCCTGTCACAGCTCTGGTCAGTCCGTCAGTTTCAATTCTCTGTCACATTTCGTATTAGTCTTTCAGTTTCCATTCTCTGTCACAGCTCGGATCAGTCTATCATTTTCAATTCTCTGTTACATCTCGGATCTGTCTGTCAGTTTCAATTCTCTGTCACAGCTCGGATCAGTCTGTCAGTTTCAATTCTCTGTCACAGCTCGGATCAGTCTATCAGTTTCAATTCTCTGTCACAGCTCGGATCAGTCTGTCAGTTGCAATTTTCTGTCACAACTTGGATCAGTCTGTCAGTTCGAATTGTCTGTCACAGCTCAGATCAGTCTGTCACTTTCAAATACTTGTCTGAGCTCGAATACGTCTGTCAGCTTCAATTACCTAACACAGCTTGGAACCGTCTGTCTGTTTCAATTCTCTGCCACAGCTCGGATCAGTCTGACAGTTTCAATTGTCTGTCACAGGTCAGAGCCGTCTTCCAGTTTCAATCCTCTGTCAAAGCTCGGATCAGTCTATCTGCTTCGATTCTCTGTCATTGATCGGATCAGTCTGTCAGATTCAATTCTCTGTCACAGCTCGGATCAGTCTGTCAGTTTCAATTCTCTGTCACAGCTCGGATCAGTCTGTCAGTTTCAATTCCCTGTCACAGCTCGGGTCAGTCTGTCAGTTTCAATTCTCTGTCACATTTCGTATTACTCGTCAGTTTCCATTCTCTGTCACAGCTCGGATCAGTCTGTCAGTTTCAATTCTCTGTCACAGCTCGGATCAGTCTGTCAGTTTCAATTCTCTGTCACAGCTCGGATCAGTCTGTCAGTTGCAATTTTCTATCACAGTTCGGATCAGTCTCTCAGTTCGAATTGTCTGCCACAGCTCAGATCAGTCTGTCTGTTTCAAATCCTTGTCTGAGTTCGTATAAGTCTGTCAGTTTCAATTATCTGTCACAGGTCAGATCAGTCTTCCAGTTTCAATTCTCTGCCACAGCTCGGATCAGTCTATCTGTTTCGATTCTCTAAAATAGCTCGGATCAGTCTGTCAGTTTCAATTCTCTGTCACAGCTCGGAGCAGTCTGTCAGTTTCAATTCTCTGTCACAGCTCGGATCAGTCTGTCAGTTTCAATTCCCTGTCACAGTTCGTATTAGTCTGTCAGTTTCCATTCTCTGTCACAGCTCGGATCAGTCTGTCAGTTTCAATTCTCTGTCACAGCTCGGATCAGTCTGTCAGTTGCAATTTTTTGTCACAGCTCGGATCAGTCTGTCAGTTCGAATTGTCTGTCACAGCTCAGACCAGTCTGTCACTTTCAAATCCTTGTCTGAGCTCGTATAAGTCTGTCAACGTCAATTACCTAACACAGCTCGGAACCGTCTGTCTGTTTCAATTCTCTGCCACAGCTCGGATAACTCTGTCACTTTCAATTCTCTGTCACAGCTCGGATCAGTCTGCCAGTTTCAATTCCCTGTCACAGCTCGGATAAGTCTGTCAGTTTCAGTTCTCTGTTACATCTCCGATCTGTCTGTCACTTTCAATTCTCTGTCACAGCTCGGATCGGTCTGTCCGTTTCAATTCTCTGTCACGGCTCAGATCAGTCTGTCACTTTCAATTCCCTGTCACGGCTCGGTTCTGTCTGTTAGTTTGACTTCTCTGTCACATTTCGTATTAGTCTTTCAGTTTCCATTCTCTGTCACAGCTCGGATCAGTCTATCATTTTCAATTCTCTGTTACATCTCGGATCTGTCTGTCAGTTTCAATTCTCTGTCACAGCTCGGATCAGTCTGTCAGTTTCAATTCTCTGTCACAGCTCGGATCAGTCTATCAGTTTCAATTCTCTGTCACAGCTCGGATCAGTCTGTCAGTTGCAATTTTCTGTCACAACTTGGATCAGTCTGTCAGTTCGAATTGTCTGTCACAGCTCAGATCAGTCTGTCACTTTCAAATACTTGTCTGAGCTCGAATACGTCTGTCAGCTTCAATTACCTAACACAGCTTGGAACCGTCTGTCTGTTTCAATTCTCTGCCACAGCTCGGATCAGTCTGACAGTTTCAATTGTCTGTCACAGGTCAGAGCCGTCTTCCAGTTTCAATCCTCTGTCAAAGCTCGGATCAGTCTATCTGCTTCGATTCTCTGTCATTGATCGGATCAGTCTGTCAGATTCAATTCTCTGTCACAGCTCGGATCAGTCTGTCAGTTTCAATTCTCTGTCACAGCTCGGATCAGTCTGTCAGTTTCAATTCCCTGTCACAGCTCGGGTCAGTCTGTCAGTTTCAATTCTCTGTCACATTTCGTATTACTCGTCAGTTTCCATTCTCTGTCACAGCTCGGATCAGTCTGTCAGTTTCAATTCTCTGTCACAGCTCGGATCAGTCTGTCAGTTTCAATTCTCTGTCACAGCTCGGATCAGTCTGTCAGTTGCAATTTTCTATCACAGTTCGGATCAGTCTCTCAGTTCGAATTGTCTGCCACAGCTCAGATCAGTCTGTCTGTTTCAAATCCTTGTCTGAGTTCGTATAAGTCTGTCAGTTTCAATTATCTGTCACAGGTCAGATCAGTCTTCCAGTTTCAATTCTCTGCCACAGCTCGGATCAGTCTATCTGTTTCGATTCTCTAAAATAGCTCGGATCAGTCTGTCAGTTTCAATTCTCTGTCACAGCTCGGAGCAGTCTGTCAGTTTCAATTCTCTGTCACAGCTCGGATCAGTCTGTCAGTTTCAATTCCCTGTCACAGTTCGTATTAGTCTGTCAGTTTCCATTCTCTGTCACAGCTCGGATCAGTCTGTCAGTTTCAATTCTCTGTCACAGCTCGGATCAGTCTGTCAGTTGCAATTTTTTGTCACAGCTCGGATCAGTCTGTCAGTTCGAATTGTCTGTCACAGCTCAGACCAGTCTGTCACTTTCAAATCCTTGTCTGAGCTCGTATAAGTCTGTCAACGTCAATTACCTAACACAGCTCGGAACCGTCTGTCTGTTTCAATTCTCTGCCACAGCTCGGATAACTCTGTCACTTTCAATTCTCTGTCACAGCTCGGATCAGTCTGCCAGTTTCAATTCCCTGTCACAGCTCGGATAAGTCTGTCAGTTTCAGTTCTCTGTTACATCTCCGATCTGTCTGTCACTTTCAATTCTCTGTCACAGCTCGGATCGGTCTGTCCGTTTCAATTCTCTGTCACGGCTCAGATCAGTCTGTCACTTTCAATTCCCTGTCACGGCTCGGTTCTGTCTGTTAGTTTGACTTCTCTGTCACATTTCGTATTAGTCTTTCAGTTTCCATTCTCTGTCACAGCTCGGATCAGTCTATCATTTTCAATTCTCTGTTACATCTCGGATCTGTCTGTCAGTTTCAATTCTCTGTCACAGCTCGGATCAGTCTGTCAGTTTCAATTCTCTGTCACAGCTCGGATCAGTCTATCAGTTTCAATTCTCTGTCACAGCTCGGATCAGTCTGTCAGTTGCAATTTTCTGTCACAACTTGGATCAGTCTGTCAGTTCGAATTGTCTGTCACAGCTCAGATCAGTCTGTCACTTTCAAATACTTGTCTGAGCTCGAATACGTCTGTCAGCTTCAATTACCTAACACAGCTTGGAACCGTCTGTCTGTTTCAATTCTCTGCCACAGCTCGGATCAGTCTGACAGTTTCAATTGTCTGTCACAGGTCAGAGCCGTCTTCCAGTTTCAATCCTCTGTCAAAGCTCGGATCAGTCTATCTGCTTCGATTCTCTGTCATTGATCGGATCAGTCTGTCAGATTCAATTCTCTGTCACAGCTCGGATCAGTCTGTCAGTTTCAATTCTCTGTCACAGCTCGGATCAGTCTGTCAGTTTCAATTCCCTGTCACAGCTCGGGTCAGTCTGTCAGTTTCAATTCTCTGTCACATTTCGTATTACTCGTCAGTTTCCATTCTCTGTCACAGCTCGGATCAGTCTGTCAGTTTCAATTCTCTGTCACAGCTCGGATCAGTCTGTCAGTTTCAATTCTCTGTCACAGCTCGGATCAGTCTGTCAGTTGCAATTTTCTATCACAGTTCGGATCAGTCTCTCAGTTCGAATTGTCTGCCACAGCTCAGATCAGTCTGTCTGTTTCAAATCCTTGTCTGAGTTCGTATAAGTCTGTCAGTTTCAATTATCTGTCACAGGTCAGATCAGTCTTCCAGTTTCAATTCTCTGCCACAGCTCGGATCAGTCTATCTGTTTCGATTCTCTAAAATAGCTCGGATCAGTCTGTCAGTTTCAATTCTCTGTCACAGCTCGGAGCAGTCTGTCAGTTTCAATTCTCTGTCACAGCTCGGATCAGTCTGTCAGTTTCAATTCCCTGTCACAGTTCGTATTAGTCTGTCAGTTTCCATTCTCTGTCACAGCTCGGATCAGTCTGTCAGTTTCAATTCTCTGTCACAGCTCGGATCAGTCTGTCAGTTGCAATTTTTTGTCACAGCTCGGATCAGTCTGTCAGTTCGAATTGTCTGTCACAGCTCAGACCAGTCTGTCACTTTCAAATCCTTGTCTGAGCTCGTATAAGTCTGTCAACGTCAATTACCTAACACAGCTCGGAACCGTCTGTCTGTTTCAATTCTCTGCCACAGCTCGGATAACTCTGTCACTTTCAATTCTCTGTCACAGCTCGGATCAGTCTGCCAGTTTCAATTCCCTGTCACAGCTCGGATAAGTCTGTCAGTTTCAGTTCTCTGTTACATCTCCGATCTGTCTGTCACTTTCAATTCTCTGTCACAGCTCGGATCGGTCTGTCCGTTTCAATTCTCTGTCACGGCTCAGATCAGTCTGTCACTTTCAATTCCCTGTCACGGCTCGGTTCTGTCTGTTAGTTTGACTTCTCTGTCACAGCTCATAATAGTCTGTCAGTTTAAATTCCCTGTCACAGCTCGTATCAGTCTCTCAGTTTCAATTCCCTGTTGTAGCTCGGATCAGTCTGTCAGTTTCAATTCCCTGTCACAGCTCGGATCAGTCTGTCATGTTCCATCTTCTGTCACAGCTCGGATCAGTCTGTCAATTTCAATTCTCTGTCACAGTTCGGATCTGTCTGTCAGTTTCAATTCTCCGTCACAGCTCAGATCAGTCTTTCAGTTTGAATTCTCTGTCACAGCTCGGATCAGTCTGTCAGTTTCAATTCTCTGTCACAGCTCGAATCAGTCTGTCAGTTTCAATTGTCTGTCACAGGTCAGATCAGTCTTCCAGTTTCAATTATCTGTCACAGCTCGGATCCGTCTACCTCTTTCGATTCTCTGTCATAGCTCGGATCAGTCTGTCAGTTTCAATTCTCTGTCACAGCTCGGATCAGTCTGTCAGTTTCAATTCTCTGTCACAGCTCGGATCACTCTGTCAGTTTCAATTCCCTGTCACAGCTCGGGTCAGTCTGTCAGTTTCCATTCTCTGTCACAGCTCGGATCAGTCTGTCATTTTCAAGTCTCTGTTACATCTCGGATCTCTCTGCCACTTTCAATTCTCTGTCACAGCTCGGATCAGTCTGTCAGTTTCAATTCTCTGTCACAGCTCGGATCAGTCTGTCAGTTGCAATTTTTTGTCACACCTCGGAACAGTCTGTCAGTTCGAATTGTCTGTCACAGCTCAGATCAGTCTGGCAGTTTCAAATCCTTGTCTGAGCTCGTATAAGTCTTTCAGCTTCAACTACCTGACACAGCTCGAAACCGTCTGTCTTTTTCAATTCTCTGCCACAGCTTGGATAACTCTATCAGTTTCAATTCTTGGTCACAGCTCGGATCTGTCTGTCAGTTTCAATTCCCTGTCACAGCTCGGATCAGACTGACAGTTTCAATTCTCTGTCAAAACTCGGATCTGTCTGTCAGTTTCAATTCTCTGTCACAGCTCGGATCAGTCTGTCAGTTTCAATTCTCTGTCACACCTCGGATCTGTCTGTCAGTTTCAATTCTCTGTCACAGCTCAGATCAGTCTGTCAGTTTCAATTCTCTGTCACAGCTCAGATCAGTCTGTCAGTTTCAATTCTCTGTCTCACCTCGGATCTGTCTGTCAGTTTCAATTCTCTGTCACAGCTCAGATCAGTCTTTCAGTTTCAATTCTCTGTCACAGCTCGGATCAGTCTGTCAGTTTCAATTTCCCGTCACAGCTCGGGTCAGTCTGTCATTTTGAATTCTCTGTCACAGCTCGGATCAGCCTGTCAGTTTCAACTCTCTGTCACAGGTCAGATCAGTCTTCCAGTTTCAATTCTCTGTCAAACCTCGGATCAGTCTATCTGTTTCGATTCTCTGTCATAGCTCGCATCAGTCTGTCAGTTACAATTCTCTGTCACAGCTCGGATTAGTCTGTCAGTTTCAATTCTCTGTCACAGCTCGGATCAGTCTGTCAGTTTCAATTCCCTGTCACATCTCGGATCAGACTGTCGTTTTCAATTCTCTGTCACAGCTCGGATCAGTCTATCAGTTTCAATTTTCTGTCACAGTTCGGATCAGTCTCTCAGTTCGAATTGTCTGTCACAGCTCAGATCCGTCAGTCAGTTTCAATTCCTTGTCTGAGCTCGTATAAGTCTGTCAGCTTCAATTACCTAACAAAGCTCGGAACCGTCTCTCTGTTTCAATTCTCTGCCACAGATCGGATAACTCTATCAGTTTCAATTCTTAGTCACACCTCGGAAATGTCTGTCAGTTTCAATTCCCTGTCACAGCTCCGGTCAGTCTGTCAGTTTCAATTCTCTGTCATAGATCGTATTAGTCTGTCAGTTTCCATTCTCTGTCACAGCTCCGATCAGTCTGTCACCTTCAAGTCTCTGTCACATCTCGGATCAGTCTGTCAGTTCGAATTCTCTGTCACAGCTCAGATCAGTCTGTCTGTTTCAAATCCTTGTCTGAGTTCGTATAAGTCTGTCAGTTTCAATTATCTGTCACAGGTCAGATCAGTCTTCCAGTTTCAATTCTCTGCCACAGCTCGGATCAGTCTATCTGTTTCGATTCTCTAAAATAGCTCGGATCAGTCTGTCAGTTTCAATTCTCTGTCACAGCTCGGATCAGTCTGTCAGTTTCAATTCTCTGTCACAGCTCGGATCAGTCTGTCAGTTTCAATTCCCTGTCACAGTTCGTATTAGTCTGTCAGTTTCCATTCTCTGTCACAGCTCGGATCAGTCTGTCAGTTTCAATTCTCTGTCACAGCTCGGATCAGTCTGTCAGTTGCAATTTTTTGTCACAGCTCGGATCAGTCTGTCAGTTCGAATTGTCTGTCACAGCTCAGATCAGTCTGTCACTATCAAATCCTTGTCTGAGCACGTATAAGTCTGTCAACGTCAATTACCTAACACAGCTCGGAACCATCTGTCTGTTTCAATTCTCTGCCACAGCTCGGATAACTCTATCACTTTCAATTCTCTGTCACAGCTCGGATCAGTCTGCCAGTTTCAATTCCCTGTCACAGCTCGGATAAGTCTGTCAGTTTCAGTTCTCTGTTACATCTCCGATCTGTCTGTCACTTTCAATTCTCTGTCACAGCTCGGATCGGTCTGTCCGTTTCAATTCTCTGTCACGGCTCAGATCAGTCTGTCACTTTCAATTCCCTGTCACGGCTCGGTTCTGTCTGTTAGTTTGACTTCTCTGTCACAGCTCATAATAGTCTGTCAGTTTAAATTCCCTGTCACAGCTCGTATCAGTCTCTCAGTTTCAATTCCCTGTTGTAGCTCGTATCAGTCTGTCAGTTTCAATTCCCTGTCACAGCTCGGATCAGTCTGTCATGTTCCATTTTCTGTCACAGCTCGGATCAGTCTGTCAATTTCAATTCTCTGTCACAGTTCGGATCTGTCTGTCAGTTTCAATTCTCCGTCACAGCTCAGATCAGTCTTTCAGTTTGAATTCTCTGTCACAGCTCGGATCAGTCTGTCAGTTTCAATTCTCTGTCACAGCTCGAATCAGTCTGTCAGTTTCAATTGTCTGTCACAGGTCAGATCAGTCTTCCAGTTTCAATTCTCTGTCACAGCTCGGATCAGTCTACCTGTTTCGATTCTCTGTCATAGCTCAGATCAGCCTGTCAGTTTCAATTCTCTGTCACAGCTCGGATCAGTCTGTCAGTTTCAATTCTCTGTCACAGCTCGGATCACTCTGTCAGTTTCAATTCTCTGTCACAGTTCGTATTAGTCTGTCAGTTTCCATTCTCTGTCACAGCTCGGATCAGTCTGTCATTTTCAAGTCTCTGTTACATCTCGGATCTGTCTGTCAGTTTCAATTCCCTGTCACAGCTCGGATCAGACTGACAGTTTCAATTCTCTGTCACACCTCGGATCTGTCTGTCAGTTTCAATTCTCTGTCACAGCTCAGATCAGTCTGTCAGTTTCAATTCTCTGTCACAGCTCAGATCAGTCTGTCAGTTTCAATTCACTGTCACACCTCGGATCTGTCTGTCAGTTTCAATTCTCTGTCACAGCTCAGATCAGTCTTTCAGTTTCAATTCTCTCTCACAGCTCGGATCAGTCTGTCAGTTTCAATTCCCCGTCACAGCTCGGGTCAGTCTGTCATTTTGAATTCTCTGTCACAGCTCGGATCAGCCTGTCAGTTTCAACTCTCTGTCACAGGTCAGATCAGTCTTCCAGTTTCAATTCTCTGTCAAACCTCGGATCAGTCTATCTGTTTCGATTCTCTGTCATAGCTCGCATCAGTCTGTCAGTTACAATTCTCTGTCACAGCTCGGATTAGTCTGTCAGTTTCAATTCTCTGTCACAGCTCGGATCAGTCTGTCAGTTTCAATTCCCTGTCACATCTCGGATCAGACTGTCGTTTTCAATTCTCTGTCACAGCTCGGATCAGTCTATCAGTTTCAATACTCTGTCACAGCTCGGATCAGTCTGTCAGTTTCAATTCTCTGTCACAGCTCAGATCAGTCAGTCAGTTTCAATTCCCTGTCACAGCTCGGTTCAGTCTGTCAGTTTCAATTCTCTGTCACAGTTCGTATTAATCTGTCAGTTTCCATTCTCTGTCACAGCTCGGATCAGTCTGTTAGTTTCAATTCTCTGTTATATCTCGTATATGTCTGTCAGTTTCAATTCTCTGTCACAGTTCGGATCAGTCTGTTCGTTTCAATTCTCTGTTCCAGCTCGAATCAGAATGTCAGTTGCAATTTGCTGTCATAGCTCGGATCAGTCAATCAGTTTGAATTGTCTGTCACAACTCAGATCAGTCTGTCAGTTTCAAATCCTTGTCGGAGCTCGTATAAGTCTGTCAGCTTCAATTACCTAACACAGCTCGGAACCGTCTGTCTGTTTCAATTCTCTGCCACAGCTCGGATAACTCTATCAGTTTCAATTCTCTGTCACAGCTCGAATCAGTCTGTCAGTTCCAATACCCTGTCACATCTCGGATCAGACTGTCAGTTTCAATTCTCTGTCACAGCTCGGATCAGTCTATCAGTTTCAATTCTCTGTCACAGCTCGGATCAGTCTGTCAGTTTCAATTCTCTGTCACAGCTCAGATCAGTCAGTCAGTTTCAATTCCCTGTCATAGTTCTTATTAGTCTGTCAGTTTCCATTCTCTGTCACAGCTCGGATCACTCTGTCACTTTCATGTCTCTGTTACATCTCGGATCTGTCTGTCACTTTCAATTCTCTGTCACAGCTCGGATCAGTCTGTCAGTTCGAATTCTCTGTCACAGCTCAGATCAGTCTGTCTGTTTCAAATCCTTGTCTGAGTTCGTATAAGTCTGTCAGTTTCAATTATCTGTCACAGGTCAGATCAGTCTTCCAGTTTCAGTTCTCTGCCACAGCTCGGATCAGTCTATCTGTTTCGATTCTCTAAAATAGCTCGGATCAGTCTGTCAGTTTCAATTCCCTGTCACAGCACGGGTCAGTCTGTCAGTTTCAATTCTCTGTCACAGTTCGTATTAATCTGTCAGTTTCCATTCTCTGTCACAGCTCGGATCAGTCTGTCAGTTTCAATTCTCTGTTATATCTCGGATCTGTCTGTCAGTTTCAATTCTCTGTCACAGTTCGGATCAGTCTGTTAGTTTCAATTCTCTGTCACAGCTCGAATCAGTCTGTCAGTTGCAATTTTCTGTCACAGCTCGGATCAGTCGATCAGTTTGAATTGTCTGTCACAGCTCAGATCAGTCTGTCAGTTTCAAATCCTTGTGTGAGCTCGTATAAGTCTGTCAGCTTCAATTACCTAACACATCTCGGAACCGTCTGTCTGTTTCAATTCTCTGCCGCAGCTCGGATAACTCTATCAGTTTCAATTCTCTCTCACAGCTCGGATCAGTCTGTCAGTTTCGATCCTCTGTCACAGCTCCAATCAGTCTATCAATTTCAATTCTCTGACACAGCTCGGATCAGTCTGTCAGTTTCATTTCCCTGTCACAGTTCAGATTAATCTGTCAGTTTCAATTCCCTGTCACAACTCGGATAAGTCTGTCCGTTTCAATTCTCTGTTGTAGCTCGGATCAGTCTGTCAGATTCAATTGCCTGTCACTGCTCGGATCAGTGTTTCAGTTTCGATTCTCTGTAATAGCTCGGATCAGTCTATCTGTTTCGATTCTCTGTCACACCTCGGATCAGTCTGTCAGTTTCAATTCTCTGTCACAGCTCGGATCAGTCTGTCAGTTCCAATTTTCTGTCACACCTCGGATCAGTCTGTCAGTTCGAATTGTCTGTCACAGCTCAGATCAGTCTGTCAGTTTCAATTCTCTGTCATAGTTCGTATTAGTCTGTCAGTTTCCATTCTCTGTCACAGTTCGGATCACTCTGTCACTTTCATGTCTCTGTTACATCTCGGATCTGTCTGTCACTTTCAATTCTCTGTCACAGCTCGGATCAGTCTGTCAGTTCGAATTCTCTGTCACAGCTCAGATCAGTCTGTCTGTTTCAAATCCTTGTCTGAGTTCGTATAAGTCTGTCAGTTTCAATCATCTGTCACAGGTCAGATCAGTCTTCCAGTTTCAATTCTCTGCCACAGCTCGGATCAGTCTATCTGTTTCGATTCTCTAAAATAGCTCGGATCAGTCTGTCAGTTTCAATTCTCTGTCACAGCTCGGATCAGTCTGTCAGTTTCAATTCTCTGTCACAGCTCGGATCAGTCTGTCAGTTTCAATTCCCTGTCACAGCTCGGGTCAGTCTGTCAGTTTCAATTCTCTGTCACAGTTCGTATTAGTCTGTCAGTTTCCATTCTCTGTCACAGCTCGGATCAGTCTGTCAGTTTCAATTCTCTGTTACATCTCGGATCTGTCTGTCAGTTTTAATTCTCTGTCACAGCTCGGATCACTCTGTTAGATTCAATTCTCTGTCACAGCTCGGATCAGTCTGTCAGTTGCAATTTTCTGTCACAGCTCGGATCAGTCTGTCAGTTCGAATTGTCTGTCACAGCTCAGATCAGTGTGTCGCTTTCAAATCCTTGTCTGAGCTCGTATAAGTCTGTCAGCGTCAATTACCTAACACAGCTTGGAACCGTCTGTCTGTTTCAATTCTCTGCCACAGCTCGGATAACTCTATCAGTTTTAATTCTCTGTTACAGCTCGGATCAGTCTGTCAGTTTCAATTCCCTGTCACATCTCGGATCAGACTGTCAGTTTCAATTCTCTGTCACAGCTCTGATCAGTCTATCAGTTTCAATTCTCTGTCACAGCTCGGATCAATCTGTCAGTTTCAATTCTCTGTCACAGCTGAGATCAGTCAGTCAGTTTCAATTCCCTGTCACAGCTCGGGGCAGTCTGCCAGTTTCAATTCTCTGTCACAGTTCGTATTAATCTGTCAGTTTCCATTCTCTGTCACAGCTCGGATCAGTCTGTCAGTTTCAATTCTCTGTTATATCTCAGATCTGTCTGTCAGTTTAAATTCTCTGTCACAGTTCGGATCAGTCTGTTAGTTTCAATTCTCTGTCGCAGCTCGAATCAGTCTGTCAGTTGCAATTTTCTGTCACAGCTCGGATCAGTCGATCAGTTGGAATTGTCTGTCACAGCTCAGATCAGTCTGTCAGTTTCAAATCCTTGTCTGAGCTCGTATAAGTCTGTCAGCTTCAATTACCTAACACAGCTCGGAACCGTCTGTCTGTTTCAATTCTCTGCCACAGCTCGGATAACTCTAACAGTTTCAATTCTCTCTCACAGCTCGGATCAGTCTGTCAGTTTCGATCCTCTGTCACAGCTCCAATCAGTCTGTCAGTTTCAATTCTCTGTCACAGCTCGGATCAGTCTGTCAGTTTCAATTCCCTGTCACAGCTCGAATCAGTCTGTCAGTTTCAATTGTCTGTCAGAGCTCGGATCAGTCTATCTGTTTCGGTTCTCTGTCACAGCTCGGATCAGTCTGTCAGTTTCAGTTCTCTGTCACAGCTCGGATCAGTCTGTCAGTTGCAATTTTCTGTCACACCTCGGAACAGTCTGTCAGTTCGAATTGTCTGTCACAGCTCAGATCAGTCTGTCAGTTTCAAATCCTTGTCTGAGCTCGTATAAGTCTGTCAGCTTCAATTACCTAACACAGCTCGGAACCGTCTGTTTTTTTCAATTCTCTGCCACATCTCGGATAACTCTATCAGTTTCAATTCTTAGTCACAGCTCGGATCTGTCTGTCAGTTTCAATTCCCTGTCACAGCTCGGATCAGACTGTCAGTTTCAATTCTCTCTCACACCTCGGATCTGTCTGTCAGTTTCAATTCTCTGTCACAGCTCGGATCAGTCTGTCAGTTTCAATTCTCTCTCACACCTCGGATCTGTCTGTCAGTTTCAATTCTCTGTCACAACTCAGATCAGTCTGTCAGTTTCAATTCTCTGTCACAGCTCAGATCAGTCTGTCAGTTTCAATTCTCTGTCACACCTCGGATCTGTCTGTCAGTTTCAATTCTCTGTCACAGCTCAGATCAGTCTTTCAGTTTCAATTCTCTGTCACAGCTCGGATCAGTCTGTCAGTTTCAATTCCCCGTCACAGCTCGGATCAGTCTGTCATTTTGAATTCTCTGTCACAGCTCGGATCAGTCTGTCAGTTTCAACTCTCTGTCACAGGTCAGATCAGTCTTCCAGTTTCAATTCTCTGTCAAACCTCGGATCAGTCTATCTGTTTCGATTCTCTGTCAGAGCTCGCATCAGTCTGTCAGTTACAATTCTCTGTCACAGCTCGGATTTGTCTGTAAGTTTCAATTCTCTGTCACAGCTCGGATCAGTCTGTCAGTTTCAATTCTCTGTCACATCTCGGATCAGACTGTCAGTTTCAATTCTCTGTCACAGCTCGGATCAGTCTATCAGTTTCAATTCCCTGTCACAGCTCGAATCAGTCTGTCAGTTTCAATTCTCTGTCACAGCTCGGATCAGTCTGTCAGTTGCAATTTTCTCTCACACCTCGGAACAGTCTGTCAGTTCGAATTGTCTGTCACAGCTCAGATCAGTCTGCCAGTTTCAAATCCTTGTCTGAGCTCGTATAAGTCTTTCAGCTTCAACTACCTGACACAGCTCGGAACCGTCTGTCTTTTTCTATTCTCTGCCACAGCTTGGATAACTCTATCAGTTTCAATTCTTAGTCACAGCTCGGATCTGTCTGTCAGTTTCAATTCCCTGTCACAGCTCGGATCAGACTGACAGTTTCAATTCTCTGTCACAACTCGGATCTGTCTGTCAGTTTCAATTCTCTGTCACAGCTCGGATCACTCTGTCAGTTTCAATTCCCTGTCACAGCTCTGGTCAGTCTGTCAGTTTCAATTCTCTGTCACATTTCGTATTAGTCTTTCAGTTTCCATTCTCTGTCACAGCTCGGATCAGTCTATCATTTTCAATTCTCTGTTACATCTCGGATCTGTCTGTCAGTTTCAATTCTCTGTCACAGCTCGGATCAGTCTGTCAGTTTCAATTCTCTGTCACAGCTCGGATCAGTCTGTCAGTTTCAATTCTCTGTCACAGCTCGGATCAGTCTGTCAGTTGCAATTTTCTGTCACAACTTGGATCAGTCTGTCAGTTCGAATTGTCTGTCACAGCTCAGATCAGTCTGTCACTTTCAAATCCTTGTCTGAGCTCGAATACGTCTGTCAGCTTCAATTACCTAACACAGCTTGGAACCGTCTGTCTGTTTCAATTCTCTGCCACAGCTCGGATCAGTCTGACAGTTTCAATTGTCTGTCACAGGTCAGAGCCGTCTTCCAGTTTCAATTCTCTGTCAAAGCTCGGATCAGTCTATCTGTTTCGATTCTCTGTCATTGATCGGATCAGTCTGTCAGATTCAATTCTCTGTCACAGCTCGGATCAGTCTGTCAGTTTCAATTCTCTGTCACAGCTCGGATCAGTCTGTCAGTTTCAATTCCCTGTCACAGCTCGGGTCAGTCTGTCAGTTTCAATTCTCTGTCACAGTTCGTATTACTCGTCAGTTTCCATTCTCTGTCACAGCTCGGATCAGTCTGTCAGTTTCAATTCTCTGTCACAGCTCGGATCAGTCTGTCAGTTTCAATTCTCTGTCACAGCTCGGATCAGTCTGTCAGTTGCAATTTTCTATCACAGTTCGGATCAGTCTCTCAGTTCGAATTGTCTGTCACAGCTCAGATCAGTCTGTCTGTTTCAAATCCTTGTCTGAGTTCGTATAAGTCTGTCAGTTTCAATTATCTGTCACAGGTCAGATCAGTCTTCCAGTTTCAATTCTCTGCCACAGCTCGGATCAGTCTATCTGTTTCGATTCTCTAAAATAGCTCGGATCAGTCTGTCAGTTTCAATTCTCTGTCACAGCTCGGATCAGTCTGTCAGTTTCAATTCTCTGTCACAGCTCGGATCAGTCTGTCAGTTGCAATTTTTTGTCACAGCTCGGATCAGTCTGTCAGTTCGAATTGTCTGTCACAGCTCAGACCCGTCTGTCACTTTCAAATCCTTGTCTGTGCTCGTATAAGTCTGTCAACGCCAATTACCTAACACAGCTCGGAACCGTCTGTCTGTTTCAATTCTCTGCCACAGCTCGGATAACTCTGTCACTTTCAATTCTCTGTCACAGCTCGGATCAGTCTGCCAGTTTCAATTCCCTGTCACAGCTCGGATAAGTCTGTCAGTTTCAGTTCTCTGTTACATCTCCGATCTGTCTGTCACTTTCAATTCTCTGTCACAGCTCGGATCGGTCTGTCCGTTTCAATTCTCTGTCACGGCTCAGATCAGTCTGTCACTTTCAATTCCCTGTCACGGCTCGGTTCTGTCTGTTAGTTTGACTTCTCTGTCACAGCTCATAATAGTCTGTCAGTTTAAATTCCCTGTCACAGCTCGTATCAGTCTCTCAGTTTCAATTCCCTGTTGTAGCTCGGATCAGTCTGTCAGTTTCAATTCCCTGTCACAGCTCGGATCAGTCTGTCATGTTCCATTTTCTGTCACAGCTCGGATCAGTCTGTCAATTTCAATTCTCTGTCACAGTTCGGATCTGTCTGTCAGTTTCAATTCTCCGTCACAGCTCGGATCAGTCTATCAGTTTCAATACTCTGTCACAGCTCGGATCAGTCTGTCAGTTTCAATTCTCTGTCACAGCTCAGATCAGTCAGTCAGTTTCAATTCCCTGTCACAGCTCGGTTCAGTCTGTCAGTTTCAATTCTCTGTCACAGTTCGTATTAATCTGTCAGTTTCCATTCTCTGTCACAGCTCGGATCAGTCTGTTAGTTTCAATTCTCTGTTATATCTCGTATATGTCTGTCAGTTTCAATTCTCTGTCACAGTTCGGATCAGTCTGTTCGTTTCAATTCTCTGTTCCAGCTCGAATCAGAATGTCAGTTGCAATTTGCTGTCATAGCTCGGATCAGTCAATCAGTTTGAATTGTCTGTCACAACTCAGATCAGTCTGTCAGTTTCAAATCCTTGTCGGAGCTCGTATAAGTCTGTCAGCTTCAATTACCTAACACAGCTCGGAACCGTCTGTCTGTTTCAATTCTCTGCCACAGCTCGGATAACTCTATCAGTTTCAATTCTCTGTCACAGCTCGAATCAGTCTGTCAGTTCCAATACCCTGTCACATCTCGGATCAGACTGTCAGTTTCAATTCTCTGTCACAGCTCGGATCAGTCTATCAGTTTCAATTCTCTGTCACAGCTCGGATCTGTCTGTCAGTTTCAATTCTCTGTCACAGCTCAGATCAGTCAGTCAGTTTCAATTCCCTGTCACAGCTCGGGTCAGTCTGTCAGTTTCAATTCTCTGTCACAGTTCGTATTAATCTGTCAGTTTCCATTCTCTGTCACAGCTCGGATCAGTCTGTCAGTTTCAATTCTCTGTTATATCTCGGATCTGTCTGTCAGTTTCAATTCTCTGTCACAGTTCGGATCAGTCTGTTAGTGTCAATTCTCTGTCACAGCTCGAATCAGTCTGTCAGTTGCAATTTTCTGTCACAGCTCGGATCAGTCGATCAGTTTGAATTGTCTGTCACAGCTCAGATCAGTCTGTCAGTTTCAAATCCTTGTGTGAGCTCGTATAAGTCTGTCAGCTTCAATTACCTAACACATCTCGGAACCGTCTGTCTGTTTCAATTCTCTGCCGCAGCTCGGATAACTCTATCAGTTTCAATTCTCTCTCACAGCTCGGATCAGTCTGTCAGTTTCGATCCTCTGTCACAGCTCCAATCAGTCTATCAATTTCAATTCTCTGCCACAGCTCGGATCAGTCTGTCAGTTTCATTTCCCTGTCACAGTTCAGATTAATCTGTCAGTTTCAATTCCCTGTCACAACTCGGATAAGTCTGTCTGTTTCAATTCTCTGTTGTAGCTCGGATCAGTCTGTCAGTTTCAATTCCCTGTCACTGCTCGGATAAGTCTTTCAGTTTCGATTCTCTGTAATAGCTCGGGTCAGTCTGTCAGTTTCAATTCCCTGTCACAGCTCGAATCAGTCTGTCACTTTCAATTGTCTGTCAGAGGTCAGATCAGTCTTCCAGTTTCAATTCTCTGTCACAGCTCGGATCAGTCTATCTGTTTCGATTCTCTGTCACAGCTCGGATCAGTCTGTCAGTTTCAATTCTCTGTCACAGCTCGGATCAGTCTGTCAGTTGCAATTTTCTGTCACACCTCGGATCAGTCTGTCAGTTCGAATTGTCTTTCACAGCTCAGATCAGTCTGTCAGTTTCAATTCTCTGTCATAGTTCTTATTAGTCTGTCAGTTTCCATTCTCTGTCACAGCTCGGATCACTCTGTCACTTTCATGTCTCTGTTACATCACGGATCTGTCTGTCACTTTCAATTCTCTGTCACAGCTCAGATCAGTCTGTCAGTTCGAATTCTCTGTCACAGCTCAGATCAGTCTGTCTGTTTCAAATCCTTGTCTGAGTTCGTATAAGTCTGTCAGTTTCAATTATCTGTCACAGGTCAGATCAGTCTTCCAGTTTCATTTCTCTGCCACAGCTCGGATCAGTCTATCTGTTTCGATTCTCTAAAATAGCTTGGATCAGTCTGTCAGTTTCAATTCCCTGTCACAGCATGGGTCAGTCTGTCAGTTTCAATTCTCTGTCACAGTTCGTATTAATCTGTCAGTTTCCATTCTCTGTCACAGCTCGGATCAGTCTGTCAGTTTCAATTCTCTGTTATATCTCGGATCTGTCTGTCAGTTTCAATTCTCTGTCACAGTTCGGATCAGTCTGTTAGTTTCAATTCTCTGTCACAGCTCGAATCAGTCTGTCAGTTGCAATTTTCTGTCACAGCTCGGATCAGTCGATCAGTTTGAATTGTCTGTCACAGCTCAGATCAGTCTGTCAGTTTCAAATCCTTGTGTGAGCTCGTATAAGTCTTTCAGCTTCAATTACCTAACACATCTCGGAACCGTCTGTCTGTTTCAATTCTCTGCCGCAGCTCGGATAACTCTATCAGTTTCAATTCTCTCTCACAGGTCGGATCAGTCTGTCAGTTTCGATCCTCTGTCACAGCTCCAATCAGTCTATCAATTTCAATTCTCTGACACAGCTCGGATCAGTCTGTCAGTTTCATTTCCCTGTCACAGTTCAGATTAATCTGTCAGTTTCAATTCCCTGTCACAACTCGGATAAGTCTGTCTGTTTCAATTCTCTGTTGTAGCTCGGATCAGTCTGTCAGTTTCAATTCCCTGTCACTGCTCGGATCAGTCTTTCAGTTTCGATTCTCTGTAATAGCTCGGGTCAGTCTGTCAGTTTCAATTCTCTGCCACAGCTCGGATCAGTCTATCTGTTTCGATTCTCTAAAATAGCTCGGATCAGTCTGTCAGTTTCAATTCTCTGTCACAGCTCGGATCAGTCTGTCAGTTTCAATTCTCTGTCACAGCTCGGATCAGTCTGTCAGTTTCAATTCCCTGTCACAGCTCGGGTCAGTCTGTCAGTTTCAATTCTCTCTCACAGTTCGTATTAGTCTGTCAGTTTCCATTCTCTGTCACAGCTCGGATCAGTCTGTCAGTTTCAATTCTCTGTTACATCTCGGATCTGTCTGTCAGTTTTAATTCTCTGTCACAGCTCGGATCATTCTGTTAGTTTCAATTCTCTGTCACAGCTCGGATCAGTCTGTCAGTTGCAATTTTCTGTCACAGCTCGGATCAGTCTGTCAGTTCGAATTGTCTGTCACAGCTCAGATCAGTGTGTCGCTTTCAAATCCTTGTCTGAGCTCGTATAAGTCTGTCAGCGTCAATTACCTAACACAGCTTGGAACCGTCTGTCTGTTTCAATTCTCTGCCACAGCTCGGATCACTCTATCAGTTTTAATTCTCTGTCACAGCTCGGATCAGTCTGTCAGTTTCAATTCCCTGTCACATCTCGGATCAGACTGTCAGTTTCAATTCTCTGTCACAGCTCTGATCAGTCTATCAGTTTCAATTCTCTGTCACAGCTCGGATCAATCTGTCAGTTTCAATTCTCTGTCACAGCTGAGATCAGTCAGTCAGTTTCAATTCCCTGTCACAGCTCGGGGCAGTCTGCCAGTTTCAATTCTCTGTCACAGTTCGTATTAATCTGTCAGTTTCCATTCTCTGTCACAGCTCGGATCAGTCTGTCAGTTTCAATTCTCTGTTATATCTCAGATCTGTCTGTCAGTTTAAATTCTCTGTCACAGTTCGGATCAGTCTGTTAGTTTCAATTCTCTGTCGCAGCTCGAATCAGTCTGTCAGTTGCAATTTTCTGTCACAGCTCGGATCAGTCGATCAGTTGGAATTGTCTGTCACAGCTCAGATCAGTCTGTCAGTTTCAAATCCTTGTCTGAGCTCGTATAAGTCTGTCAGCTTCAATTACCTAACACAGCTCGGAACCGTCTGTCTGTTTCAATTCTCTGCCACAGCTCGGATAACTCTAACAGTTTCAGTTCTCTCTCACAGCTCGGATCAGTCTGTCAGTTTCGATCCTCTGTCACAGCTCCAATCAGTCTGTCAGTTTCAATTCTCTATCACAGCTCGGATCAGTCTGTCAGTTTCAATTCCCTGTCACAGCTCGAATCAGTTTGTCAGTTTCAATTGTCTGTCAGAGCTCGGATCAGTCTATCTGTTTCGGTTCTCTGTCACAGCTCGGATCAGTCTGTCAGTTTCAGTTCTCTGTCACAGCTCGGATCAGTCTGTCAGTTGCAATTTTCTGTCACACCTCGGAACAGTCTGTCAGTTTCAATTCTCTCTCACACCTCGGATCTGTCTGTCAGTTTCAATTCTCTGTCACAACTCAGATCAGTCTGTCAGTTTCAATTCTCTGTCACAGCTCAGATCAGTCTGTCAGTTTCAATTCTCTGTCACACCTCGGATCTGTCTGTCAGTTTCAATTCTCTGTCACAGCTCAGATCAGTCTTTCAGTTTCAATTCTCTGTCACAGCTCGGATCAGTCTGTCAGTTTCAATTCCCCGTCACAGCTCGGATCAGTCTGTCATTTTGAATTCTCTGTCACAGCTCGGATCAGTCTGTCAGTTTCAACTCTCTGTCACAGGTCAGATCAGTCTTCCAGTTTCAATTCTCTGTCAAACCTCGGATCAGTCTATCTGTTTCGATTCTCTGTCAGAGCTCGCATCAGTCTGTCAGTTACAATTCTCTGTCACAGCTCGGATTTGTCTGTAAGTTTCAATTCTCTGTCACAGCTTGGATCAGTCCGTCAGTTTCAATTCTCTGTCACATCTCGGATCAGACTGTCAGTTTCAATTCTCTGTCACAGCTCGGATCAGTCTATCAGTTTCAATTCCCTGTCACAGCTCGAATCAGTCTGTCAGTTTCAATTCTCTGTCACAGCTCGGATCAGTCTGTCAGTTGCAATTTTCTCTCACACCTCGGAACAGTCTGTCAGTTCGAATTGTCTGTCACAGCTCAGATCAGTCTGCCAGTTTCAAATCCTTGTCTGAGCTCGTATAAGTCTTTCAGCTTCAACTACCTGACACAGCTCGGAACCGTCTGTCTTTTTCTATTCTCTGCCACAGCTTGGATAACACTATCAGTTTCAATTCTTAGTCACAGCTCGGATCTGTCTGTCAGTTTCAATTCCCTGTCACAGCTCGGAACAGTCTGTCAGTTTCAATTCTCTGTCACAGCTCGGATCAGTCTGTCAGTTGCAATTTTCTGTCACAGCTCGGATCAGTCTCTCAGTTCGAATTGTCTGTCACAGCTCAGATCCGTCTGTCAGTTTCAATTCCTTGTCTGAGCTCGTATAAGTCTGTCAGCTTCAATTACCTAACAAAGCTCGGAACCGTCTTTCTGTTTCAATTCTCTGCCACAGATCGGATAACTCTATCAGTTTCAATTCTTAGTCACACCTCGGAAATGTCTGTCAGTTTCAATTCCCTGTCACAGCTCGGGTCAGTCTGTCAGTTTCAATTCTCTGTCATAGATCGTATTAGTCTGTCAGTTTCCATTCTCTGTCACAGCTCCGATCAGTCTGTCACTTTCAAGTCTCTGTCACATCTCGGACCAGTCTGTCAGTTCGAATTCTCTGTCACAGCTCAGATCAGTCTGTCTGTTTCAAATCCTTGTCTGAGTTCGTATAAGTCTGTCAGTTTCAATTATCTGTCACAGGTCAGATCAGTCTTCCAGTTTCAATTCTCTGCCACAGCTCGGATCAGTCTATCTGTTTCGATTCTCTAAAATAGCTCGGATCAGTCTGTCAGTTTCAATTCTCTGTCACAGCTCGGATCAGTCTGTCAGTTTCAATTCTCTGTCACAGCTCGGATCAGTCTGTCAGTTTCAATTCCCTGTCACAGTTCGTATTAGTCTGTCAGTTTCCATTCTCTGTCACAGCTCGGATCAGTCTGTCAGTTTCAATTCTCTGTCACAGCTCGGATCAGTCTGTCAGTTGCAATTTTTTGTCACAGCTCGGATCAGTCTGTCAGTTCGAATTGTCTGTCACAGCTCAGATCAGTCTGTCACTTTCAAATCCTTGTCTGAGCTCGTATAAGTCTGTCAACGTCAATTACCTAACACAGCTCGGAACCGTCTGTCTGTTTCAATTCTCTGCCACAGCTCGGATAACTCTATCACTTTCAATTCTCTGTCACAGCTCGGATCAGTCTGCCAGTTTCAATTCCCTGTCACAGCTCGGATAAGTCCGTCAGTTTCAGTTCTCTGTTACATCTCCGATCTGTCTGTCAGTTTCAATTCTCTGTCACAGCTCGGATCGGTCTGTCCGTTTCAATTCTCTGTCACGGCTCAGATCAGTCTGTCACTTTCAATTCCCTGTCACGGCTCGGTTCTGTCTGTTAGTTTGACTTCTCTGTCACAGCTCATAATAGTCTGTCTGTTTAAATTCCCTGTCACAGCTCGTATCAGTCTCTCAGTTTCAATTCCCTGTTATAGCTCGGATCAGTCTGTCAGTTTCAATTCCCTGTCACAGCTCGGATCAGTCTGTCATGTTCCATTTTCTGTCACTGCTCGGATCAGTCTGTCAATTTCAGTTCTCTGTCACAGTTCGGATCTGTCTGTCAGTTTCAATTCTCCGTCACAGCTCAGATCAGTCTTTCAGTTTGAATTCTCTGTCACAGCTCGGATCTGTCTGTCAGTTTCAATTCTCTGTCACAGCTCGAATCAGTCTGTCAGTTTCAATTGTCTGTCACAGGTCAGATCAGTCTTCCAGTTTCAATTCTCTGTCACAGCTCGGATCCGTCTACCTGTTTCGATTCTCTGTCATAGCTCGGATCAGTCTGTCATTTTCAAGTCTCTGTTACATCTCGGATCTCTCTGCCACTTTCAATTCTCTGTCACAGCTCGGATCAGTCTGTCAGTTTCAATTCTCTGTCACAGCTCGGATCAGTCTGTCAGTTGCAATTTTTTGTCACACCTCGGAACAGTCTGTCAGTTCGAATTGTCTGTCACAGCTCAGATCAGTCTGCCAGTTTCAAATCCTTGTCTGAGCTCGTATAAGTCTTTCAGCTTCAACTACCTGACACAGCTCGGAACCGTCCGTCTTTTTCAATTCTCTGCCACAGCTTGGATAACTCCATCAGTTTCAATTCTTAGTCACAGCTCGGATCTGTCTGTCAGTTTCAATTCCCTGTCACAGCTCGGATCAGACTGACAGTTTCAATTCTCTGTCACAACTCGGATCTGTCTGTCAGTTTCAATTCTCTGTCACAGCTCGGATCAGTCTGTCAGTTGCAATTTTTTGTCACAGCTCGGATCAGTCTGTCAGTTCGAATTGTCTGTCACAGCTCAGATCAGTCTGTCACTTTCAAATCCTTGTCTGAGCTCGTATAAGTCTGTCAACGTCAATTACCTAACACAGCTCGGAACCGTCTGTCTGTTTCAATTCTCTGCCACAGCTCGGATAACTCTATCACTTTCAATTCTCTGTCACAGCTCGGATCAGTCTGCCAGTTTCAATTCCCTGTCACAGCTCGGATAAGTCCGTCAGTTTCAGTTCTCTGTCACAGCTCGGATCGGTCTGTCCATTTCAATTCTCTGTCACGGCTCAGATCAGTCTGTCACTTTCAATTCCCTGTCACGGCTCGGTTCTGTCTGTTAGTTTGACTTCTCTGTCACAGCTCATAATAGTCTGTCTGTTTAAATTCCCTGTCACAGCTCGTATCAGTCTCTCAGTTTCAATTCCCTGTTGTAGCTCGGATCAGTCTGTCAGTTTCAATTCCCTGTCACAGCTCGGATCAGTCTGTCATGTTCCATTTTCTGTCACTGCTCGGATCAGTCTGTCAGTTTCAATTCTCTGTCACAGCTCAGATCAGTCTGTCAGTTTCAATTCTCTGTCACACCTCGGATCTGTCTGTCAGTTTCAATTCTCTGTCACAGCTCAGATCAGTCTTTCAGTTTCAATTCTCTGTCACAGCTCGGATCAGTCTGTCAGTTTCAATTCCCCGTCACAGCTCGGGTCAGTCTGTCATTTTGAATTCTCTGTCACAGCTCGGATCAGTCTGTCAGTTTCAACTCTCTGTCACAGGTCAGATCAGTCTTCCAGTTTCAATTCTCTGTCAAACCTCGGATCAGTCTATCTGTTTCGATTCTCTGTCATAGTTCGCATCGGTCTGTCAGTTACAATTCTCTGTCACCGCTCTGATTAGTCTGTCAGTTTCAATTCTCTGTCACAGCTCGGATCTGTCTGTCAGTTTCAATTCCCTGTCACATCTCGGATCAGACTGTCATTTTCAATTCTCTGTCACAGCTCGGATCAGTCTATCAGTTTCAATTCTCTGTCACAGCTCGGATCAGTCTGTCAGTTTCAATTGTCTGTCACAGCTCAGATCAGTCAGTCAGTTTCAATTCCCTGTCACAGCTCGGTTCAGTCTGTCAGTTTCAATTCTCTGTCACAGTTCGTATTAATCTGTCAGTTTCCATTCTCTGTCACAGCTCGGATCAGTCTGTTAGTTTTAATTCTCTGTTATATCTCGGATATGTCTGTCAGTTTCAATTCTCTGTCACAGTTCGGATCAGTCTGTTCGTTTCAATTCTCTGTTCCAGCTCGAATCAGTCTGTCAGTTGCAATTTGCTGTCACAGCTCGGATCTGTCGATCAGTTTGAATTGTCTGTCACAACTCAGATCAGTCTGTCAGTTTCAAATCCTTGTCTGAGCTCGTATAAGTCTGTCAGCTTCAATTACCTAGCACAGCTCGGAACCGTCTGTCTGTTTCAATTCTCTGCCACAGCTCGGATAACTCTATCAGTTTCAATTCTCTGTCACAGCTCGAATCAGTCTGTCAGTTCCAATACCCTGTCACATCTCGGATCAGACTGTCAGTTTCAATTCTCTGTCACAGCTCGGATCAGTCTATCAGTTTCAATTCTCTGTCACAGCTCGGATCAGTCTGTCAGTTTCAATTCTCTGTCACAGCTCAGATCAGTCAGTCAGTTTCAATTCCCTGTCACAGCTCGGGTCAGTCTGTCAGTTTCAATTCTCTGTCACAGTTCGTATTAATCTGTCAGTTTCCATTCTCTGTCACAGCTCGGATCAGTCTGTCAGTTTCAATTCTGTGTTATATCTCGGATCTGTCTGTCAGTTTCAATTCTCTGTCACAGTTCGGATCAGTCTGTTAGTTTCAATTCTCTGTCACAGCTCGAATCAGTCTGTCAGTTGCAATTTTCTGTCACAGCTCGGATCAGTCGATCAGTTTGAAGTGTCTGTCACAGCTCAGATCAGTCTGTCAGTTTCAAATCCTTGTGTGAGCTCGTATAAGTCTGTCAGCTTCAATTACCTAACACATCTCGGAACCGTCTGTCTGTTTCAATTCTCTGCCGCAGCTCGGATAACTCTATCAGTTTCAATTCTCTCTCACAGCTCGGATCAGTCTGTCAGTTTCGATCCTCTGTCACAGCTCCAATCAGTCTATCAATTTCAATTCTCTGACACAGCTCGGATCAGTCTGTCAGTTTCATTTCCCTGTCACAGTTCAGATTAATCTGTCAGTTTCAATTCCCTGTCACAACTCGGATAAGTCTGTCCGTTTCAATTCTCTGCTGTAGCTCGGATCAGTCTGTCAGTTTCAATTGCCTGTCACTGCTCGGATCAGTGTTTCAGTTTCGATTCTCTGTAATAGCTCGGGTCAGTCTGTTAGTTTCAATTCCCTGTCACAGCTCGAATCAGTCTGTCAGTTTCAATTGTCTGTCAGAGGTCAGATCAGTCTTCTAGTTTCAATTCTCTGTCACAGCTCGGATCAGTCTATCTGTTTCGATTCTCTAAAATAGCTCGGATCAGTCTGTCAGTTTCAATTCTCTGTCACAGCTCGGATCAGTCCGTCAGTTTCAATTCTCTGTCACAGCTCGGGTCAGTCTGTCAGTTTCAATTCTCTGTCACAGTTCGTATTAGTCTGTCAGTTTCCATTCTCTGTCACAGCTCGGATCAGTCTGTCAGTTTCAATTCTCTGTTACATCTCGGATCTGTCTGTCAGTTTTAATTCTCTGTCACAGCTCGGATCATTCTGTTAGTTTCAATTCTCTGTCACAGCTCGGATCAGTCTGTCAGTTGCAATTTTCTGTCACAGCTCGGATCAGTCTGTCAGTTCGAATTGTCTGTCACAGCTCAGATCAGTGTGTCGCTTTCAAATCCTTGTCTGAGCTCGTATAAGTCTGTCAGCGTCAATTACCTAACACAGCTTGGAACCGTCTGTCTGTTTCAATTCTCTGCCACAGCTCGGATAACTCTATCAGTTTTAATTCTCTGTCACAGCTCGGATCTGTCTGTCAGTTTCAATTCCCTGTCACATCTCGGATCAGACTGTCAGTTTCAATTCTCTGTCACAGCTCTGATCAGTCTATCAGTTTCAATTCTCTGTCACAGCTCGGATCAATCTGTCAGTTTCAATTCTCTGTCACAGCTGAGATCAGTCAGTCAGTTTCAATTCCCTGTCACAGCTCGGGGCAGTCTGCCAGTTTCAATTCTCTGTCACAGTTCGTATTAATCTGTCAGTTTCCATTCTCTGTCACAGCTCGGATCAGTCTGTCAGTTTCAATTCTCTGTTATATCTCAGATCTGTCTGTCAGTTTAAATTCTCTGTCACAGTTCGGATCAGTCTGTTAGTTTCAATTCTCTGTCGCAGCTCGAATCAGTCTGTCAGTTGCAATTTTCTGTCACAGCTCGGATCAGTCGATCAGTTGGAATTGTCTGTCACAGCTCAGATCAGTCTGGCAGTTTCAAATCCTTGTCTGAGCTCGTATAAGTCTGTCAGCTTCAATTACCTAACACAGCTCGGAACCGTCTGTCTGTTTCAATTCTCTGCCACAGCTCGGATAACTCTAACAGTTTCAATTCTCTCTCACAGCTCGGATCAGTCTGTCAGTTTCGATCCTCTGTCACACCTCCAATCAGTCTGTCAGTTTCAATTCTCTGTCACAGCTCGGATCAGTCTGTCAGTTTCAATTCCCTGTCACAGCTCGAATCAGTCTGTCAGTTTCAATTGTCTGTCAGAGCTCGGATCAGTCTATCTGTTTCGGTTCTCTGTCACAGCTCGGATCAGTCTGTCAGTTTCAGTTCTCTGTCACAGCTCGGATCAGTCTGTCAGTTGCAATTTTCTGTCACACCTCGGAACAGTCTGTCAGTTCGAATTGTCTGTCACAGCTCAGATCAGTCTGTCAGTTTCAAATCCTTGTCTGAGCTCGTATAAGTCTGTCAGCTTCAATTACCTAACACAGCTCGGAACCGTCTGTTTTTTTCAATTCTCTGCCACATCTCGGATAACTCTATCAGTTTCAATTCTTAGTCACAGCTCGGATCTGTCTGTCAGTTTCAATTCCCTGTCACAGCTCGGATCAGACTGACAGTTTCAATTCTCTGTCACAGCTCGGATCTGTCTGTCAGTTTCAATTCTCTGTCACAGCTCGGATCAGTCTGTCAGTTTCAATTCTCTCTCACACCTCGGATCTGTCTGTCAGTTTCAATTCTCTGTCACAACTCAGATCAGTCTGTCAGTTTCAATTCTCTGTCACAGCTCAGATCAGTCTGTCAGTTTCAATTCTCTGTCACACCTCGGATCTGTCTGTCAGTTTCAATTCTCTGTCACAGCTCAGATCAGTCTTTCAGTTTCAATTCTCTGTCACAGCTCGGATCAGTCTGTCAGTTTCAATTCCCCGTCACAGCTCGGATCAGTCTGTCATTTTGAATTCTCTGTCACAGCTCGGATCAGTCTGTCAGTTTCAACTCTCTGTCACAGGTCAGATCAGTCTTCCAGTTTCAATTCTCTGTCAAACCTCGGATCAGTCTATCTGTTTCGATTCTCTGTCAGAGCTCGCATCAGTCTGTCAGTTACAATTCTCTGTCACAGCTCGGATTTGTCTGTAAGTTTCAATTCTCTGTCACAGCTCGGATCAGTCTGTCAGTTTCAATTCTCTGTCACAGCTCGAATCAGTCTGTCAGTTTCAATTCTCTGTCACAGCTCGGATCAGTCTGTCAGTTGCAATTTTCTCTCACACCTCGGAACAGTCTGTCAGTTCGAATTGTCTGTCACAGCTCAGATCAGTCTGCCAGTTTCAAATCCTTGTCTGAGCTCGTATAAGTCTTTCAGCTTCAACTACCTGACACAGCTCGGAACCGTCTGTCTTTTTCTATTCTCTGCCACAGCTTGGATAACTCTATCAGTTTCAATTCTTAGTCACAGCTCGGATCTGTCTGTCAGTTTCAATTCCCTGTCACAGCTCGGATCAGACTGACAGTTTCAATTCTCTGTCACATTTCGTATTAGTCTTTCAGTTTCCATTCTCTGTCACAGCTCGGATCAGTCTATCATTTTCAATTCTCTGTTACATCTCGGATCTGTCTGTCAGTTTCAATTCTCTGTCACAGCTCGGATCAGTCTGTCAGTTTCAATTCTCTGTCACAGCTCGGATCAGTCTGTCAGTTTCAATTCTCTGTCACAGCTCGGATCAGTCTGTCAGTTGCAATTTTCTGTCACAACTTGGATCAGTCTGTCAGTTCGAATTGTCTGTCACAGCTCAGATCAGTCTGTCACTTTCAAATCCTTGTCTGAGCTCGAATACGTCTGTCAGCTTCAATTACCTAACACAGCTTGGAACCGTCTGTCTGTTTCAATTCTCTGCCACAGCTCGGATCAGTCTGACAGTTTCAATTGTCTGTCACAGGTCAGAGCCGTCTTCCAGTTTCAATTCTCTGTCAAAGCTCGGATCAGTCTATCTGTTTCGATTCTCTGTCATAGATCGGATCAGTCTGTCAGATTCAATTCTCTGTCACAGCTCGGATCAGTCTGTCAGTTTCAATTCTCTGTCACAGCTCGGATCAGTCTGTCAGTTTCAATTCCCTGTCACAGCTCGGGTCAGTCTGTCACTTTCAATTCTCTGTCACAGTTCGTATTACTCGTCAGTTTCCATTCTCTGTCACAGCTCGGATCAGTCTGTCAGTTTCAATTCCCTGTCACAGCTCTGGTCAGTCCGTCAGTTTCAATTCTCTGTCACATTTCGTATTAGTCTTTCAGTTTCCATTCTCTGTCACAGCTCGGATCAGTCTATCATTTTCAATTCTCTGTTACATCTCGGATCTGTCTGTCAGTTTCAATTCTCTGTCACAGCTCGGATCAGTCTGTCAGTTTCAATTCTCTGTCACAGCTCGGATCAGTCTATCAGTTTCAATTCTCTGTCACAGCTCGGATCAGTCTGTCAGTTGCAATTTTCTGTCACAACTTGGATCAGTCTGTCAGTTCGAATTGTCTGTCACAGCTCAGATCAGTCTGTCACTTTCAAATACTTGTCTGAGCTCGAATACGTCTGTCAGCTTCAATTACCTAACACAGCTTGGAACCGTCTGTCTGTTTCAATTCTCTGCCACAGCTCGGATCAGTCTGACAGTTTCAATTGACTGTCACAGGTCAGAGCCGTCTTCCAGTTTCAATCCTCTGTCAAAGCTCGGATCAGTCTATCTGCTTCGATTCTCTGTCATTGATCGGATCAGTCTGTCAGATTCAATTCTCTGTCACAGCTCGGATCAGTCTGTCAGTTTCAATTCTCTGTCACAGCTCGGATCAGTCTGTCAGTTTCAATTCCCTGTCACAGCTCGGGTCAGTCTGTCAGTTTCAATTCTCTGTCACATTTCGTATTACTCGTCAGTTTCCATTCTCTGTCACAGCTCGGATCAGTCTGTCAGTTTCAATTCTCTGTCACAGCTCGGATCAGTCTGTCAGTTTCAATTCTCTGTCACAGCTCGGATCAGTCTGTCAGTTGCAATTTTCTATCACAGTTCGGATCAGTCTCTCAGTTCGAATTGTCTGCCACAGCTCAGATCAGTCTGTCTGTTTCAAATCCTTGTCTGAGTTCGTATAAGTCTGTCAGTTTCAATTATCTGTCACAGGTCAGATCAGTCTTCCAGTTTCAATTCTCTGCCACAGCTCGGATCAGTCTATCTGTTTCGATTCTCTAAAATAGCTCGGATCAGTCTGTCAGTTTCAATTCTCTGTCACAGCTCGGATCAGTCTGTCAGTTTCAATTCTCTGTCACAGCTCGGATCAGTCTGTCAGTTTCAATTCCCTGTCACAGTTCGTATTAGTCTGTCAGTTTCCATTCTCTGTCACAGCTCGGATCAGTCTGTCAGTTTCAATTCTCTGTCACAGCTCGGATCAGTCTGTCAGTTGCAATTTTTTGTCACAGCTCGGATCAGTCTGTCAGTTCGAATTGTCTGTCACAGCTCAGACCAGTCTGTCACTTTCAAATCCTTGTCTGAGCTCGTATAAGTCTGTCAACGTCAATTACCTAACACAGCTCGGAACCGTCTGTCTGTTTCAATTCTCTGCCACAGCTCGGATAACTCTGTCACTTTCAATTCTCTGTCACAGCTCGGATCAGTCTGCCAGTTTCAATTCCCTGTCACAGCTCGGATAAGTCTGTCAGTTTCAGTTCTCTGTTACATCTCCGATCTGTCTGTCACTTTCAATTCTCTGTCACAGCTCGGATCGGTCTGTCCGTTTCAATTCTCTGTCACGGCTCAGATCAGTCTGTCACTTTCAATTCCCTGTCACGGCTCGGTTCTGTCTGTTAGTTTGACTTCTCTGTCACAGCTCATAATAGTCTGTCAGTTTAAATTCCCTGTCACAGCTCGTATCAGTCTCTCAGTTTCAATTCCCTGTTGTAGCTCGGATCAGTCTGTCAGTTTCAATTCCCTGTCACAGCTCGGATCAGTCTGTCATGTTCCATCTTCTGTCACAGCTCGGATCAGTCTGTCAATTTCAATTCTCTGTCACAGTTCGGATCTGTCTGTCAGTTTCAATTCTCCGTCACAGCTCAGATCAGTCTTTCAGTTTGAATTCTCTGTCACAGCTCGGATCAGTCTGTCAGTTTCAATTCTCTGTCACAGCTCGAATCAGTCTGTCAGTTTCAATTGTCTGTCACAGGTCAGATCAGTCTTCCAGTTTCAATTCTCTGTCACAGCTCGGATCCGTCTACCTGTTTCGATTCTCTGTCATAGCTCGGATCAGTCTGTCAGTTTCAATTCTCTGTCACAGCTCGGATCAGTCTGTCAGTTTCAATTCTCTGTCACAGCTCGGATCACTCTGTCAGTTTCAATTCCCTGTCACAGCTCGGGTCAGTCTGTCAGTTTCCATTCTCTGTCACAGCTCGGATCAGTCTGTCATTTTCAAGTCTCTGTTACATCTCGGATCTCTCTGCCACTTTCAATTCTCTGTCACAGCTCGGATCAGTCTGTCAGTTTCAATTCTCTGTCACAGCTCGGATCAGTCTGTCAGTTGCAATTTTTTGTCACACCTCGGAACAGTCTGTCAGTTCGAATTGTCTGTCACAGCTCAGATCAGTCTGGCAGTTTCAAATCCTTGTCTGAGCTCGTATAAGTCTTTCAGCTTCAACTACCTGACACAGCTCGAAACCGTCTGTCTTTTTCAATTCTCTGCCACAGCTTGGATAACTCTATCAGTTTCAATTCTTGGTCACAGCTCGGATCTGTCTGTCAGTTTCAATTCCCTGTCACAGCTCGGATCAGACTGACAGTTTCAATTCTCTGTCAAAACTCGGATCTGTCTGTCAGTTTCAATTCTCTGTCACAGCTCGGATCAGTCTGTCAGTTTCAATTCTCTGTCACACCTCGGATCTGTCTGTCAGTTTCAATTCTCTGTCACAGCTCAGATCAGTCTGTCAGTTTCAATTCTCTGTCACAGCTCAGATCAGTCTGTCAGTTTCAATTCTCTGTCTCACCTCGGATCTGTCTGTCAGTTTCAATTCTCTGTCACAGCTCAGATCAGTCTTTCAGTTTCAATTCTCTGTCACAGCTCGGATCAGTCTGTCAGTTTCAATTTCCCGTCACAGCTCGGGTCAGTCTGTCATTTTGAATTCTCTGTCACAGCTCGGATCAGCCTGTCAGTTTCAACTCTCTGTCACAGGTCAGATCAGTCTTCCAGTTTCAATTCTCTGTCAAACCTCGGATCAGTCTATCTGTTTCGATTCTCTGTCATAGCTCGCATCAGTCTGTCAGTTACAATTCTCTGTCACAGCTCGGATTAGTCTGTCAGTTTCAATTCTCTGTCACAGCTCGGATCAGTCTGTCAGTTTCAATTCCCTGTCACATCTCGGATCAGACTGTCGTTTTCAATTCTCTGTCACAGCTCGGATCAGTCTATCAGTTTCAATTTTCTGTCACAGTTCGGATCAGTCTCTCAGTTCGAATTGTCTGTCACAGCTCAGATCCGTCAGTCAGTTTCAATTCCTTGTCTGAGCTCGTATAAGTCTGTCAGCTTCAATTACCTAACAAAGCTCGGAACCGTCTCTCTGTTTCAATTCTCTGCCACAGATCGGATAACTCTATCAGTTTCAATTCTTAGTCACACCTCGGAAATGTCTGTCAGTTTCAATTCCCTGTCACAGCTCCGGTCAGTCTGTCAGTTTCAATTCTCTGTCATAGATCGTATTAGTCTGTCAGTTTCCATTCTCTGTCACAGCTCCGATCAGTCTGTCACCTTCAAGTCTCTGTCACATCTCGGATCAGTCTGTCAGTTCGAATTCTCTGTCACAGCTCAGATCAGTCTGTCTGTTTCAAATCCTTGTCTGAGTTCGTATAAGTCTGTCAGTTTCAATTATCTGTCACAGGTCAGATCAGTCTTCCAGTTTCAATTCTCTGCCACAGCTCGGATCAGTCTATCTGTTTCGATTCTCTAAAATAGCTCGGATCAGTCTGTCAGTTTCAATTCTCTGTCACAGCTCGGATCAGTCTGTCAGTTTCAATTCTCTGTCACAGCTCGGATCAGTCTGTCAGTTTCAATTCCCTGTCACAGTTCGTATTAGTCTGTCAGTTTCCATTCTCTGTCACAGCTCGGATCAGTCTGTCAGTTTCAATTCTCTGTCACAGCTCGGATCAGTCTGTCAGTTGCAATTTTTTGTCACAGCTCGGATCAGTCTGTCAGTTCGAATTGTCTGTCACAGCTCAGATCAGTCTGTCACTATCAAATCCTTGTCTGAGCACGTATAAGTCTGTCAACGTCAATTACCTAACACAGCTCGGAACCGTCTGTCTGTTTCAATTCTCTGCCACAGCTCGGATAACTCTATCACTTTCAATTCTCTGTCACAGCTCGGATCAGTCTGCCAGTTTCAATTCCCTGTCACAGCTCGGATAAGTCTGTCAGTTTCAGTTCTCTGTTACATCTCCGATCTGTCTGTCACTTTCAATTCTCTGTCACAGCTCGGATCGGTCTGTCCGTTTCAATTCTCTGTCACGGCTCAGATCAGTCTGTCACTTTCAATTCCCTGTCACGGCTCGGTTCTGTCTGTTAGTTTGACTTCTCTGTCACAGCTCATAATAGTCTGTCAGTTTAAATTCCCTGTCACAGCTCGTATCAGTCTCTCAGTTTCAATTCCCTGTTGTAGCTCGTATCAGTCTGTCAGTTTCAATTCCCTGTCACAGCTCGGATCAGTCTGTCATGTTCCATTTTCTGTCACAGCTCGGATCAGTCTGTCAATTTCAATTCTCTGTCACAGTTCGGATCTGTCTGTCAGTTTCAATTCTCCGTCACAGCTCAGATCAGTCTTTCAGTTTGAATTCTCTGTCACAGCTCGGATCAGTCTGTCAGTTTCAATTCTCTGTCACAGCTCGAATCAGTCTGTCAGTTTCAATTGTCTGTCACAGGTCAGATCAGTCTTCCAGTTTCAATTCTCTGTCACAGCTCGGATCAGTCTACCTGTTTCGATTCTCTGTCATAGCTCAGATCAGTCTGTCAGTTTCAATTCTCTGTCACAGCTCGGATCAGTCTGTCAGTTTCAATTCTCTGTCACAGCTCGGATCACTCTGTCAGTTTCAATTCTCTGTCACAGTTCGTATTAGTCTGTCAGTTTCCATTCTCTGTCACAGCTCGGATCAGTCTGTCATTTTCAAGTCTCTGTTACATCTCGGATCTGTCTGTCAGTTTCAATTCCCTGTCACAGCTCGGATCAGACTGACAGTTTCAATTCTCTGTCACACCTCGGATCTGTCTGTCAGTTTCAATTCTCTGTCACAGCTCAGATCAGTCTGTCAGTTTCAATTCTCTGTCACAGCTCAGATCAGTCTGTCAGTTTCAATTCACTGTCACACCTCGGATCTGTCTGTCAGTTTCAATTCTCTGTCACAGCTCAGATCAGTCTTTCAGTTTCAATTCTCTGTCACAGCTCGGATCAGTCTGTCAGTTTCAATTCCCCGTCACAGCTCGGGTCAGTCTGTCATTTTGAATTCTCTGTCACAGCTCGGATCAGCCTGTCAGTTTCAACTCTCTGTCACAGGTCAGATCAGTCTTCCAGTTTCAATTCTCTGTCAAACCTCGGATCAGTCTATCTGTTTCGATTCTCTGTCATAGCTCGCATCAGTCTGTCAGTTACAATTCTCTGTCACAGCTCGGATTAGTCTGTCAGTTTCAATTCTCTGTCACAGCTCGGATCAGTCTGTCAGTTTCAATTCCCTGTCACATCTCGGATCAGACTGTCGTTTTCAATTCTCTGTCACAGCTCGGATCAGTCTATCAGTTTCAATACTCTGTCACAGCTCGGATCAGTCTGTCAGTTTCAATTCTCTGTCACAGCTCAGATCAGTCAGTCAGTTTCAATTCCCTGTCACAGCTCGGTTCAGTCTGTCAGTTTCAATTCTCTGTCACAGTTCGTATTAATCTGTCAGTTTCCATTCTCTGTCACAGCTCGGATCAGTCTGTTAGTTTCAATTCTCTGTTATATCTCGTATATGTCTGTCAGTTTCAATTCTCTGTCACAGTTCGGATCAGTCTGTTCGTTTCAATTCTCTGTTCCAGCTCGAATCAGAATGTCAGTTGCAATTTGCTGTCATAGCTCGGATCAGTCAATCAGTTTGAATTGTCTGTCACAACTCAGATCAGTCTGTCAGTTTCAAATCCTTGTCGGAGCTCGTATAAGTCTGTCAGCTTCAATTACCTAACACAGCTCGGAACCGTCTGTCTGTTTCAATTCTCTGCCACAGCTCGGATAACTCTATCAGTTTCAATTCTCTGTCACAGCTCGAATCAGTCTGTCAGTTCCAATACCCTGTCACATCTCGGATCAGACTGTCAGTTTCAATTCTCTGTCACAGCTCGGATCAGTCTATCAGTTTCAATTCTCTGTCACAGCTCGGATCAGTCTGTCAGTTTCAATTCTCTGTCACAGCTCAGATCAGTCAGTCAGTTTCAATTCCCTGTCATAGTTCTTATTAGTCTGTCAGTTTCCATTCTCTGTCACAGCTCGGATCACTCTGTCACTTTCATGTCTCTGTTACATCTCGGATCTGTCTGTCACTTTCAATTCTCTGTCACAGCTCGGATCAGTCTGTCAGTTCGAATTCTCTGTCACAGCTCAGATCAGTCTGTCTGTTTCAAATCCTTGTCTGAGTTCGTATAAGTCTGTCAGTTTCAATTATCTGTCACAGGTCAGATCAGTCTTCCAGTTTCAGTTCTCTGCCACAGCTCGGATCAGTCTATCTGTTTCGATTCTCTAAAATAGCTCGGATCAGTCTGTCAGTTTCAATTCCCTGTCACAGCACGGGTCAGTCTGTCAGTTTCAATTTTCTGTCACAGTTCGTATTAATCTGTCAGTTTCCATTCTCTGTCACAGCTCGGATCAGTCTGTCAGTTTCAATTCTCTGTTATATCTCGGATCTGTCTGTCAGTTTCAATTCTCTGTCACAGTTCGGATCAGTCTGTTAGTTTCAATTCTCTGTCACAGCTCGAATCAGTCTGTCAGTTGCAATTTTCTGTCACAGCTCGGATCAGTCGATCAGTTTGAATTGTCTGTCACAGCTCAGATCAGTCTGTCAGTTTCAAATCCTTGTGTGAGCTCGTATAAGTCTGTCAGCTTCAATTACCTAACACATCTCGGAACCGTCTGTCTGTTTCAATTCTCTGCCGCAGCTCGGATAACTCTATCAGTTTCAATTCTCTCTCACAGCTCGGATCAGTCTGTCAGTTTCGATCCTCTGTCACAGCTCCAATCAGTCTATCAATTTCAATTCTCTGACACAGCTCGGATCAATCTGTCAGTTTCATTTCCCTGTCACAGTTCAGATTAATCTGTCAGTTTCAATTCCCTGTCACAACTCGGATAAGTCTGTCCGTTTCAATTCTCTGTTGTAGCTCGGATCAGTCTGTCAGATTCAATTGCCTGTCACTGCTCGGATCAGTGTTTCAGTTTCGATTCTCTGTAATAGCTCGGATCAGTCTATCTGTTTCGATTCTCTGTCACACCTCGGATCAGTCTGTCAGTTTCAATTCTCTGTCACAGCTCGGATCAGTCTGTCAGTTGCAATTTTCTGTCACACCTCGGATCAGTCTGTCAGTTCGAATTGTCTGTCACAGCTCAGATCAGTCTGTCAGTTTCAATTCTCTGTCATAGTTCGTATTAGTCTGTCAGTTTCCATTCTCTGTCACAGTTCGGATCACTCTGTCACTTTCATGTCTCTGTTACATCTCGGATCTGTCTGTCACTTTCAATTCTCTGTCACAGCTCGGATCAGTCTGTCAGTTCGAATTCTCTGTCACAGCTCAGATCAGTCTGTCTGTTTCAAATCCTTGTCTGAGTTCGTATAAGTCTGTCAGTTTCAATCATCTGTCACAGGTCAGATCAGTCTTCCAGTTTCAATTCTCTGCCACAGCTCGGATCAGTCTATCTGTTTCGATTCTCTAAAATAGCTCGGATCAGTCTGTCAGTTTCAATTCTCTGTCACAGCTCGGATCAGTCTGTCAGTTTCAATTCTCTGTCACAGCTCGGATCAGTCTGTCAGTTTCAATTCCCTGTCACAGCTCGGGTCAGTCTGTCAGTTTCAATTCTCTGTCACAGTTCGTATTAGTCTGTCAGTTTCCATTCTCTGTCACAGCTCGGATCAGTCTGTCAGTTTCAATTCTCTGTTACATCTCGGATCTGTCTGTCAGTTTTAATTCTCTGTCACAGCTCGGATCACTCTGTTAGATTCAATTCTCTGTCACAGCTCGGATCAGTCTGTCAGTTGCAATTTTCTGTCACAGCTCGGATCAGTCTGTCAGTTCGAATTGTCTGTCACAGCTCAGATCAGTGTGTCGCTTTCAAATCCTTGTCTGAGCTCGTATAAGTCTGTCAGCGTCAATTACCTAACACAGCTTGGAACCGTCTGTCTGTTTCAATTCTCTGCCACAGCTCGGATAACTCTATCAGTTTTAATTCTCTGTTACAGCTCGGATCAGTCTGTCAGTTTCAATTCCCTGTCACATCTCGGATCAGACTGTCAGTTTCAATTCTCTGTCACAGCTCTGATCAGTCTATCAGTTTCAATTCTCTGTCACAGCTCGGATCAATCTGTCAGTTTCAATTCTCTGTCACAGCTGAGATCAGTCAGTCAGTTTCAATTCCCTGTCACAGCTCGGGGCAGTCTGCCAGTTTCAATTCTCTGTCACAGTTCGTATTAATCTGTCAGTTTCCATTCTCTGTCACAGCTCGGATCAGTCTGTCAGTTTCAATTCTCTGTTATATCTCAGATCTGTCTGTCAGTTTAAATTCTCTGTCACAGTTCGGATCAGTCTGTTAGTTTCAATTCTCTGTCGCAGCTCGAATCAGTCTGTCAGTTGCAATTTTCTGTCACAGCTCGGATCAGTCGATCAGTTGGAATTGTCTGTCACAGCTCAGATCAGTCTGTCAGTTTCAAATCCTTGTCTGAGCTCGTATAAGTCTGTCAGCTTCAATTACCTAACACAGCTCGGAACCGTCTGTCTGTTTCAATTCTCTGCCACAGCTCGGATAACTCTAACAGTTTCAATTCTCTCTCACAGCTCGGATCAGTCTGTCAGTTTCGATCCTCTGTCACAGCTCCAATCAGTCTGTCAGTTTCAATTCTCTGTCACAGCTCGGATCAGTCTGTCAGTTTCAATTCCCTGTCACAGCTCGAATCAGTCTGTCAGTTTCAATTGTCTGTCAGAGCTCGGATCAGTCTATCTGTTTCGGTTCTCTGTCACAGCTCGGATCAGTCTGTCAGTTTCAGTTCTCTGTCACAGCTCGGATCAGTCTGTCAGTTGCAATTTTCTGTCACACCTCGGAACAGTCTGTCAGTTCGAATTGTCTGTCACAGCTCAGATCAGTCTGTCAGTTTCAAATCCTTGTCTGAGCTCGTATAAGTCTGTCAGCTTCAATTACCTAACACAGCTCGGAACCGTCTGTTTTTTTCAATTCTCTGCCACATCTCGGATAACTCTATCAGTTTCAATTCTTAGTCACAGCTCGGATCTGTCTGTCAGTTTCAATTCCCTGTCACAGCTCGGATCAGACTGTCAGTTTCAATTCTCTCTCACACCTCGGATCTGTCTGTCAGTTTCAATTCTCTGTCACAGCTCGGATCAGTCTATCTGTTTCGATTCTCTGTCAGAGCTCGCATCAGTCTGTCAGTTACAATTCTCTGTCACAGCTCGGATTTGTCTGTAAGTTTCAATTCTCTGTCACAGCTCGGATCAGTCTGTCAGTTTCAATTCTCTGTCACATCTCGGATCAGACTGTCAGTTTCAATTCTCTGTCACAGCTCGGATCAGTCTATCAGTTTCAATTCCCTGTCACAGCTCGAATCAGTCTGTCAGTTTCAATTCTCTGTCACAGCTCGGATCAGTCTGTCAGTTGCAATTTTCTCTCACACCTCGGAACAGTCTGTCAGTTCGAATTGTCTGTCACAGCTCAGATCAGTCTGCCAGTTTCAAATCCTTGTCTGAGCTCGTATAAGTCTTTCAGCTTCAACTACCTGACACAGCTCGGAACCGTCTGTCTTTTTCTATTCTCTGCCACAGCTTGGATAACACTATCAGTTTCAATTCTTAGTCACAGCTCGGATCTGTCTGTCAGTTTCAATTCCCTGTCACAGCTCGGATCAGACTGACAGTTTCAATTCTCTGTCACAACTCGGATCGGTCTGTCAGTTTCAATTCTCTGTCACAGCTCGGATCACTCTGTCAGTTTCAATTCCCTGTCACAGCTCTGGTCAGTCTGTCAGTTTCAATTCTCTGTCACATTTCGTATTAGTCTTTCAGTTTCCATTCTCTGTCACAGCTCGGATCAGTCTATCATTTTCAATTCTCTGTTACATCTCGGATCTGTCTGTCAGTTTCAATTCTCTGTCACAGCTCGGATCAGTCTGTCAGTTTCAATTCTCTGTCACAGCTCGGATCAGTCTGTCAGTTTCAATTCTCTGTCACAGCTCGGATCAGTCTGTCAGTTGCAATTTTCTGTCACAACTTGGATCAGTCTGTCAGTTCGAATTGTCTGTCACAGCTCAGATCAGTCTGTCACTTTCAAATCCTTGTCTGAGCTCGAATACGTCTGTCAGCTTCAATTACCTAACACAGCTTGGAACCGTCTGTCTGTTTCAATTCTCTGCCACAGCTCGGATCAGTCTGACAGTTTCAATTCTCTGTCACAGGTCAGAGCCGTCTTCCAGTTTCAATTCTCTGTCAAAGCTCGGATCAGTCTATCTGTTTCGATTCTCTGTCATTGATCGGATCAGTCTGTCAGATTCAATTCTCTGTCACAGCTCGGATCAGTCTGTCAGTTTCAATTCTCTGTCACAGCTCGGATCAGTCTGTCAGTTTCAATTCCCTGTCACAGCTCGGGTCAGTCTGTCAGTTTCAATTCTCTGTCACAGTTCGTATTACTCGTCAGTTTCCATTCTCTGTCACAGCTCGGATCAGTCTGTCAGTTTCAATTCTCTGTCACAGCTCGGATCAGTCTGTCAGTTTCAATTCTCTGTCACAGCTCGGATCAGTCTGTCAGTTGCAATTTTCTATCACAGTTCGGATCAGTCTCTCAGTTCGAATTGTCTGTCACAGCTCAGATCAGTCTGTCTGTTTCAAATCCTTGTCTGAGTTCGTATAAGTCTGTCAGTTTCAATTATCTGTCACAGGTCAGATCAGTCTTCCAGTTTCAATTCTCTGCCACAGCTCGGATCAGTCTATCTGTTTCGATTCTCTAAAATAGCTCGGATCAGTCTGTCAGTTTCAATTCTCTGTCACAGCTCGGATCAGTCTGTCAGTTTCAATTCTCTGTCACAGCTCGGATCAGTCTGTCAGTTTCAATTCCCTGTCACAGTTCGTATTAGTCTGTCAGTTTCCATTCTCTGTCACAGCTCGGATCAGTCTGTCAGTTTCAATTCTCTGTCACAGCTCGGATCAGTCTGTCAGTTGCAATTTTTTGTCACAGCTCGGATCAGTCTGTCAGTTCGAATTGTCTGTCACAGCTCAGACCAGTCTGTCACTTTCAAATCCTTGTCTGTGCTCGTATAAGTCTGTCAACGTCAATTACCTAACACAGCTCGGAACCGTCCGTCTGTTTCAATTCTCTGCCACAGCTCGGATAACTCTGTCACTTTCAATTCTCTGTCACAGCTCGGATCAGTCTGCCAGTTTCAATTCCCTGTCACAGCTCGGATAAGTCTGTCAGTTTCAGTTCTCTGTTACATCTCCGATCTGTCTGTCACTTTCAATTCTCTGTCACAGCTCGGATCGGTCTGTCCGTTTCAATTCTCTGTCACGGCTCAGATCAGTCTGTCACTTTCAATTCCCTGTCACGGCTCGGTTCTGTCTGTTAGTTTGACTTCTCTGTCACAGCTCATAATAGTCTGTCAGTTTAAATTCCCTGTCACAGCTCGTATCAGTCTCTCAGTTTCAATTCCCTGTTGTAGCTCGGATCAGTCTGTCAGTTTCAATTCCCTGTCACAGCTCGGATCAGTCTGTCATGTTCCATTTTCTGTCACAGCTCGGATCAGTCTGTCAATTTCAATTCTCTGTCACAGTTCGGATCTGTCTGTCAGTTTCAATTCTCCGTCACAGCTCGGATCAGTCTATCAGTTTCAATACTCTGTCACAGCTCGGATCAGTCTGTCAGTTTCAATTCTCTGTCACAGCTCAGATCAGTCAGTCAGTTTCAATTCCCTGTCACAGCTCGGTTCAGTCTGTCAGTTTCAATTCTCTGTCACAGTTCGTATTAATCTGTCAGTTTCCATTCTCTGTCACAGCTCGGATCAGTCTGTTAGTTTCAATTCTCTGTTATATCTCGTATATGTCTGTCAGTTTCAATTCTCTGTCACAGTTCGGATCAGTCTGTCGTTTCAATTCTCTGTTCCAGCTCGAATCAGAATGTCAGTTGCAATTTGCTGTCATAGCTCGGATCAGTCAATCAGTTTGAATTGTCTGTCACAACTCAGATCAGTCTGTCAGTTTCAAATCCTTGTCGGAGCTCGTATAAGTCTGTCAGCTTCAATTACCTAACACAGCTCGGAACCGTCTGTCTGTTTCAATTCTCTGCCACAGCTCGGATAACTCTATCAGTTTCAATTCTCTGTCACAGCTCGAATCAGTCTGTCAGTTCCAATACCCTGTCACATCTCGGATCAGACTGTCAGTTTCAATTCTCTGTCACAGCTCGGATCAGTCTATCAGTTTCAATTCTCTGTCACAGCTCGGATCTGTCTGTCAGTTTCAATTCTCTGTCACAGCTCAGATCAGTCAGTCAGTTTCAATTCCCTGTCACAGCTCGGGTCAGTCTGTCAGTTTCAATTCTCTGTCACAGTTCGTATTAATCTGTCAGTTTCCATTCTCTGTCACAGCTCGGATCAGTCTGTCAGTTTCAATTCTCTGTTATATCTCGGATCTGTCTGTCAGTTTCAATTCTCTGTCACAGTTCGGATCAGTCTGTTAGTTTCAATTCTCTGTCACAGCTCGAATCAGTCTGTCAGTTGCAATTTTCTGTCACAGCTCGGATCAGTCGATCAGTTTGAATTGTCTGTCACAGCTCAGATCAGTCTGTCAGTTTCAAATCCTTGTGTGAGCTCGTATAAGTCTGTCAGCTTCAATTACCTAACACATCTCGGAACCGTCTGTCTGTTTCAATTCTCTGCCGCAGCTCGGATAACTCTATCAGTTTCAATTCTCTCTCACAGCTCGGATCAGTCTGTCAGTTTCGATCCTCTGTCACAGCTCCAATCAGTCTATCAATTTCAATTCTCTGCCACAGCTCGGATCAGTCTGTCAGTTTCATTTCCCTGTCACAGTTCATATTAATCTGTCAGTTTCAATTCCCTGTCACAACTCGGATAAGTCTGTCTGTTTCAATTCTCTGTTGTAGCTCGGATCAGTCTGTCAGTTTCAATTCCCTGTCACTGCTCGGATAAGTCTTTCAGTTTCGATTCTCTGTAATAGCTCGGGTCAGTCTGTCAGTTTCAATTCCCTGTCACAGCTCGAATCAGTCTGTCAGTTTCAATTGTCTGTCAGAGGTCAGATCAGTCTTCCAGTTTCAATTCTCTGTCACAGCTCGGATCAGTCTATCTGTTTCGATTCTCTGTCACAGCTCGGATCAGTCTGTCAGTTTCAATTCTCTGTCACAGCTCGGATCAGTCTGTCAGTTGCAATTTTCTGTCACACCTCGGATCAGTCTGTCAGTTCGAATTGTCTTTCACAGCTCAGATCAGTCTGTCAGTTTCAATTCTCTGTCATAGTTCTTATTAGTCTGTCAGTTTCCATTCTCTGTCACAGCTCGGATCACTCTGTCACTTTCATGTCTCTGTTACATCACGGATCTGTCTGTCACTTTCAATTCTCTGTCACAGCTCGGATCAGTCTGTCAGTTCGAATTCTCTGTCACAGCTCAGATCAGTCTGTCTGTTTCAAATCCTTGTCTGAGTTCGTATAAGTCTGTCAGTTTCAATTATCTGTCACAGGTCAGATCAGTCTTCCAGTTTCATTTCTCTGCCACAGCTCGGATCAGTCTATCTGTTTCGATTCTCTAAAATAGCTTGGATCAGTCTGTCAGTTTCAATTCCCTGTCACAGCACGGGTCAGTCTGTCAGTTTCAATTCTCTGTCACAGTTCGTATTAATCTGTCAGTTTCCATTCTCTGTCACAGCTCGGATCAGTCTGTCAGTTTCAATTCTCTGTTATATCTCGGATCTGTCTGTCAGTTTCAATTCTCTGTCACAGTTCGGATCAGTCTGTTAGTTTCAATTCTCTGTCACAGCTCGAATCAGTCTGTCAGTTGCAATTTTCTGTCACAGCTCGGATCAGTCGATCAGTTTGAATTGTCTGTCACAGCTCAGATCAATCTGTCAGTTTCAAATCCTTGTGTGAGCTCGTATAAGTCTGTCAGCTTCAATTACCTAACACATCTCGGAACCGTCTGTCTGTTTCAATTCTCTGCCGCAGCTCGGATAACTCTATCAGTTTCAATTCTCTCTCACAGCTCGGATCAGTCTGTCAGTTTCGATCCTCTGTCACAGCTCCAATCAGTCTATCAATTTCAATTCTCTGACACAGCTCGGATCAGTCTGTCAGTTTCATTTCCCTGTCACAGTTCAGATTAATCTGTCAGTTTCAATTCCCTGTCACAACTCGGATAAGTCTGTCTGTTTCAATTCTCTGTTGTAGCTCGGATCAGTCTGTCAGTTTCAATTCCCTGTCACTGCTCGGATCAGTCTTTCAGTTTCGATTCTCTGTAATAGCTCGGGTCAGTCTGTCAGTTTCAATTCTCTGCCACAGCTCGGATCAGTCTATCTGTTTCGATTCTCTAAAATAGCTCGGATCAGTCTGTCAGTTTCAATTCTCTGTCACAGCTCGGATCAGTCTGTCAGTTTCAATTCTCTGTCACAGCTCGGATCAGTCTGTCAGTTTCAATTCCCTGTCACAGCTCGGGTCAGTCTGTCAGTTTCAATTCTCTCTCACAGTTCGTATTAGTCTGTCAGTTTCCATTCTCTGTCACAGCTCGGATCAGTCTGTCAGTTTCAATTCTCTGTTACATCTCGGATCTGTCTGTCAGTTTTAATTCTCTGTCACAGCTCGGATCATTCTGTTAGTTTCAATTCTCTGTCACAGCTCGGATCAGTCTGTCAGTTGCAATTTTCTGTCACAGCTCGGATCAGTCTGTCAGTTCGAATTGTCTGTCACAGCTCAGATCAGTGTGTCGCTTTCAAATCCTTGTCTGAGCTCGTATAAGTCTGTCAGCGTCAATTACCTAACACAGCTTGGAACCGTCTGTCTGTTTCAATTCTCTGCCACAGCTCGGATCACTCTATCAGTTTTAATTCTCTGTCACAGCTCGGATCAGTCTGTCAGTTTCAATTCCCTGTCACATCTCGGATCAGACTGTCAGTTTCAATTCTCTGTCACAGCTCTGATCAGTCTATCAGTTTCAATTCTCTGTCACAGCTCGGATCAATCTGTCAGTTTCAATTCTCTGTCACAGCTGAGATCAGTCAGTCAGTTTCAATTCCCTGTCACAGCTCGGGGCAGTCTGCCAGTTTCAATTCTCTGTCACAGTTCGTATTAATCTGTCAGTTTCCATTCTCTGTCACAGCTCGGATCAGTCTGTCAGTTTCAATTCTCTGTTATATCTCAGATCTGTCTGTCAGTTTAAATTCTCTGTCACAGTTCGGATCAGTCTGTTAGTTTCAATTCTCTGTCGCAGCTCGAATCAGTCTGTCAGTTGCAATTTTCTGTCACAGCTCGGATCAGTCGATCAGTTGGAATTGTCTGTCACAGCTCAGATCAGTCTGTCAGTTTCAAATCCTTGTCTGAGCTCGTATAAGTCTGTCAGCTTCAATTACCTAACACAGCTCGGAACCGTCTGTCTGTTTCAATTCTCTGCCACAGCTCGGATAACTCTAACAGTTTCAGTTCTCTCTCACAGCTCGGATCAGTCTGTCAGTTTCGATCCTCTGTCACAGCTCCAATCAGTCTGTCAGTTTCAATTCTCTATCACAGCTCGGATCAGTCTGTCAGTTTCAATTCCCTGTCACAGCTCGAATCAGTTTGTCAGTTTCAATTGTCTGTCAGAGCTCGGATCAGTCTATCTGTTTCGGTTCTCTGTCACAGCTCGGATCAGTCTGTCAGTTTCAGTTCTCTGTCACAGCTCGGATCAGTCTGTCAGTTGCAATTTTCTGTCACACCTCGGAACAGTCTGTCAGTTTCAATTCTCTCTCACACCTCGGATCTGTCTGTCAGTTTCAATTCTCTGTCACAACTCAGATCAGTCTGTCAGTTTCAATTCTCTGTCACAGCTCAGATCAGTCTGTCAGTTTCAATTCTCTGTCACACCTCGGATCTGTCTGTCAGTTTCAATTCTCTGTCACAGCTCAGATCAGTCTTTCAGTTTCAATTCTCTGTCACAGCTCGGATCAGTCTGTCAGTTTCAATTCCCCGTCACAGCTCGGATCAGTCTGTCATTTTGAATTCTCTGTCACAGCTCGGATCAGTCTGTCAGTTTCAACTCTCTGTCACAGGTCAGATCAGTCTTCCAGTTTCAATTCTCTGTCAAACCTCGGATCAGTCTATCTGTTTCGATTCTCTGTCAGAGCTCGCATCAGTCTGTCAGTTACAATTCTCTGTCACAGCTCGGATTTGTCTGTAAGTTTCAATTCTCTGTCACAGCTCGGATCAGTCCGTCAGTTTCAATTCTCTGTCACATCTCGGATCAGACTGTCAGTTTCAATTCTCTGTCACAGCTCGGATCAGTCTATCAGTTTCAATTCCCTGTCACAGCTCGAATCAGTCTGTCAGTTTCAATTCTCTGTCACAGCTCGGATCAGTCTGTCAGTTGCAATTTTCTCTCACACCTCGGAACAGTCTGTCAGTTCGAATTGTCTGTCACAGCTCAGATCAGTCTGCCAGTTTCAAATCCTTGTCTGAGCTCGTATAAGTCTTTCAGCTTCAACTACCTGACACAGCTCGGAACCGTCTGTCTTTTTCTATTCTCTGCCACAGCTTGGATAACACTATCAGTTTCAATTCTTAGTCACAGCTCGGATCTGTCTGTCAGTTTCAATTCCCTGTCACAGCTCGGATCAGACTGACAGTTTCAATTCTCTGTCACAACTCGGATCTGTCTGTCAGTTTCAATTCTCTGTCACAGCTCGGATCACTCTGTCAGTTTCAATTCCCTGTCACAGCTCTGGTCAGTCTGTCAGTTTCAATTCTCTGTCACATTTCGTATTAGTCTTTCAGTTTCCATTCTCTGTCAAAGCTCGGATCAGTCTATCATTTTCAATTCTCTGTTACATCTCGGATCTGTCTGTCAGTTTCAATTCTCTGTCACAGCTCGGATCAGTCTATCAGTTTCAATTCCCTGTCACAGCTCGAATCAGTCTGTCAGTTTCAATTCTCTGTCACAGCTCGGATCAGTCTGTCAGTTGCAATTTTCTCTCACACCTCGGAACAGTCTGTCAGTTCGAATTGTCTGTCACAGCTCAGATCAGTCTGCCAGTTTCAAATCCTTGTCTGAGCTCGTATAAGTCTTTCAGCTTCAACTACCTGACACAGCTCGGAACCGTCTGTCTTTTTCTATTCTCTGCCACAGCTTGGATAACACTATCAGTTTCAATTCTTAGTCACAGCTCGGATCTGTCTGTCAGTTTCAATTCCCTGTCACAGCTCGGATCAGACTGACAGTTTCAATTCTCTGTCACAACTCGGATCTGTCTGTCAGTTTCAATTCTCTGTCACAGCTCGGATCACTCTGTCAGTTTCAATTCCCTGTCACAGCTCTGGTCAGTCTGTCAGTTTCAATTCTCTGTCACATTTCGTATTAGTCTTTCAGTTTCCATTCTCTGTCACAGCTCGGATCAGTCTATCATTTTCAATTCTCTGTTACATCTCGGATCTGTCTGTCAGTTTCAATTCTCTGTCACAGCTCGGATCAGTCTGTCAGTTTCAATTCTCTGTCACAGCTCGGATCAGTCTGTCAGTTTCAATTCTCTGTCACAGCTCGGATCAGTCTGTCAGTTGCAATTTTCTGTCACAACTTGGATCAGTCTGTCAGTTCGAATTGTCTGTCACAGCTCAGATCAGTCTGTCACTTTCAAATCCTTGTCTGAGCTCGAATACGTCTGTCAGCTTCAATTACCTAACACAGCTTGGAACCGTCTGTCTGTTTCAATTCTCTGCCACAGCTCGGATCAGTCTGACAGTTTCAATTGTCTGTCACAGGTCAGAGCCGTCTTCCAGTTTCAATTCTCTGTCAAAGCTCGGATCAGTCTATCTGTTTCGATTCTCTGTCATAGATCGGATCAGTCTGTCAGATTCAATTCTCTGTCACAGCTCGGATCAGTCTGTCAGTTTCAATTCTCTGTCACAGCTCGGATCAGTCTGTCAGTTTCAATTCCCTGTCACAGCTCGGGTCAGTCTGTCAGTTTCAATTCTCTGTCACAGTTCGTATTACTCGTCAGTTTCCATTCTCTGTCACAGCTCGGATCAGTCTGTCAGTTTCAATTCTCTGTCACAGCTCGGATCAGTCTGTCAGTTTCAATTCTCTGTCACAGCTCGGATCAGTCTGTCAGTTGCAATTTTCTATCACAGTTCGGATCAGTCTCTCAGTTCGAATTGTCTGTCACAGCTCAGATCAGTCTGTCTGTTTCAAATCCTTGTCTGAGTTCGTATAAGTCTGTCAGTTTCAATTATCTGTCACAGGTCAGATCAGTCTTCCAGTTTCAATTCTCTGCCACAGCTCGGATCAGTCTATCTGTTTCGATTCTCTAAAATAGCTCGGATCAGTCTGTCAGTTTCAATTCTCTGTCACAGCTCGGATCACTCTGTCAGTTTCAATTCCCTGTCACAGCTCGGATCAGTCTGTCAGTTTCAATTCCCTGTCACAGTTCGTATTAGTCTGTCAGTTTCCATTCTCTGTCACAGCTCGGATCAGTCTGTCAGTTTCAATTCTCTGTCACAGCTCGGATCAGTCTGTCAGTTGCAATTTTTTGTCACAGCTCGGATCAGTCTGTCAGTTCGAATTGTCTGTCACAGCTCAGACCAGTCTGTCACTTTCAAATCCTTGTCTGAGCTCGTATAAGTCTGTCAACGTCAATTACCTAACACAGCTCGGAACCGTCTGTCTGTTTCAATTCTCTGCCACAGCTCGAATAACTCTGTCACTTTCAATTCTCTGTCACAGCTCGGATCAGTCTGCCAGTTTCAATTCCCTGTCACAGCTCGGATAAGTCTGTCAGTTTCAGTTCTCTGTCACGGCTCGGTTCTGTCTGTTAGTTTGACTTCTCTGTCACAGCTCATAATAGTCTGTCAGTTTAAATTCCCTGTCACAGCTCGTATCAGTCTCTCACTTTCAATTCCCTGTTGTAGCTCGGATCAGTCTGTCAGTTTCAATTCCCTGTCACAGCTCGGATCAGTCTGTCATGTTCCATTTTCTGTCACAGCTCGGATCAGTCTGTCAATTTCAATTCTCTGTCACAGTTCGGATCTGTCTGTCAGTTTCAATTCTCCGTCACAGCTCAGATCAGTCTTTCAGTTTGAATTCTCTGTCACAGCTCGGATCAGTCTGTCAGTTTCAATTCTCTGTCACAGCTCGAATCAGTCTGTCAGTTTCAATTGTCTGTCACAGGTCAGATCAGTCTTCCAGTTTCAATTCTCTGTCACAGCTCGGATCCGTCTACCTGTTTCGATTCTCTGTCATAGCTCAGATCAGTCTGTCAGTTTCAATTCTCTGTCACAGCTCGGATCAGTCTGTCAGTTTCAATTCTCTGTCACAGCTCGGATCAGTCTGTCAGTTTCAATTCTCTGTTACATCTCGGATCTGTCTGTCAGTTTCAATTCCCTGTCACAGATCGGGTCAGTCTGTCAGTTTCAATTCTCTGTCACAGTTCGTATTAGTCTGTCAGTTTCCATTCTCTGTCACAGCTCGGATCAGTCTGTCTTTTTCAATTCTCTGCCACAGCTTGGATAACTCTATCAGTTTCAATTCTTAGTCACAGCTCGGATCTGTCTGTCAGTTTCAATTCCCTGTCACAGCTCGGATCAGACTGACAGTTTCAATTCTCTGTCACAACTCGGATCTGTCTGTCAGTTTCAATTCTCTGTCACAGCTCGGATCAGTCTGTCAGTTTCAATTCTCTGTCACACCTCGGATCTGTCTGTCAGTTTCAATTCTCTGTCACAGCTCAGATCAGTCTGTCAGTTTCAATTCTCTGTCACAGCTCAGATCAGTCTGTCAGTTTCAATTCTCTGTCACAGCTCAGATCAGTCTTTCAGTTTCAATTCTCTGTCACAGCTCGGATCAGTCTGTCAGTTTCAATTCCCCGTCACAGCTCGGGTCAGTCTGTCATTTTGAATTCTCTGTCACAGCTCGGATCAGCCTGTCAGTTTCAACTCTCTGTCACAGGTCAGATCAGTCTTCCAGTTTCAATTCTCTGTCAAACCTCGGATCAGTCTATCTGTTTCGATTCTCTGTCATAGCTCGCATCAGTCTGTCAGTTACAATTCTCTGTCACACCTCGGATTAGTCTGTCAGTTTCAATTCTCTGTCACAGCTCGGATCAGTCTGTCAGTTGCAATTTTCTCTCACACCTCGGAACAGTCTGTCAGTTCGAATTGTCTGTCACAGCTCAGATCAGTCTGCCAGTTTCAAATCCTTGTCTGAGCTCGTATAAGTCTTTCAGCTTCAACTACCTGACACAGCTCGGAACCGTCTGTCTTTTTCTATTCTCTGCCACAGCTTGGATAACACTATCAGTTTCAATTCTTAGTCACAGCTCGGATCTGTCTGTCAGTTTCAATTCCCTGTCACAGCTCGGATCAGACTGACAGTTTCAATTCTCTGTCACAACTCGGATCTGTCTGTCAGTTTCAATTCTCTGTCACAGCTCGGATCACTCTGTCAGTTTCAATTCCCTGTCACAGCTCTGGTCAGTCTGTCAGTTTCAATTCTCTGTCACATTTCGTATTAGTCTTTCAGTTTCCATTCTCTGTCACAGCTCGGATCAGTCTATCATTTTCAATTCTCTGTTACATCTCGGATCTGTCTGTCAGTTTCAATTCTCTGTCACAGCTCGGATCAGTCTATCAGTTTCAATTCCCTGTCACAGCTCGAATCAGTCTGTCAGTTTCAATTCTCTGTCACAGCTCGGATCAGTCTGTCAGTTGCAATTTTCTCTCACACCTCGGAACAGTCTGTCAGTTCGAATTGTCTGTCACAGCTCAGATCAGTCTGCCAGTTTCAAATCCTTGTCTGAGCTCGTATAAGTCTTTCAGCTTCAACTACCTGACACAGCTCGGAACCGTCTGTCTTTTTCTATTCTCTGCCACAGCTTGGATAACACTATCAGTTTCAATTCTTAGTCACAGCTCGGATCTGTCTGTCAGTTTCAATTCCCTGTCACAGCTCGGATCAGACTGACAGTTTCAATTCTCTGTCACAACTCGGATCTGTCTGTCAGTTTCAATTCTCTGTCACAGCTCGGATCACTCTGTCAGTTTCAATTCCCTGTCACAGCTCTGGTCAGTCTGTCAGTTTCAATTCTCTGTCACATTTCGTATTAGTCTTTCAGTTTCCATTCTCTGTCACAGCTCGGATCAGTCTATCATTTTCAATTCTCTGTTACATCTCGGATCTGTCTGTCAGTTTCAATTCTCTGTCACAGCTCGGATCAGTCTGTCAGTTTCAATTCTCTGTCACAGCTCGGATCAGTCTGTCAGTTTCAATTCTCTGTCACAGCTCGGATCAGTCTGTCAGTTGCAATTTTCTGTCACAACTTGGATCAGTCTGTCAGTTCGAATTGTCTGTCACAGCTCAGATCAGTCTGTCACTTTCAAATCCTTGTCTGAGCTCGAATACGTCTGTCAGCTTCAATTACCTAACACAGCTTGGAACCGTCTGTCTGTTTCAATTCTCTGCCACAGCTCGGATCAGTCTGACAGTTTCAATTGTCTGTCACAGGTCAGAGCCGTCTTCCAGTTTCAATTCTCTGTCAAAGCTCGGATCAGTCTATCTGTTTCGATTCTCTGTCATAGATCGGATCAGTCTGTCAGATTCAATTCTCTGTCACAGCTCGGATCAGTCTGTCAGTTTCAATTCTCTGTCACAGCTCGGATCAGTCTGTCAGTTTCAATTCCCTGTCACAGCTCGGGTCAGTCTGTCAGTTTCAATTCTCTGTCACAGTTCGTATTACTCGTCAGTTTCCATTCTCTGTCACAGCTCGGATCAGTCTGTCAGTTTCAATTCTCTGTCACAGCTCGGATCAGTCTGTCAGTTTCAATTCTCTGTCACAGCTCGGATCAGTCTGTCAGTTGCAATTTTCTATCACAGTTCGGATCAGTCTCTCAGTTCGAATTGTCTGTCACAGCTCAGATCAGTCTGTCTGTTTCAAATCCTTGTCTGAGTTCGTATAAGTCTGTCAGTTTCAATTATCTGTCACAGGTCAGATCAGTCTTCCAGTTTCAATTCTCTGCCACAGCTCGGATCAGTCTATCTGTTTCGATTCTCTAAAATAGCTCGGATCAGTCTGTCAGTTTCAATTCTCTGTCACAGCTCGGATCACTCTGTCAGTTTCAATTCCCTGTCACAGCTCGGATCAGTCTGTCAGTTTCAATTCCCTGTCACAGTTCGTATTAGTCTGTCAGTTTCCATTCTCTGTCACACCTCGGATCAGTCTGTCAGTTTCAATTCTCTGTCACAGCTCGGATCAGTCTGTCAGTTGCAATTTTTTGTCACAGCTCGGATCAGTCTGTCAGTTCGAATTGTCTGTCACAGCTCAGACCAGTCTGTCACTTTCAAATCCTTGTCTGAGCTCGTATAAGTCTGTCAACGTCAATTACCTAACACAGCTCGGAACCGTCTGTCTGTTTCAATTCTCTGCCACAGCTCGAATAACTCTGTCACTTTCAATTCTCTGTCACAGCTCGGATCAGTCTGCCAGTTTCAATTCCCTGTCACAGCTCGGATAAGTCTGTCAGTTTCAGTTCTCTGTCACGGCTCGGTTCTGTCTGTTAGTTTGACTTCTCTGTCACAGCTCATAATAGTCTGTCAGTTTAAATTCCCTGTCACAGCTCGTATCAGTCTCTCACTTTCAATTCCCTGTTGTAGCTCGGATCAGTCTGTCAGTTTCAATTCCCTGTCACAGCTCGGATCAGTCTGTCATGTTCCATTTTCTGTCACAGCTCGGATCAGTCTGTCAATTTCAATTCTCTGTCACAGTTCGGATCTGTCTGTCAGTTTCAATTCTCCGTCACAGCTCAGATCAGTCTTTCAGTTTGAATTCTCTGTCACAGCTCGGATCAGTCTGTCAGTTTCAATTCTCTGTCACAGCTCGAATCAGTCTGTCAGTTTCAATTGTCTGTCACAGGTCAGATCAGTCTTCCAGTTTCAATTCTCTGTCACAGCTCGGATCCGTCTACCTGTTTCGATTCTCTGTCATAGCTCAGATCAGTCTGTCAGTTTCAATTCTCTGTCACAGCTCGGATCAGTCTGTCAGTTTCAATTCTCTGTCACAGCTCGGATCAGTCTGTCAGTTTCAATTCTCTGTTACATCTCGGATCTGTCTGTCAGTTTCAATTCCCTGTCACAGCTCGGGTCAGTCTGTCAGTTTCAATTCTCTGTCACAGTTCGTATTAGTCTGTCAGTTTCCATTCTCTGTCACAGCTCGGATCAGTCTGTCTTTTTCAATTCTCTGCCACAGCTTGGATAACTCTATCAGTTTCAATTCTTAGTCACAGCTCGGATCTGTCTGTCAGTTTCAATTCCCTGTCACAGCTCGGATCAGACTGACAGTTTCAATTCTCTGTCACAACTCGGATCTGTCTGTCAGTTTCAATTCTCTGTCACAGCTCGGATCAGTCTGTCAGTTTCAATTCTCTGTCACACCTCGGATCTGTCTGTCAGTTTCAATTCTCTGTCACAGCTCAGATCAGTCTGTCAGTTTCAATTCTCTGTCACAGCTCAGATCAGTCTGTCAGTTTCAATTCTCTGTCTCACCTCGGATCTGTCTGTCAGTTTCAATTCTCTGTCACAGCTCAGATCAGTCTTTCAGTTTCAATTCTCTGTCACAGCTCGGATCAGTCTGTCAGTTTCAATTCCCCGTCACAGCTCGGGTCAGTCTGTCATTTTGAATTCTCTGTCACAGCTCGGATCAGCCTGTCAGTTTCAACTCTCTGTCACAGGTCAGATCAGTCTTCCAGTTTCAATTCTCTGTCAAACCTCGGATCAGTCTATCTGTTTCGATTCTCTGTCATAGCTCGCATCAGTCTGTCAGTTACAATTCTCTGTCACACCTCGGATTAGTCTGTCAGTTTCAATTCTCTGTCACAGCTTGGATCAGTCTGTCAGTTTCAATTCCCTGTCACATCTCGGATCAGACTGTCGTTTTCAATTCTCTGTCACAGTTCGGATCAGTCTCTCAGTTCGTATTGTCTGTCACAGCTCAGATCCGTCAGTCAGTTTCAATTCCTTGTCTGAGCTCGTTTAAGTCTGTCAGCTTCAATTACCTAACAAAGCTCGGAACCGTCTCTCTGTTTCAATTCTCTGCCACAGATCGGATAACTCTATCAGTTTCAATTCTTAGTCACACCTCGGAAATGTCTGTCAGTTTCAATTCCCTGTCACAGCTCCGGTCAGTCTGTCAGTTTCAAATCTCTGTCATAGATCGTATTAGTCTGTCAGTTTCCATTCTCTGTCACAGCTCCGATCAGTCTGTCACTTTCAAGTCTCTGTCACATCTCGGATCAGTCTGTCAGTTCGAATTCTCTGTCACAGCTCAGATCAGTCTGTCTGTTTCAAATCCTTGTCTGAGTTCGTATAAGTCTGTCAGTTTCAATTATCTGTCACAGGTCAGATCAGTCTTCCAGTTTCAATTCTCTGCCACAGCTCGGATCAGTCTATCTGTTTCGATTCTCTAAAATAGCTCGGATCAGTCTGTCAGTTTCAATTCTCTGTCACAGCTCGGATCAGTCTGTCAGTTTCAATTCTCTGTCACTGCTCGGATCAGTCTGTCAGTTTCAATTCCCTGTCACAGTTCGTATTAGTCTGTCAGTTTCCATTCTCTGTCACAGCTCGGATCAGTCTGTCAGTTTCAATTCTCTGTCACAGCTCGGATCAGTCTGTCAGTTGCAATTTTTTGTCACAGCTCGGATCAGTCTGTCAGTTCGAATTGTCTGTCACAGCTCAGATCAGTCTGTCACTTTCAAATCCTTGTCTGAGCACGTATAAGTCTGTCAACGTCAATTACCTAACACAGCTCGGAACCGTCTGTCTGTTTCAATTCTCTGCCACAGCTCGGATAACTCTATCACTTTCAATTCTCTGTCATAGCTCGGATCAGTCTGCCAGTTTCAATTCCCTGTCACAGCTCGGATAAGTCTGTCAGTTTCAGTTCTCTGTCACGGCTCGGTTCTGTCTGTTAGTTTGACTTCTCTGTCACAGCTCATAATAGTCTGTCAGTTTAAATTCCCTGTCACAGCTCGTATCAGTCTCTCACTTTCAATTCCCTGTTGTAGCTCGGATCAGTCTGTCAGTTTCAATTCCCTGTCACAGCTCGGATCAGTCTGTCATGTTCCATTTTCTGTCACAGCTCGGATCAGTCTGTCAATTTCAATTCTCTGTCACAGTTCGGATCTGTCTGTCAGTTTCAATTCTCCGTCACAGCTCAGATCAGTCTTTCAGTTTGAATTCTCTGTCACAGCTCGGATCAGTCTGTCAGTTTCAATTCTCTGTCACAGCTCGAATCAGTCTGTCAGTTTCAATTGTCTGTCACAGGTCAGATCAGTCTTCCAGTTTCAATTCTCTGTCACAGCTCGGATCCGTCTACCTGTTTCGATTCTCTGTCATAGCTCAGATCAGTCTGTCAGTTTCAATTCTCTGTCACAGCTCGGATCAGTCTGTCAGTTTCAATTCTCTGTCACAGCTCGGATCACTCTGTCAGTTTCAATTCTCTGTCACAGTTCGTATTAGTCTGTCAGTTTCCATTATCTGTCACAGCTCGGATCAGTCTGTCATTTTCAAGTCTCTGTTACATCTCGGATCTGTCTGTCAGTTTCAATTCCCTGTCACAGCTCGGATCAGACTGACAGTTTCAATTCTCTGTCACAACTCGGATCTGTCTGTCAGTTTCAATTCTCTGTCACAGCTCGGATCAGTCTGTCAGTTTCAATTCTCTGTCACACCTCGGATCTGTCTGTCAGTTTCAATTCTCTGTCACAGCTCAGATCAGTCTGTCAGTTTCAATTCTCTGTCACAGCTCAGATCAGTCTGTCAGTTTCAATTCTCTGTCACACCTCGGATCTGTCTGTCAGTTTCAATTCTCTGTCACAGCTCAGATCATTCTTTCAGTTTCAATTCTCTGTCACAGCTCGGATCAGTCTGTCAGTTTCAATTCCCCGTCACAGCTCGGGTCAGTCTGTCATTTTGAATTCTCTGTCACAGCTCGGATCAGCCTGTCAGTTTCAACTCTCTGTCACAGGTCAGATCAGTCTTCCAGTTTCAATTCTCTGTCAAACCTCGGATCAGTCTATCTGTTTCGATTCTCTGTCATAGCTCGCATCAGTCTGTCAGTTACAATTCTCTGTCACAGCTCGGATTAGTCTGTCAGTTTCAATTCTCTGTCACAGCTCGGATCAGTCTGTCAGTTTCAATTCCCTGTCACATCTCGGATCAGACTGTCGTTTTCAATTCTCTGTCACAGCTCGGATCAGTCTATCAGTTTCAATACTCTGTCACAGCTCGGATCAGTCTGTCAGTTTCAATTCTCTGTCACAGCTCAGATCAGTCAGTCAGTTTCAATTCCCTGTTACAGCTCGGTTCAGTCTGTCAGTTTCAATTCTCTGTCACAGTTCGTATTAATCTGTCAGTTTCCATTCTCTGTCACAGCTCGGATCAGTCTGTTAGTTTCAATTCTCTGTTATATCTCGTATATGTCTGTCAGTTTCAATTCTCTGTCACAGTTCGGATCAGTCTGTTCGTTTCAATTCTCTGTTCCAGCTCGAATCAGTCTGTCAGTTGCAATTTGCTGTCATAGCTCGGATCAGTCAATCAGTTTGAATTGTCTGTCACAACTCAGATCAGTCTGTCAGTTTCAAATCCTTGTCGGAGCTCGTATAAGTCTGTCAGCTTCAATTAACTAACACAGCTCGGAACCGTCTGTCTGTTTCAATTCTCTGTCACAGCTCGAATCAGTCTGTCAGTTCCAATACCCTGTCACATCTTGGATCAGACTGTCAGTTTCAATTCTCTGCCGCAGCTCGGATAACTCTATCAGTTTCAATTCTCTCTCACAGCTCGGATCAGTCTGTCAGTTTCGATCCTCTGTCACAGCTCCAATCAGTCTATCAATTTCAATTCTCTGCCACAGCTCGGATCAGTCTGTCAGTTTCAATTCCCTGTCACTGCTCGGATCAGTCTTTCAGTTTCGATTCTCTGTAATAGCTCGGGTCAGTCTGTCAGTTTCAATTCCCTGTCACAGCTCGAATCAGTCTGTCAGTTTCAATTGTCTGTCAGAGGTCAGATCAGTCTTCCAGTTTCAATTCTCTGTCACAGCTCGGATCAGTCTATCTGTTTCGATTCTCTGTCACAGCTCGGATCAGTCTGTCAGTTTCAATTCTCTGTCACAGCTCGGATCAGTCTGTCAGTTGCAATTTTCTGTCACACCTCGGATCAGTCTGTCAGTTCGAATTGTCTTTCACAGCTCAGATCAGTCTGTCAGTTTCAATTCTCTGTCATAGTTCGTATTAGTCTGTCAGTTTCCATTCTCTGTCACAGCTCGGATCACTCTGTCACTTTCATGTCTCTGTTACATCTCGGATCTGTCTGTCACTTTCAATTCTCTGTCACAGCTCGGATCAGTCTGTCAGTTCGAATTCTCTGTCACAGCTCAGATCAGTCTGTCTGTTTCAAATCCTTGTCTGAGTTCGTATAAGTCTGTCAGTTTCAATTATCTGTCACAGGTCAGATCAGTCTTCCAGTTTCAATTCTCTGCCACAGCTCGGATCAGTCTAACTGTTTCGATTCTCTAAAATAGCTCGGATCAGTCTGTCAGTTTCAATTCTCTGTCACAGCTCGGATCAGTCTGTCAGATTCAATTCTCTGTCACAGCTCGGATCAGTCTGTCAGTTTCAATTCCCTGTCACAGCTCGGGTCAGTCTCTCAGTTTCAATTCTCTGTCACAGTTCGTATTAGTCTGTCAGTTTCCATTCTCTGTCACAGCTCGGATCAGTCTGTCAGTTTCAATTCTCTGTTACATCTCGGATCTGTCTGTCAGTTTTAATTCTCTGTCACAGCTCGGATCATTCTGTTAGTTTCAATTCTCTGTCACAGCTCGGATCAGTCTGTCAGTTGCAATTTTCTGTCACAGCTCGGATCAGTCTGTCAGTTCGAATTGTCTATCACAGCTCAGATCAGTGTGTCGCTTTCAAATCCTTGTCTGAGCTCGTATAAGTCTGTCAGCGTCAATTACCTAACACAGCTCGGAACCGTCTGTCTGTTTCAATTCTCTGCCACAGCTCGGATAACTCTATCAGTTTCAATTCTCTGTCACAGCTCGAATCAGTCTGTCAGTTCCAATACCCTGTCACATCTCGGATCAGACTGTCAGTTTCAATTCTCTGCCGCAGCTCGGATAACTCTATCAGTTTCAATTCTCTCTCACAGCTCGGATCAGTCTGTCAGTTTCGATCCTCTGTCACAGCTCCAATCAGTCTATCAATTTCAATTCTCTGCCACAGCTCGGATCAGTCTGTCAGTTTCAATTCCCTGTCACTGCTCGGATCAGTCTTCCAGTTTCGATTCTCTGTAATAGCTCGGGTCAGTCTGTCAGTTTCAATTCCCTGTCACAGCTCGAATCAGTCTGTCAGTTTCAATTGTCTGTCAGAGGTCAGATCAGTCTTCCAGTTTCAATTCTCTGTCACAGCTCGGATCAGTCTATCTGTTTCGATTCTCTGTCACAGCTCGGATCAGTCTGTCAGTTTCAATTCTCTGTCACAGCTCGGATCAGTCTGTCAGTTGCAATTTTCTGTCACACCTCGGATCAGTCTGTCAGTTCGAATTGTCTTTCACAGCTCAGATCAGTCTGTCAGTTTCAATTCTCTGTCATAGTTCGTATTAGTCTGTCAGTTTCCATTCTCTGTCACAGCTCGGATCACTCTGTCACTTTCATGTCTCTGTTACATCTCGGATCTGTCTGTCACTTTCAATTCTCTGTCACAGCTCGGATCAGTCTGTCAGTTCGAATTCTCTGTCACAGCTCAGATCAGTCTGTCTGTTTCAAATCCTTGTCTGAGTTCGTATAAGTCTGTCAGTTTCAATTATCTGTCACAGGTCAGATCAGTCTTCCAGTTTCAATTCTCTGCCACAGCTCGGATCAGTCTAACTGTTTCGATTCTCTAAAATAGCTCGGATCAGTCTGTCAGTTTCAATTCTCTGTCACAGCTCGGATCAGTCTGTCAGATTCAATTCTCTGTCACAGCTCGGATCAGTCTGTCAGTTTCAATTCCCTGTCACAGCTCGGGTCAGTCTCTCAGTTTCAATTCTCTGTCACAGTTCGTATTAGTCTGTCAGTTTCCATTCTCTGTCACAGCTCGGATCAGTCTGTCAGTTTCAATTCTCTGTTACATCTCGGATCTGTCTGTCAGTTTTAATTCTCTGTCACAGCTCGGATCATTCTGTTAGTTTCAATTCTCTGTCACAGCTCGGATCAGTCTGTCAGTTGCAATTTTCTGTCACAGCTCGGATCAGTCTGTCAGTTCGAATTGTCTATCACAGCTCAGATCAGTGTGTCGCTTTCAAATCCTTGTCTGAGCTCGTATAAGTCTGTCAGCGTCAATTACCTAACACAGCTTGGAACCGTCTGTCTGTTTCAATTCTCTGCCACAGCTCGTATAACTCTATCAGTTTCAATTCTCTGTCACAGCTCGGATCAGTCCGTCAGTTTCAATTCCCTGTCACATCTCGGATCAGACTGTCAGTTTCAATTCTCTGTCACAGCTCGGATCAATCTGTCAGTTTCACTTCTCTGTCACAGCTCAGATCAGTCAGTCAGTTTCAATTCCCTGTCACAGCTCGGGGCAGTCTGCCAGTTTCAATTCTCTGTCACAGTTCGTATTAATCTGTCAGTTTCCATTCTCTGTCACAGCTCGGATCAGTCTGTCAGTTTCAATTCTCTGTCACAGCTCGGATCAGTCTATCAGTTTCAATTCCCTGTCACAGCTCGAATCAGTCTGTCAGTTTCAATTCTCTGTCACAGCTCGGATCAGTCTGTCAGTTCCAATACCCTGTCACATCTCGGATCAGACTGTCAGTTTCAATTCTCTGCCGCAGCTCGGATAACTCTATCAGTTTCAATTCTCTCTCACAGCTCGGATCAGTCTGTCAGTTTCGATCCTCTGTCACAGCTCCAATCAGTCTATCAATTTCAATTCTCTGCCACAGCTCGGATCAGTCTGTCAGTTTCAATTCCCTGTCACTGCTCGGATCAGTCTTTCAGTTTCGATTCTCTGTAATAGCTCGGGTCAGTCTGTCAGTTTCAATTCCCTGTCACAGCTCGAATCAGTCTGTCAGTTTCAATTGTCTGTCAGAGGTCAGATCAGTCTTCCAGTTTCAATTCTCTGTCACAGCTCGGATCAGTCTATCTGTTTCGATTCTCTGTCACAGCTCGGATCAGTCTGTCAGTTTCAATTCTCTGTCACAGCTCGGATCAGTCTGTCAGTTGCAATTTTCTGTCACACCTCGGATCAGTCTGTCAGTTCGAATTGTCTTTCACAGCTCAGATCAGTCTGTCAGTTTCAATTCTCTGTCATAGTTCGTATTAGTCTGTCAGTTTCCATTCTCTGTCACAGCTCGGATCACTCTGTCACTTTCATGTCTCTGTTACATCTCGGATCTGTCTGTCACTTTCAATTCTCTGTCACAGCTCGGATCAGTCTGTCAGTTCGAATTCTCTGTCACAGCTCAGATCAGTCTGTCTGTTTCAAATCCTTGTCTGAGTTCGTATAAGTCTGTCAGTTTCAATTATCTGTCACAGGTCAGATCAGTCTTCCAGTTTCAATTCTCTGCCACAGCTCGGATCAGTCTAACTGTTTCGATTCTCTAAAATAGCTCGGATCAGTCTGTCAGTTTCAATTCTCTGTCACAGCTCGGATCAGTCTGTCAGATTCAATTCTCTGTCACAGCTCGGATCAGTCTGTCAGTTTCAATTCCCTGTCACAGCTCGGGTCAGTCTCTCAGTTTCAATTCTCTGTCACAGTTCGTATTAGTCTGTCAGTTTCCATTCTCTGTCACAGCTCGGATCAGTCTGTCAGTTTCAATTCTCTGTTACATCTCGGATCTGTCTGTCAGTTTTAATTCTCTGTCACAGCTCGGATCATTCTGTTAGTTTCAATTCTCTGTCACAGCTCGGATCAGTCTGTCAGTTGCAATTTTCTGTCACAGCTCGGATCAGTCTGTCAGTTCGAATTGTCTATCACAGCTCAGATCAGTGTGTCGCTTTCAAATCCTTGTCTGAGCTCGTATAAGTCTGTCAGCGTCAATTACCTAACACAGCTTGGAACCGTCTGTCTGTTTCAATTCTCTGCCACAGCTCGTATAACTCTATCAGTTTCAATTCTCTGTCACAGCTCGGATCAGTCTGTCAGTTTCAATTCCCTGTCACATCTCGGATCAGACTGTCAGTTTCAATTCTCTGTCACAGCTCGGATCAATCTGTCAGTTTCACTTCTCTGTCACAGCTCAGATCAGTCAGTCAGTTTCAATTCTCTGTCACAGCTCGGGGCAGTCTGCCAGTTTCAATTCTCTGTCACAGTTCGTATTAATCTGTCAGTTTCCATTCTCTGTCACAGCTCGGATCAGTCTGTCAGTTTCAATTCTCTGTCACAGCTCGGATCAGTCTATCAGTTTCAATTCCCTGTCACAGCTCGAATCAGTCTGTCAGTTTCAATTCTCTGTCACAGCTCGGATCAGTCTGTCAGTTGCAATTTTCTCTCACACCTCGGAACAGTCTGTCAGTTCGAATTGTCTGTCACAGCTCAAATCAGTCTGCCAGTTTCAAATCCTTGTCTGAGCTCGTATAAGTCTTTCAGCTTCAACTACCTGACAGAGCTCGGAACCTTCTGTCTTTTTCTATTCTCTGCCACAGCTTGGATAACGCTATCAGTTTCAATTCTTAGTCACAGCTCGGATCTGTCTGTCAGTTTCAATTCCCTGTCACAGCTCGGATCAGACTGACAGTTTCAATTCTCTGTCACAACTCGGATCTGTCTGTCAGTTTCAATTCTCTGTCACAGCTCGGATCACTCTGTCAGTTTCAATTCCCTGTCACAGCTCTGGTCAGTCTGTCAGTTTCAATTCTCTGTCACATTTCGTATTAGTCTTTCAGTTTCCATTCTCTGTCACAGCTCGGATCAGTCTATCATTTTCAATTCTCTGTTACATCTCGGATCTGTCTGTCAGTTTCAATTCTCTGTCACAGCTCGGATCAGTCTGTCAGTTTCAATTCTCTGTCACAGCTCGGATCAGTCTGTCAGTTTCAATTCTCTGTCACAGCTCGGATCAGTCTGTCAGTTGCAATTTTCTGTCACAACTTGGATCAGTCTGTCAGTTCGAATTGTCTGTCACAGCTCAGATCAGTCTGTCACTTTCAAATCCTTGTCTGAGCTCGAATACGTCTGTCAGCTTCAATTACCTAACACAGCTTGGAACCGTCTGTCTGTTTCAATTCTCTGCCACAGCTCGGATCAGTCTGACAGTTTCAATTGTCTGTCACAGGTCAGAGCAGTCTTCCAGTTTCAATTCTCTGTCAAAGCTCGGATCAGTCTATCTGTTTCGATTCTCTGTCACAGCTCGGATCAGTCTGTCAGTTTCAATTCTCTGTCACAGCTCGGATCAGTCTGTCAGTTTCAATTTTCTGTCACAGTTCGGATCAGTCTCTCAGTTCGAATTGTCTGTCACAGCTCAGATCCGTCAGTCAGTTTCAATTCCTTGTCTGAGCTCGTATAAGTCTGTCAGCTTCAATTACCTAACAAAGCTCGGAACCGTCTCTCTGTTTCAATTCTCTGCCACAGATCGGATAACTCTATCAGTTTCAATTCTTAGTCACACCTCGGAAATCTCTGTCAGTTTCAATTCCCTGTCACAGCCCCGGTCAGTCTGTCAGTTTCAATTCTCTGTCATATATCGTATTAATCTGTCAGTTTCCATTCTCAGTCACAGCTCCGATCAGTCTGTCACATCTCGGATCAGTCTGTCAGTTCGAATTCTCTGTCACAGCTCAGATCAGTCTGTCTGTTTCAAATCCTTGTCTGAGTTCGTATAAGTCTGTCAGTTTCAATTATCTGTCACAGGTCAGATCAGTCTTCCAGTTTCAATTCTCTGCCACAGCTCGGATCAGTCTATCTGTTTCGATTCTCTAAAATAGCTCGGATCAGTCTGTCAGTTTCAATTCTCTGTCACAGCTCGGATCAGTCTGTCAGTTTCAATTCTCTGTCACAGCTCGGATCAGTCTGCCAGTTTCAATTCCCTGTCACAGCTCGGATAAGTCTGTCAGTTTCAGTTCTCTGTTACATCTCCGATCTGTCTGTCACTTTCAATTCTCTGTCACAGCTCGGATCGGTCTGTCCGTTTCAATTCTCTGTCACGGCTCAGATCAGTCTGTCACTTTCAATTCCCTGTCACGGCTCGGTTCTGTCTGTTAGTTTGACTTCTCTGTCACAGCTCATAATAGTCTGTCAGTTTCAATTCCCTGTCACAGCTCGGATCAGTCTGTCATGTTCCATTTTCTGTCACAGCTCGGATCAGTCTGTCAATTTCAATTCTCTGTCACAGTTCGGATCTGTCTGTCAGTTTCAATTCTCCGTCACAGCTCAGATCAGTCTTTCAGTTTGAATTCTCTGTCACAGCTCGGATCAGTCTGTCAGTTTCAATTCTCTGTCACAGCTCGGATCAGTCTGTCAGTTGCAATTTTCTGTCACAACTTGGATCAGTCTGTCAGTTCGAATTGTCTGTCACAGCTCAGATCAGTCTGTCACTTTCAAATCCTTGTCTGAGCTCGAATACGTCTGTCAGCTTTAATTACCTAACACAGCTTGGAACCGTCTGTCTGTTTCAATTCTCTGCCACAGCTCGGATCAGTCTGACAGTTTCAATTGTCTGTCACAGGTCAGAGCAGTCGTCCAGTTTCAATTCTCTGTCAAAGCTCGGATCAGTCTATCTGTTTCGATTCTCTGTCACAGCTCGGATCAGTCTGTCAGTTTCAATTCTCTGTCACAGCTCGGATCAGTCTGTCAGTTTCAATTCCCTGTCACAGCTCGGGTCAGTCTGTCAGTTTCAATTCTCTGTCACATTTCGTATTACTCGTCAGTTTCCATTCTCTGTCACAGCTCGGATCAGTCTGTCAGTTTCAATTCTCTGTCACAGCTCGGATCAGTCTGTCAGTTGCAATTTTCTGTCACAGTTCGGATCAGTCTCTCAGTTCGAATTGTCTGTCACAGCTCAGATCCGTCAGTCAGTTTCAATTCCTTGTCTGAGCTCGTATAAGTCTGTCAGCTTCAATTACCTAACAAAGCTCGGAACCGTCTCTGTGTTTCAATTCTCTGCCACAGATCGGATAACTCTATCAGTTTCAATTCTTAGTCACACCTCGGAAATGTCTGTCAGTTTCAATTCCCTGTCACAGCTCCGGTCAGTCTGTCAGTTTCAATTCTCTGTCATAGATCGTATTAATCTGTCAGTTTCCATTCTCTGTCACAGCTCCGATCAGTCTGTCACTTTCAAGTCTCTGTCACATCTCGGATCAGTCTGTCAGTTCGAATTCTCTGTCACAGCTCAGATCAGTCTGTCTGTTTCAAATCCTTGTCTGAGTTCGTATAAGTCTGTCAGTTTCAATTATCTGTCACAGGTCAGATCAGTCTTCCAGTTTCAATTCTCTACCACAGCTCGGATCAGTCTATCTTTTTCGATTCTCTAAAATAGCTCGGATCAGTCTGTCAGTTTCAATTCTCTGTCACAGCTCGGATCAGTCTGTCAGTTTCAATTCTCTGTCACAGCTCGGATCAGTCTGTCAGTTTCAATTCCCTGTCACAGTTCGTATTAGTCTGTCAGTTTCCATTCTCTGTCACAGCTCGGATCAGTCTGTCAGTTTCAATTCTCTGTCACAGCTCGGATCAGTCTGTCAGTTGCAATTTTTTGTCACAGCTCGGATCAGTCTGTCAGTTCGAATTGTCTGTCACAGCTCAGATCAGTCTGTCACTTTCAAATCCTTGTCTGAGCTCGTATAAGTCTGTCAACGTCAATTACCTAACACAGCTCAGAACCGTCTGTCTGTTTCAATTCTCTGCCACAGCTCGGATAACTCTATCACTTTCAATTCTCTGTCACAGCTCAGATCAGTCTGCCAGTTTCAATTCCCTGTCACAGCTCGGATAAGTCTGTCAGTTTCAGTTCTCTGTTACATCTCCGATCTGTCTGTCACTTTCAATTCTCTGTCACAGCTCGGATCGGTCTGTCCGTTTCAATTCTCTGTCACGGCTCAGATCAGTCTGTCACTTTCAATTCCCTGTCACGGCTCGGTTCTGTCTGTTAGTTTGACTTCTCTGTCACAGCTCATAATAGTCTGTCAGTTTAAATTCCCTGTCACAGCTCGTATCAGTCTCTCAGTTTCAATTCCCTGTTGTAGCTCGGATCAGTCTGTCAGTTTCAATTCCCTGTCACAGCTCGGATCAGTCTGTCATGTTCCATTTTCTGTCACAGCTCGGATCAGTCTGTCAATTTCAATTCTCTGTCACACTTCGGATCTGTCTGTCAGTTTCAATTCTCCGTCACAGCTCAGATCAGTCTTTCAGTTTGAATTCTCTGTCACAGCTCGGATCAGTCTGTCAGTTTCAATTCTCTGTCACAGCTCGAATCAGTCTGTCAGTTTCAATTGTCTGTCACAGGTCAGATCAGTCTTCCAGTTTCAATTCTCTGTCACAGCTCGGATCCGTCTACCTGTTTCGATTCTCTGTCATAGCTCAGATCAGTCTGTCAGTTTCAATTCTCTGTCACAGCTCGGATCAGTCTGTCAGTTTCAATTCTCTGTCACAGCTCGGATCACTCTGTCAGTTTCAATTCCCTGTCACAGCTCGGGTCAGTCTGTCAGTTTCAATTCTCTGTCACAGTTCGTATTAGTCTGTCAGTTTCCATTCTCTGTCACAGCTCGGATCAGTCTGTCATTTTCAAGTCTCTGTTACATCTCGGATCTCTCTGCCACTTTCAATTCTCTGTCACAGCTCGGATCAGTCTGTCAGTTTCAATTCTCTGTCACAGCTCGGATCAATTTGTCAGTTGCAATTTTTTGTCACACCTCGGAACAGTCTGTCAGTTCGAATTGTCTGTCACAGCTCAGATCAGTCTGCCAGTTTCAAATCCTTGTCTGAGCTCGTATAAGTCTTTCAGCTTCAACTACCTGACACAGCTCGAAACCGTCTGTCTTTTTCAATTCTCTGCCACAGCTTGGATAACTCTATCAGTTTCAATTCTTAGTCACAGCTCGGATCTGTCTGTCAGTTTCAATTCCCTGTCACAGCTCGGATCAGACTGACAGTTTCAATTCTCTGTCACAACTCGGATCTGTCTGTCAGTTTCGATTCTCTGTCACAGCTCGGATCAGTCTGTCAGTTTCAATTCTCTGTCACACCTCGGATCTGTCTGTCAGTTTCAATTCTCTGTCACAGCTCAGATCAGTCTGTCAGTTTCAATTCTCTGTCACAGCTCAGATCAGTCTGTCAGTTTCAATTCTCTGTCACACCTCGGATCTGTCTGTCAGTTTCAATTCTCTGTCACAGCTCAGATCAGTCTTTCAGTTTCAATTCTCTGTCACAGCTCGGATCAGTCTGTCAGTTTCAATTCCCCGTCACAGCTCGGGTCAGTCTGTCATTTTGAATTCTCTGTCACAGCTCGGATCAGCCTGTCAGTTTCAACTCTCTGTCACAGGTCAGATCAGTCTTCCAGTTTCAATTCTCTGTCAAACCTCGGATCAGTCTATCTGTTTCGATTCTCTGTCATAGCTCGCACCAGTCTGTCAGTTACAATTCTCTGTCACAGCTCGGATTAGTCTGTCAGTTTCAATTCTCTGTCACAGCTCGGATCAGTCTGTCAGTTTCAATTCCCTGTCACATCTCGGATCAGACTGTCGTTTTCAATTCTCTGTCACAGCTCGGATCAGTCTATCAGTTTCAATTCTCTGTCACAGCTCGGATCAGTCTGTCAGTTTCAATTCTCTGTCACAGCTCAGATCAGTCAGTCAGTTTCAATTCCCTGTCACAGCTCGGTTCAGTCTGTCAGTTTCAATTCTCTGTCACAGTTCGTATTAATCTGTCAGTTTCCATTCTCTGTCACAGCTCGGATCAGTCTGTTAGTTTCAATTCTCTGTTATATCTCGTATATGTCTGTCAGTTTCAATTCTCTGTCACAGTTCGGATCAGTCTGTTCGTTTCAATTCTCTGTTCCAGCTCGAATCAGTCTGTCAGTTGCAATTTGCTGTCATAGCTCGGATCAGTCTGTCAGTTGCAATTTTCTGTCACAACTTGGATCAGTCTGTCAGTTCGAATTGTCTGTCACAGCTCAGATCAGTCTGTCACTTTCAAATCCTTGTCTGAGCTCGAATACGTCTGTCAACTTTAATTACCTAACACAGCTTGGAACCGTCTGTCTGTTTCAATTCTCTGCCACAGCTCGGATCAGTCTGACAGTTTCAATTGTCTGTCACAGGTCAGAGCAGTCGTCCAGTTTCAATTCTCTGTCAAAGCTCGGATCAGTCTATCTGTTTCGATTCTCTGTCACAGCTCGGATCAGTCTGTCAGTTTCAATTCTCTGTCACAGCTCGGATCAGTCTGTCAGTTTCAATTCCCTGTCACAGCTCGGGTCAGTCTGTCAGTTTCAATTCTCTGTCACATTTCGTATTACTCGTCAGTTTCCATTCTCTGTCACAGCTCGGATCAGTCTGTCAGTTTCAATTCTCTGTCACAGCTCGGATCAGTCTGTCAGTTTCAATTCTCTGTCACAGCTTGGATCAGTCTGTCAGTTGCAATTTTCTGTCACAGTTCGGATCAGTCTCTCAGTTCGAATTGTCTGTCACAGCTCAGATCCGTCAGTCAGTTTCAATTCCTTGTCTGAGCTCGTATAAGTCTGTCAGCTTCAATTACCTAACAAAGCTCGGAACCGTCTCTCTGTTTCAATTCTCTGCCACAGATCGGATAACTCTATCAGTTTCAATTCTTAGTCACACCTCGGAAATGTCTGTCAGTTTCAATTCCCTGTCACAGCTCCGGTCAGTCTGTCAGTTTCAATTCTCTGTCATAGATCGTATTAATCTGTCAGTTTCCATTCTCTGTCACAGCTCCGATCAGTCTGTCACTTTCAAGTCTCTGTCACATCTCGGATCAGTCTGTCAGTTCGAATTCTCTGTCACAGCTCAGATCAGTCTGTCTGTTTCAAATCCTTGTCTGAGTTCGTATAAGTCTGTCAGTTTCAATTATCTGTCACAGGTCAGATCAGTCTTCCAGTTTCAATTCTCTACCACAGCTCGGATCAGTCTATCTTTTTCGATTCTCTAAAATAGATCGGATCAGTCTGTCAGTTTCAATTCTCTGTCACAGCTCGGATCAGTCTGTCAGTTTCAATTCTCTGTCACAGCTCGGATCAGTCTGTCAGTTTCAATTCCCTGTCACAGTTCGTATTAGTCTGTCAGTTTCCATTCTCTGTCACAGCTCGGATCAGTCTGTCAGTTTCAATTCTCTGTCACAGCTCGGATCAGTCTGTCAGTTGCAATTTTTTGTCACAGCTCGGATCAGTCTGTCAGTTCGAATTGTCTGTCACAGCTCAGATCAGTCTGTCACTTTCAAATCCTTGTCTGAGCTCGTATAAGTCTGTCAACGTCAATTACCTAACACAGCTCAGAACCGTCTGTCTGTTTCAATTCTCTGCCACAGCTCGGATAACTCTATCACTTTCAATTCTCTGTCACAGCTCAGATCAGTCTGCCAGTTTCAATTCCCTGTCACAGCTCGGATAAGTCTGTCAGTTTCAGTTCTCTGTTACATCTCCGATCTGTCTGTCACTTTCAATTCTCTGTCACAGCTCGGATCGGTCTGTCCGTTTCAATTCTCTGTCACGGCTCAGATCAGTCTATCACTTTCAATTCCCTGTCACGGCTCGGTTCTGTCTGTTAGTTTGACTTCTCTGTCACAGCTCATAATAGTCTGTCAGTTTAAATTCCCTGTCACAGCTCGTATCAGTCTCTCAGTTTCAATTCCCTGTTGTAGCTCGGATCAGTCTGTCAGTTTCAATTCCCTGTCACAGCTCGGATCAGTCTGTCATGTTCCATTTTCTGTCACAGCTCGGATCAGTCTGTCAATTTCAATTCTCTGTCACAGTTCGGATCTGTCTGTCAGTTTCAATTCTCCGTCACAGCTCAGATCAGTCTTTCAGTTTGAATTCTCTGTCACAGCTCGGATCAGTCTGTCAGTTTCAATTCTCTGTCACAGCTCGAATCAGTCTGTCAGTTTCAATTGTCTGTCACAGGTCAGATCAGTCTTCCAGTTTCAATTCTCTGTCACAGCTCGGATCCGTCTACCTGTTTCGATTCTCTGTCATAGCTCAGATCAGTCTGTCAGTTTCAATTCTCTGTCACAGCTCGGATCAGTCTGTCAGTTTCAATTCTCTGTCACAGCTCGGATCACTCTGTCAGTTTCAATTCCCTGTCACAGCTCGGGTCAGTCTGTCAGTTTCAATTCTCTGTCACAGTTCGTATTAGTCTGTCAGTTTCCATTCTCTGTCACAGCTCGGATCAGTCTGTCATTTTCAAGTCTCTGTTACATCTCGGATCTCTCTGCCACTTTCAATTCTCTGTCACAGCTCGGATCAGTCTGTCAGTTTCAATTCTCTGTCACAGCTCGGATCAGTCTGTCAGTTGCAATTTTTTGTCACACCTCGGAACAGTCTGTCAGTTCGAATTGTCTGTCACAGCTCAGATCAGTCTGCCAGTTTCAAATCCTTGTCTGAGCTCGTATAAGTCTTTCAGCTTCAACTACCTGACACAGCTCGAAACCGTCTGTCTTTTTCAATTCTCTGCCACAGCTTGGATAACTCTATAAGTTTCAATTCTTAGTCACAGCTCGGATCTGTCTGTCAGTTTCAATTCCCTGTCACAGCTCGGATCAGACTGACAGTTTCAATTCTCTGTCACAACTCGGATCTGTCTGTCAGTTTCGATTCTCTGTCACAGCTCGGATCAGTCTGTCAGTTTCAATTCTCTGTCACACCTCGGATCTGTCTGTCAGTTTCAATTCTCTGTCACAGCTCAGATCAGTCTGTCAGTTTCAATTCTCTGTCACAGCTCAGATCAGTCTGTCAGTTTCAATTCTCTGTCACACCTCGGATCTGTCTGTCAGTTTCAATTCTCTGTCACAGCTCAGATCAGTCTTTCAGTTTCAATTCTCTGTCACAGCTCGGATCAGTCTGTCAGTTTCAATTCCCCGTCACAGCTCGGGTCAGTCTGTCATTTTGAATTCTCTGTCACAGCTCGGATCAGCCTGTCAGTTTCAACTCTCTGTCACAGGTCAGATCAGTCTTCCAGTTTCAATTCTCTGTCAAACCTCGGATCAGTCTATCTGTTTCGATTCTCTGTCATAGCTCTCACCAGTCTGTCAGTTACAATTCTCTGTCACAGCTCGGATTAGTCTGTCAGTTTCAATTCTCTGTCACAGCTCGGATCAGTCTGTCAGTTTCAATTCCCTGTCACATCTCGGATCAGACTGTCGTTTTCAATTCTCTGTCACAGCTCGGATCAGTCTATCAGTTTCAATTCTCTGTCACAGCTCGGATCAGTCTGTCAGTTTCAATTCTCTTTCACAGCTCAGATCAGTCAGTCAGTTTCAATTCCCTGTCACAGCTCGGTTCAGTCTGTCAGTTTCAATTCTCTGTCACAGTTCGTATTAATCTGTCAGTTTCCATTCTCTGTCACAGCTCGGATCAGTCTGTTAGTTTCAATTCTCTGTTATATCTCGTATATGTCTGTCAGTTTCAATTCTCTGTCACAGTTCGGATCAGTCTGTTCGTTTCAATTCTCTGTTCCAGCTCGAATCAGTCTGTCAGTTGCAATTTGCTGTCATAGCTCGGATCAGTCAATCAGTTTGAATTGTCTGTCACAACTCAGATCAGTCTGTCAGTTTCAAATCCTTGTCGGAGCTCGTATAAATCTGTCAGCTTCAATTACCTAACACAGCTCGGAACCGTCTGTCTGTTTCAATTCTCTGCCACAGCTCGGATAACTCTATCAGTTTCAATTCTCTGTCACAGCTCGAATCAGTCTGTCAGTTCCAATACCCTGTCACATCTCGGATCAGACTGTCAGTTTCAATTCTCTGTCACAGCTCGGATCAGTCTGTCAGTTTCAATTCTCTGTCACAGCTCAGATCAGTCAGTCAGTTTCAATTCCCTGTCACAGCTCGGGTCAGTCTGTCAGTTTCAATTCTCTGTCACAGTTCGTATTAATCTGTCAGTTTCCATTCTCTGTCACAGCTCGGATCAGTCTGTCAGTTTCAATTCTCTGTTATATCTCGGATCTGTCTGTCAGTTTCAATTCTCTGTCACAGTTCGGATCAGTCTGTTAGTTTCAATTCTCTGTCACAGCTCGAATCAGTCTGTCAGTTGCAATTTTCTGTCACAGCACGGATCAGTCGATCAGTTTGAATTGTCTGTCACAGCTCAGATCAGTCTGTCAGTTTCAAATCCTTGTGTGAGCTCGTATAAGTCTGTCAGCTTCAATTACCTAACACATCTCGGAACCGTCTGTCTGTTTCAATTCTCTGCCGCAGCTCGGATAACTCTATCAGTTTCAATTCTCTCTTACAGCTCGGATCAGTCTGTCAGTTTCGATCCTCTGTCACAGCTCCAATCAGTCTATCAATTTCAATTCTCTGCCACAGCTCGGATCAGTCTGTCAGTTTCATATCCCTGTCACAGTTCAGATTAATCTGTCAGTTTCAATTCCCTGTCACAACTCGGATAAGTCTGTCTGTTTCAATTCTCTGTTGTAGCTCGGATCAGTCTGTCAGTTTCAATTCCCTGTCACTGCTCGGATCAGTCTGTCAGTTTCGATTCTCTGTAATAGCTCGGGTCAGTCTGTCCGTTTCAATTCCCTGTCACAGCTCGAATCAGTCTGTCAGTTTCAATTGTCTGTCAGAGGTCAGATCAGTCTTCCAGTTTCAATTCTCTGTCACAGCTCGGATAAGTCTATCTGTTTCGATTCTCTGTCACAGCTCGGATCAGTCTGTCAGTTTCAATTCTCTGTCACAGCTCGGATCAGTCTGTCAGTTGCAATTTTCTGTCACACCTCGGATCAGTCTGTCAGTTCGAATTGTCTGTCACAGCTCAGATCAGTCTGTCAGTTTCAATTCTCTGTCATAGTTCGTATTAGCCTGTCAGTTTCCATTCTCTGTCACAGCTCGGATCACTCTGTCACTTTCATGTCTCTGTTACATCTCGGATCTGTCTGTCACTTTCAATTCTCTGTCACAGCTCGTATCAGTCTGTCAGTTCGAATTCTCTGTCACAGCTCAGATCAGTCTGTCTGTTTCAAATCCTTGTCTGAGTTCGTATAAGTCTGTCAGTTTCAATTATCTGTCACAGGTCAGATCAGTCTTCCAGTTTCAATTCTCTGCCACAGCTCGGATCAGTCTATCTGTTTCGATTCTCTAAAATAGCTCGGATCAGTCTGTCAGTTTCAATTCTCTGTCACAGCTCGGATCAGTCTGTCAGTTTCAATTCTCTGTCACAGCTCGGATCAGTCTGTCAGTTTCAATTCCCTGTCACAGCTCGGGTCAGTCTGTCAGTTTCAATTCTCTATCACAGTTCGTATTAGTCTGTCAGTTTCCATTCTCTGTCACAGCTCGGATCAGTCTGTCAGTTTCAATTCTCTGTTACATCTCGGATCTGTCTGTCAGTTTTAATTCTCTGTCACAGTTCGGATCAGTCTGTTATTTTCAATTCTCTGTCGCAGCTCGAATCAGTCTGTCAGTTGCAATTTTCTGTCACAGCTCGGATCAGTCGATCAGTTGGAATTGTCTGTCACAGCTCAGATCAGTCTGTCAGTTTCAAATCCTGTCTGAACTCGTATAAGTCTGTCAACTTCAATTACCTAACACAGCTCGGAACCGTCTGTCTGTTTCAATTCTCTGCCACAGCTCGGATAACTCTATCAGTTTCAATTCTCTCTCACAGCTCTGATCAGTCTGTCAGTTTCGATCCTCTGTCACAGCTCCAATCAGTCTGTTAGTTTCAATTCTCTGTCACAGCTCGGATCAGTCTGTCAGTTTCAATTCCCTGTCACAGCTCGAATCAGTCTGTCAGTTTCAATTGTCTGTCAGAGCTCGGATCAGTCTATCTGTTTCGGTTCTCTGTCACAGCTCGGATCAGTCTGTCAGTTTCAATTCTCTGTCACAGCTCGGATCAGTCTGTCAGTTGCAATTTTCTGTCACACCTCGGAACAGTCTGTCAGTTCGAATTGTCTGTCACAGCTCAGATCAGTCTGTCAGTTTCAAATCCTTGTCTGAGCTCGTATAAGTCTGTCAGCTTCAATTACCTAACACAGCTCGGAACCGTCTGTCTTTTTCAATTCTCTGCCACAACTCGGATAACTCTATCAGTTTCAATTCTTAGTCACAGCTGGGATCTGTCTGTCAGTTTCAATTCTCTGCCACAGCTCGGATAACTCTATCAGTTAAAATTCTCTCTCACAGCTCGGATCAGTCTGTCAGTTTCAATTCTCTGCCACAGCTCGGATCAGTCTGTCAGTTTCGATTCTCTGTAATAGCTCGGATCAGTCTGTCAGTTTCAATTCCCTGTCACAGCTCGAATCAGTTTGTCAGTTTCAATTGTCTGTCAGTGGTCAGATCAGTCTTCCAGTTTCAATTCTCTGTCACAGCTCAGATCAGTCTATCTGTTTCGATTCTCTGTCACAGCTCGGATCAGTCTGTCAGTTTCAATTCTCTGTCACAGCTCGGATCAGTCTGTCAGTTGCAATTTTCTGTCACAGCTCAGATCAGTCTGTCAGTTCGAATTGTCTGTCACAGCTCAGATCAGTCTGTCAGTTTCAAATCCTTGTCGGAGCTCGTATAAGTCTGTCAGCTTCAATTACCTAACACAGCTCGGAACCGTCTGTCTGTTTCAATTCTCTGCCCCAGCTCGGATAACTCTATCAGTTTCAATTCTTAGTCACAGCTCGGATCTGTCTGTCAGTTTCAATTCCCTGTCACAGCTCGGATCAGACTGTCAGTTTCAATTCTCTGTCACAGCTCAGATCAGTCTGTCAGTTTCGATTCTCTGTCATAGCTCGGATCAGTCTGTCAGTGTCAATTCTCTGTCACAGCTCGGATCAGTCTGTCAGTTTCAATTCTCTGTCACACCTCGGATCTGTCTGTCATTTTCAATTCTCTGTCACAGCTCAGATCAGTCTGTCAGTTTCGACTCTCTGTCATAGCTCGGATCAGTCTATCAGTTTCAATTCTCTGTCACAGCTCGGATCAGTCTGTCAGTTTCAATTGCCCGTCACAGCTCGGATCACTCTGTCATTTTGAATTCTCTGTCACAGCTCGGATCAGTCTGTCAGTTTCAATTCTCTGTCACAGGTCAGATGAGTCTTCCAGTTTCAATTCTCTGTCAAACCTCGGATCAGTCTATCTGTTTCGATTCTCTGTCATAGCTCGCATCAGTCTGTCAGTTATAATTCTCTGTCACAGCTCGGATCAGTCTGTCAGTTTCAATTCTCTGTCACAGTTCGGATCAGTCTGTCAGTTTCAATTCCCTGTCATAGCTCGGGTCAGTCTGTCAGTTTCCATTCTCTGTCACAGCTCGGATCAGTCTGTCAGTTTCAATTCTCTGTTACATCTCGGATCTGTCTGTCAGTTTCAATTCTCTGTCACAGCTCGGATCAATCTGTCAGTTTCAATTCTCTGTCACAGCTCGGATCAGTCTGTCACTTCGAATTGTCTGTCACAGCTCAGATCTGTCTGTCAGTTTCAAATCCTTGTCTGAGCTCGTATAAGTCTGTCAGCTTCAATTACCTGACACAGCTCGGACCGTCTGTCTGTTTCAATTCTCTGCCACAGCTCGGATCAGTCTGTCAGTTTCAATTCCCTGTCACAGCTCCGAAAGACTGTCAGTTTCAATTGTCTGCCACAGCTCAGATCAGTCTATCAGTTGGAATTCTCTGTCACAGCTCGGATCAGTCTGTCAGTTTCAATTCTCTGTCACAGCTCGAATCAGTCTGTCAGTTTCAATTGTCTGTCACAGGTCAGATCAGTCTTCCAGTTACAATTCTCTGTCACAGCTCGGATCAGTCTATCTGTTTCGATTCTCTGTCATAGCTCGGATCAGTCTGTTACTTTCAATTGCCAGTCACAGCTCAGATCAGTCTGTCAATTTCAATTCTTTGTCACAGCTCGGATCAGTCTGTCAGTTTCAATTCCCTGTCACAGCTCGGGTCAGTCTGTCAGTTTCAATTCTCTGTCACAGTTCGGATCAGTCTGTCAGTTTCAATTCTCTGTCACAGCTCGAATCAGTCTGTCAGTTGCAATTTTCTGTCACAGCTCGGATCAGTCTGTCTGTTCTAATTGTCTGTCACAGCTCAGATCCGTCTGTCAGTTTCAATTCCTTGTCTGAGCTCGTATAAGTCTGTCAGCTTCAATTACCTAACACAGCTCGGAACTGTCTGTCTGTTTCAATTCTCTGCCGCAGCTCGGATAACTCTATCAGTTTCAATTCTTAGTCACAGCTCAGATCTGTCTGTCAGTTTCAATTCTCTGTCACAGTTCGGATCAGACTGTCAGTTCGAATTGTCTGTCTCAGCTCAGATCAGTCTGTCACTTTCAAATCCTTGTCTGAGCTCGTATAAGTCTGTCAGCTTCAATTAGCTAACACAGCTCGGAACCGTTTATCTATTTCAGTTCTCTGCCACAGCTCGGATAACTCTATCAGTTTCAATTGTTAGTCACAGCTCGGATCTGTCTGTCAGTTTCAATTCTCTGTCACAGGTCCGATCAGTCTGTCAGTTTCAATTCCCTGTCACGGCTCGGATCAGTCTGCAATTTCAATTCTCTTTCACAGTTCGGATCTGTCTGTCAGTTTCAATTCTCTGTCACAGCTCAGATCAGTCTGTCATTTTCAATTCTCGGTCACAGCTCGGATCAGTCTGTCAGTTTGAATTCTCTGTCACAGCTCGAATCAGTCTGCAATTTCAATTCTCTTTCACAGTTCGGATCTGTCTGTCAGTTTCAATTCTCTGTCACAGCTCAGATCAGTCTGTCATTTTCAATTCTCGGTCACAGCTCGGATCAGTCTGTCAGTTTGAATTCTCTGTCAGAGCTCGAATCAGTCTGTCAGTTTCAATTGTCTGTCACAGGTCAGATCAGTCTGTCAGTTTCAATTCTCAGTCACAGTTCGTATTAGTCTGTCAGTTTCCATTCTCTGTCACAGCTCGGATCAGTCTGTCAGTTTCAATTCTCTGTTACATCTCGGACCTGTCTGTCAGTATCAATTCTCTGTCACAGCTCGGATCAGTCTGTCAGTTTCAATTCCCTGTCACAGCTCAGATCACTCTATCAATTTCAATTGTTGTTCACAGCTCGGATCAGTCTATCAGTTTCAATTCTCTTTCACAGCTCGGATCCATCTGTCAGTTTCAATTCTCTGTCATAGCTCGTGATAGTCTGTCAGTTTGAATTCTCTGTCACAACTCAGATCAGTCTGTCAGTTTCAATTCTCTGTCACAGTTCATATCAGTCTGTCAGTTTCCATTCTCTGTCACAGCTCGGGTCAGTCTGTCACTTTCAATTCTCTGGGTGTTAAGGGCCGGGTTGTTGTTGGCACACCATGTGGCCAGGTGCTGGACCACTCCCTGTAGGTCGTCTCGTCATCCCCTTTGATCAGACCAACAACTGTGGTGTCATCTGCGAACTTGAATATGTAATTAGAACCATGTACAGGAACGCAGTCATAGGTGAAAAGGGAGTACAAAAGAGGGCTCAGCCCACAGCCTTGAAGCACGCCGGCGTTCAGGGTGAGATTGAAGGAGGAGAGGTTGTCTAACTTTACTGATTGGGGTCTGTTAATCAGAAAGTCCAAGGTCCAATTGCAGAGTGATACGCTGATACCAAGCTGGTGAAGTTTGGTGATCAGCTTGGAGGGGATCACAGTATTGAATGCCGAACTAAAGACAATGAAGAGCATTCTGACATAAGAGTTGGGTCAGATTCACTAGAATGATTCCAGGAATGAGAGGGTTAACATATGAGGAGCATTTGTCCACTCTTGAACTGTATTCTTTGGAGTTTAGATGAATGAGGAGAGACCTTATAGAAACATTTCGAATGTTGAAAGGCATGGACAGAGTAGATGTGGCAAAGTCGTTTCCCATGCTGGGGGAGTCTAGTACAAGAGATCATGACTTAAGGATTGAAGGGCGCCCATTCAGAACAGAAATGCGAAGAAATTTTTTTAGTCAGAGGGTGGTGAATCTATGGAATTTGTTGCCACAGGCAGCAGTGGAGGCCAAGTAATTGGGTGTATTTAACGCAGAGATTGATAGATATTTGCGTAGCCAGGGCATCAGTTATGGTGAGAAGGCGGGGAGTGGGACTAAATGGGAGAATGGATCAGCTCATGTTAAAATGGCGGCGCAGACTCGATGGGTCGACTTCTGCTCCTTTGTCTTATGGTCTGTCCAGGTGGGTCAGGGCAGAGTGAAGTGCGTGGAGATGGCGTCCTCTGTTGACCTGTTGGTGCCATAGGCAAATTGATGGGGTTCCAGAGTAGAGGGCAGACAGGATTTCAGATGTGATAGAACCAGTCTCTCAAAGCACTTTGCAATGATGGGGGTGAGTGCAACTGGGCGGAAATCATTCAGGCCCGTGGCAGTGGAATGCTTCGGCACTGGCACGATGGTGGCGATCTTGAAGCTTGTGGGGACAACTGCCTAGGCCAGGGACAGATTAAAAATGTCCGTGAAGACCCCGGCCAACTGCCCTGCACAGGCTCTGAGTACACGGCCCGGTATTTCATCCGGACCAGCTGCCTTCCGGACATTCACCCTGCTGAGGGTGGCGTAAGCATCGGAGGTGGAAAGTGAGAGAGGTGGGAAATCCGCTTTGAGAGTGACTTCCTTGTTCTCTCGATCAAAGTGAGCGTAGAAGTAATTGAGCTGATCAGGGAGGGAAGCAGAGCTGGAAGGGGGCACGGTACTAGGTGGTTTGAAGTCTGTAATGACCTGTATGCCACGCCACATGCGCCAGGGGTCCGAGGAGTTGAAATGCTCCTCGATTCTCTGTTTGTGTATGTGTTTAGCCTGAGAGATTCCCCTCCTCAGGTTGGCCCTGGCTGAGCTGTAAGTCACACACATCAAAGTTGCTGGTGAACGCAGCAGGCCAGGCAGAATCTCTAGGAAGAGGTACAGTCGACGTTTCAGGCCGAGACCCTTCGTCAGGAGCTGTAAGTCTCCCGGTCTCCAGCCCTGAAGGCCGAATCTCTGGCTTTGAGCAGCAGGCAAACTTCTCTGTTCATCCATGGTTTCTGATTGGGGAAAACTTTTATTGTTTTAGTGATATCACTCTATTGACACACTTGTTGATGTGCTCAAGGACAGAGTTGGTATATAAATCAATGTTAATCTGAGAGTCTGTAGTGGCATGGGCAGCAAACGTGCTCCAGTCTGTGTGCTGGAATTGGTGCTGAAGAGCAGAGTCAGCCCCCTCCAGCCAGATCTTAATTGTGGGTTTCACACATTTGATGACCGGGGTATACTTGGGAAGCAGAAACAATGAAAGATGGTCGGACTGTCCCAGGTGGGGGACGGTAGTGGTTTTGTAAGCGTCAGCCACATTTGTGTAGACATGATCTAAGGTTTTATTACCCCTGGTGGTGCATAATACATTTTAGTAAAATCTTGGAAGCACGGTACATAGGTTACAATGATTAAAGTCCCCAGCGACAATAAAGGCTTCGTCTGGATGCAATGTCTGCAGCTTGCTAATAGCGGCACTGAGATCTTGGCTTGCTAACATTTTTCACTAAAGAGACAGCAAGCTCGTAAAAGATAAAACCTTCAAAGACACAATGCAAAAGGGGTGACTTTTAAAAATTTATTTAGCTACAGCTTAGGCTGTACCTCACAGCAACCCACTAATTTAACCCCAGCCTAATCACAGGGCAGTTTAGAATGACCAATTAACCTACTAACCAGTACACCTTTGGGTTGTGGGAGGAAACCTGTGAGGTTTATGGGGAGAATGTACAGACTCCCCACAGAGCACCAGAAATGAATTCTGGAAAGCCCCAAGCTGCACTTTAAATAGCCAGAATAATGTCAGATGGATTTAGAATATTTTGCCCCATCAACTGAGGCTGAGAAATGTTGAGAAACCTTTTAGAACATCTTTAGTTACATATTTCCATTAGCTAGTAGGAAAAGCAAAACTGCATGCAGCTTTAAATAAAATTGAAGGGGTCAACGGAAAACTGATTTGTTAGCACCAATTAAAAATTTAGAACCACTGTGACAATCGTTGGTGAAACAGGTGCGTACTTGTAGAGCAATAGTAAAATATAATTCCCTTAGATGGCAAGTGAACAATATTGAAGGGATCTTGGAGAAAGCTGCTACGCAGGTTGACTCTGTGGTTAAGAAGGCATATGGTGTATTGGCCTTCATCAATCAAGGGATTGATCAAGGCCGAGAGGTAATGTTGCAGCTCTTTAGGACCCTGCTCAGACCCCACTTGGGAGTACTGTGCTCAGGTCTGGTCACCTCACTACAGGAAGGATGTGGAAACCATAGAAAGGGTGCAGAGGAGATTTACAAGGATGTTGCCTGGATTGGGGAGCATGCCTTATGAGAATAGGTTGAGTGAACTCAGCCTTCTTTCCTTGGAGCAGCAGAGGATGAGAGGTGACCTGATAGAGGTGTACAATAAGAGGCATTGATCGTATGGATAGTCAAGAGGCTTTTTCCCAGGGCTGGAATGACTAGCACGAGAGGGCAGTTTTGAGGTGCTTGGAAGTAGGTACAGAGGAGATGTCAGGGGTAAGTTTTTTTTAAAAAACACAGAGTGGTGGGTGTGTGGAATAGTTGTCGGCGACACATTAAGAGACTCCTGGATAGGTACATGGAGCTCAGAAAAATAGAGGGCTATGGGTAACCCTAGGTAATTTCTAAAGTAAGGACGTGTTCAGCACAGTGGGCCGAAGGGCCTGTATTGTGCTGTAGGTTTTCTATGAATACGTAAAGTCTACAAAGAAACAGTTAAAACATTGAGAGAAGTACATATATGTTAATTAGTGGTAAATTCCTGGTAGTTGATGTGTAACCAGTAATTTGTACCATCTGGTGAAATAATTTGTAGGTTAAATGACAGGAAATTACAAAGCTTATTTCACTGCCACCTGGCCAAGAAAACAAAATGTGCCCAGAGGGTAGAAACTCCCACAGGTATTCAAAGTAGGCAAGTCCATGGGTTAAGTACTAGGAAATGGGTCAGTATAGATTTGTTACTAGGTAAAAAGGGACAGGTGACTATTTAACAATTCTCTCTAAATTCAGTTTTTTTATGACTCCCCAGTCCTTTCTCTGCCAGGCACTCTCCTTCTCATGACATTTTCCCATGTAACTGCAGAAGACACAACACCCGCCCCTTTTAACTTGTTCTTTTTTAAACGTGAAAGGATCAAAACTGTCCAGTTTTAATGCAGTTCTAATTTAGGTGGATGTGAAGTGAAACAAGTGTCAATAGAAAATGTGGACATTCAAATTAGAGAATTAAAAACCAGGAGTGTTCAGAGAAGAAAGCTTCCATTGGAACTGAACAAGAGATTGTTTAAACATTTTAAGCGATTTTCATTCTACAAGACAATCACGTTCACAAAGTATTTATTGATCCAGATGTTTTTAAAGTTTCGTTAAACTTACACATTTAGAAACAATAATGAAATGTTTACATTACAATACACTAACAAACAAATTAATGACGCATGTATTTTAGTCAACTTCTTCAATAGTTGGTCCAGATGTTCCTCCAGGAGCAGCACCAGCTCCAGGAAAGCCTTCTGGCATACCACCAGCACTCTGATACAATTTGGCCATGACTGGATTGCAGACCTTCTCAATTTCTTTTAGTTGATGTTCATATTCATCTTTTTCTGCAGTCTGAAAAGATATTGACCAGTTAGTTGATTTTCAAGTTTAGTGAATGTTTTGGAATAGATCATCAGTCAAGACTGAGGATCAACTGAAATATCAGCCTCATTGAATCTGAAATGTTCCATACACCTATAAACTGTACCTGGTTCTTGTCCAGCCAGTTGATAACTTCATTACATTTGTCCAGAACCTTCTGCTTGTCATCGTCACTTATTTTGCCCTTCAGCTTCTCATCTTCAACGGTAGCTTTCATGTTGAATGCAAAGGACTCAAGAGAGTTCTTTGAAGACACTTTATCACGCTGCTGTTCATCTTCTGCTTTGTATCTCTCAGCCTCTTGGACCATACGTTCAATATCTTCTTTGCTTAAACGACCTGTTCATTTAATCAGAGTAATGTTTACATTTTTAGTAGAACAGCCCGTTGACATAGATACCAAATAGAACACTTGAAGATTTGGACTGCCCTGCTGAGTAGGAATTCCAAGGAACATTATATTTTTACAAGTCATTATATAAAAGGATAATCATGTTGAATACATTCATCTTTATACTGCATTACTTTGCTGCAAATTCAAAAGGATAATTTCAGTTTTACAACTCATACTACATAGGATCCTGACTCAACATTAAGCCACAGATACAAAGGATGGATTCCTCTCCTTCACATGTTCTACCAGCCTGTTGTTGCCAGTATGATCCCCTATGCGGTGGTGTGCTGGGGCAATGGCATAAACATGAGTGATGCCAACAGGCTCGATAAACTGATTAGAAAGGCTGGCTCTGTTATAGGAGTTAAACTGGACACACTGGAGGCTGAGGTAGAACAAAAGGACTCTCCGGAAAATCCTGGCAATTCTGGACAATATTTCTCACCCTCCACATACCACCTTGACTGAACAGAGGAGCACTTTTAGTAATAGACTAAGACATCTGTGTTGCTCCAAAGAGCGCTATACGAGATCATTCTTACCCTTGGCTATTAGGCTCTTATAATGTGGGAGGAAGTCGTCCGCTACCCGGAAAAATTCTGGATGCTACCTACATTATTATTATTAATGTGTCAACCTATAGCTGGGGAAGCAATGACCACCTCCTGTTAAGACTGTTTGAGGTAACTTATTTTTTTATTTTTTCTACTTTCTTCTAATATTTGTAAATCTGTACTTGTAATGCTACTATTACACTGTAATTTCCTTTGGGATCAATAAAATATCCACCTATAATAGGAATGGTATGTCACATCCAGAATTTCTCTGATTAGCGGACGACTTTCTCCCATACTACTCTGACGTAGTGGGAAATCGTGTACAAGGCAAGTTACAGCAGTGGTTTGCCCATTGCCTTCTGCTGGGTGAGTTTTTTTTCAAAGAGATCACCAGCTCTCAACTCAGCATGGATGAAAAGCGTGCAGGGGAGCCGACTGGATTCGAACTCGGGGCCTCCCACTCCACAGCCCAGCACTGATGCCACTACGCCACCAGCTGCGTCCCACCTATGATATTGGTTCTTAAATCACTTATGGAATTCAGAACAAAAGTGAAGTGAGCTATTGATGCTAGAAATCTTGAACAAGTTTTGAAAGTCATGAAGTGAGAGATTTACCTTTGTCATTTGTGATGGTGATCTTGTTTTCTTTTCCGGTGCTCTTGTCCACTGCAGACACATTCAAGATACCATTGGCATCAATGTCAAAAGTCACCTCAATTTGAGGCACACCCCTTGGAGCAGGTGGAATTCCAGTCAGCTCAAACTTGCCCAGCAAGTTGTTATCTTTTGTCATCGCTCTCTCACCCTCGAACACCTAAGAATACAATTTCCAGATTACAGAATACGAATAGATAACCATATAATTATTACAGCACGATAACAGGCCATCTCGGCCCTTCTAGTCTGTGCCGAACTCTTATTCTCACCTAGTCCCACCGACCCACACTCAGCCCATAACCCTCCATTCCTTTCCTGTCCATATAGCTGTCCAATTCAACTTTAAACGACAACATCGAACCTACCTCAACCACTTCTGCTGGAAGCTCATTCCACACAGTTACCACTCTCTGAGTAAAGAAGTTCCCCCTCATGTTACCCCTAAACTTTTGCCCTTTAACTCTCAACTCATGTCCTCTTGTTTCAATCTCCCCCACTCTCAATGGAAAAAGCCTATCTCCCTCATAATTTTAAACACCTCTATCAAGTCCCCCCCTCAACCCTCTACGCTCCAAAGAATAAAGATCCAACTTGTTCAACCTTTCTCTATAACTTAGGTGATGAAACCCAGGTAACATTCTAGTAAATCTTCTCTGGACTCTCTTTATTTTGTTGACATCTTTCCTGTAATTCAGTGACTAGAACTGTACACAATACTCCAAATTTGGCCTCACCAATGCCTTGTACAATTTCAAAATTACATCCCAACTCTTATACTCAATGCTCTGATTAATAAAGGCGAGCATACCAAGAGCTTTCTTCACCACCCTATCCACATGAGATTCCACCTTCAGGGAACTATGCACCATTATTCCGAGATCCCTCTGTTCTACAGCATTCTTCAATGCCCTACCATTTACCATGTATGTCCTATTTTGATTAGTCCTACCAAAATGCAGCACCTCACATTTTTCAGCATTAAACTCCATCTGCCATCTTTCAGCCCACTCTTCTAACTGGCCTAAATCTCTCTGCAAGCTTTGAAAACCTACTTCATCATCCACAACTCCACCTATCTTAGTATCATCTGCATACTTACTAATCCAATTTACCACCCCATCATCCAGATCATTAATGTATATGACAAATAACATTGGACCCAGTACAGATCCCTGAGGCACACCGCTAGTCACCGGCCTCCAATCTGACAAACAGTTATCCACCACTACTCTCTGGCGTCTCCCATCCAGCCACTGCTGAATCTATTTTACTACTTCGATATTAATACTGAAGTCCATATAGACAACATCCACTACTTTACCCTTGTCAACTTTCCTAGTAACCCCTTCAAAAAATTCAGTAAGATTTGTCAAATATGACCTTCCACGCACAAATCCATGTTGACTGTTCCTAATCAGACCGTCTATCCATCAGACCCTGTCGATTCACAAATGACAGCAGTCATAAAACAAAGATCAATTTTGTGCAGTCGTCTCAGCTTTGCAAGGTAGTCAGTAGAAAACTGGTTAATGGGCGTCTCTATAAATAGCTTCTACTGTATTTGGGTTTTAAATATACATAAAGACTTAGCCTCCACAGCTACCTGCAGCAAAGAATTCCAGATTCACCAACCTCTGGTTAAAGAAACTGCTCTCATCTCCATTCCAAATGGACGTCCCTCTATTCCGAGGCTGAATCTTAGACTCTCTCACCATAGGAAACATCCTCTCCACATTAACTCCATCAAGGCCTTTCACTACTCCATAGGTATCACAATGCTCCAAATGAGGCCTCACCAGTTCCTTATGAAGGCTTAACATTATATCCTTGCTTTTAATCCTCTCAAAATCAATGATAACATTGCATTTGCCTTCCTCACCATAGACTCAACCTGCAAATTAACCTTCAGGGAATCCTGCACAGTTCCTTTGCACCTCAGTTTTTTGAATTTTCTCTCCATTTGGAAAATAGTCTACCACTTTTATTTCTTCTACCAAAGTGCATGACCATACACTTCCTGACATTGCATTCCATCTGCCACTTCTTTGCCCATTCTCCTAATCTGTCTGAATCCTCCTGTAGTCTCCCTGGTTCCTCAATACTACCAACCCCTCCAACTAGCAATTGGTTAGTTTAAATATAAAATAAAACCTCACCTGAATGAGCACCCCTGGCTGGTTGTCAGAGTAGGTGGTGAATGTCTGTGTTTGCTTTGTTGGAATGGTGGTATTTCGTTTGATCAAGACAGTCATCACACCACCAGCTGTTTCAATGCCCAAAGAGAGAGGAGTGACATCTAATAATAGTAGATCCTGTACATTTTCTGACTTGTCACCAGCCAAGATGGCAGCCTGCACAGCTGAAATCGAAGTTCATAACCGCATTACATATTTGACATTTACATTTATTACAAGATTATGCTTATAGACAGACCAAGAGTCTATCTATAAGCATCAAGAGTGATTGCTTACAAACATTATAGTATGAACTTACAAAAATACAATTTGAAATAAGTGTTCCAAGAACCAGAAACAGTTCCAGGATTTCGATTAATCAGACCATATGCTGCAGTTAATTGGGACAATACCTAACCTATGTGGGACAATATTTAAATAACAAAAATTGACAAAATAACCGAGATTTCCTTTGTTTATTTGGGGCTCTATGCCACTTAAATGGGACAGGAGATCAAAGTTCTTGAAAATTGCTGGTGAATAGTTTCTAAACTAGCGCCAGTCGTGCGCTGTTACGTGGCTGTTCGACACTACACCATGCTTAGAGTGAACAGCGTCAGTTGTGTGTGTCTATGTTCAAAAAGTAGTGATTATTGTGACTGATAGTGAGATCTGTGCAATAAGACAATTCAGAATGGTTTTGCTCACCATGGTTTCAAGCATTCAGGCTTGGAGATGTCAGAACTGGCTGGGAGTGAAAATGAAACGATTTCACTACTTCAGTAAGTTCGGAATTATGAAGAACTTTGATCTTGAATATTACAATGAAAATAAAGATTTGGAAGATGCAGTTGTCTAAAGCATTATATAAAGGCAGTCCATTATCAGTACCGATTTTGTTCATTTGCATTCAAATCAAAAGAACACAGCAGCTTTATAGTACTGTAGAACTAATTTGTTTTGTATTTTATTTAAACTCATAATGTTATTTAGTTAATAGCATTTTAATACCTTTTAATGTTTCCACGAAACCTCAACTGATTGGGCTAAAATGTACTGATACCAATGTGCCCCATTAACAGAAATCCACTGTATTTCCCCTATTAATAATGAACTTTGTTACCTGCACCATATGCAACAGCCTCGTCAGGATTGATGCTCTTGTTCAATTCCTTGCCATTGAAGAAATCTTGCAACAACTTCTGGATTTTGGGAATGCGGGTGGATCCACCAACCAGCACAATATCATGGATTTGAGCCTTGTCAAGTTTGGCATCTCGCAAGGATTTCTCTACAGGGTCAAGAGTGCCACGGAAGAGGTCAGCATTGAGCTCTTCAAATCGTGCTCTGGTGATTGAGGTATAAAAATCAACACCCTCATACAGGGAGTCAATTTCAATGCTAGCCTGTGTACTGGATGACAGCGTACGCTTTGCACGTTCACAGGCAGTGCGGAGACGGCGAACAGCTCTCTTGTTGTCACTGATGTCTTTCTTGTATTTTCGTTTGAACTCAGTAATAAAATGGTTGACCATGCGATTGTCAAAGTCTTCGCCACCGAGGTGGGTGTCACCAGCTGTAGATTTGACTTCAAAGATTCCATCTTCAATGGTTAAGATGGAGACATCAAAAGTACCACCACCCAGGTCAAAGATCAGGACATTCCTTTCAGCACCAACCTGTTGATGAAAACACATCATTGACAGAGATGGAAACATTTTAGTTTAATGTCGTTTGTCTAGTAATAGTGTAGTAATTGTGTCAGTCACTGGTTTGTATATATTGTAGCACTAACCTTCTAATAAAGGTATTTTATATGGAAAAAAATCTGCAGCATTTTGAGCTAAAGCAGTTCAGAAATGACACCTCATCCAGTGGTTTTCCTAAGGTTCTGTTCTCATGGTCCTTTAAACAGTTAAATTGTTAAAGCTCTTTGATAACAAATGATCAGACTGTTCAAGGAAAAACTTAATAGCTTACAGTTACTAGAAATTTGCTATTTCACTCAACATAAACATCCTCTCCCTGCTGGCTTCTGAAAGTTAACTTGCAGATTACCCTAACATCAAGCACAAAAATTGGCTGAAATAGCTAAAAACCTGATATAGGCACTAAGAATCACAGCCCATGTCATTAAAACATTTCCTTCTGAAATACCTTTTTATCCAAGCCATAAGCTATGGCAGCAGCCGTTGGCTCATTTATAATACGGAGGACATTAAGCCCAGAAATTGTTCCAGCATCTTTTGTTGCCTGGCGTTGAGAGTCGTTAAAATAAGCAGGAACTGTAATAACAACATTTGTAACAGTCTGCAAGACAAAGAATTTAAATTGAATATTGTAAACTTAAGTTTAACAGTTTTCTCTAATCAATGATTCCCCAAAGTCCTTTGAATTTCAGACCACCTTTCACTACAAGTACTTTGAAAGGAATACAACGCAGGAAGAGTTAAACTAAATTTTATCTGATAAACTATCACTTTGTGTAGGTCATTTGGATGAGAGTTATCATATATGATCAACACTGATTTACTTCCATTTTAGTATCTAGTTTAAGAAATGAATGTGTATAAGTTCATGACAAAAAACTTATTCTCTTGTTCCCATGTAAGATGGTTAATGGTAAATTATGTGACAAGCCGTCAGCACATAGTTAGTTACCCTACCTTTCCAAGGTACGCTTCTGCAATTTCTTTCATTTTTGTGAGCACCATTGAAGAAATTTCCTCTGGGTAAAAAGACTTGCTTTCACCTTTGTATTCAACCTGAACTTTAGGACGACTACCATCGTTTATTACGTTGAAAGGCCAGTGCTTCATGTCAGCTTGGACAACAGAATCCTCAAATCTACGCCCAATTAGGCGCTTGGCATCTATAAAATTCAGAAGATTGATAAAAATTGAGACATAGAATTTTTTTTCTGCCATGAGATAGCATAGTTCTACACTTATTGTGCTTTACAGCATGTTCCATGACCAGAAGAGAAATGTAATTTAGCAAACCATTCATGCTGAGAACGCCCAATCTCAACCTGAGTGCCCACATAAGCAATAATTAGCTCCTCTGTAGCTCAATACAAATCAGCCAGAAAGCAGCACTAACTCAGTTTGCAAGTCTTTGAATGCCCTAATTCACCTAGCTGTACTTTTTTAAATGATGCAGTAAAGCACCAGAGGAAAAATACTAGAAAGTTCAGCAATTTACAATCTGTTTATCTACATTGCAAGATCTTCAAGTAACTCACCAAATACAGTGTTGGTTGGGTTCATAGCCACCTGATTCTTGGCTGCATCACCGATCAATCTCTCTGTATCAGTGAAGGCAACATAACTCGGAGTGGTGCGGTTGCCTTGGTCATTGGCAATAATTTCAACTTTGCCATGTTGGAAGACACCTACACACGAGTAGGTTGTCCCAAGATCAATTCCAACTGCTGGTCCCTTAGACATGTTGCCTGCAAGAATAGTTTCACAGCTTTTACTTCAAAACATTCATAAAATACGTACTTAAGTTCTTCATTTCTAACATATTTTTGCAACCTTAGAGATATGGGAATCACTAAGAATTGCCATCCATGGGACAGCACAACTGTGATTCAATTCCCATAGCTGTCTGTATGTTTCATCCCACATTCCAAAGACATACTATTGGCATGTTATGTTGGTGCTGGAAGCATAGCAACACCTGTGGACTGCCCCCAGCACAATCCTCAGACTGTTTTGGTCACTGACTCAAATGACGCATTTCGCTGTAACTTCTGACATATGTGATAATTAATGTTTAATTCTTTATTATAATGGATCAGAGATTGTTTGTTATAACTTTGTCATTGTTATCTATTTATTGAATAATTTAAATATTACCCTAAGCATCTTAGTAAGAAATCATTTGTAAAAGTCACATTAGCTCCAACTACAGTTAAAGTCATTATTGAGTGTTAACTAAGGTGTGAATAAGATTTTGATCACACTCTCAATAGAAATAGCTACATGTGGCATTGAACTGACCAACCAAAAACCCAGAAGAAAAACACTGGAGTTCTGATGAAGATTTTAAACATTTCGTTACTTAAGTAAACTGACACTTCAAGATTTGTAGATAAGACAGGAAATGCTGGAATCTGGAAGAAAAACAAAACACCAGAGGAACAGCTGGTCAAGCAGCATCTGTGGAAGAAAAAGGTAAAACTCATGTCCTGGGATAGAGAAGAGATTGTTAGTATAGGGGAGGTGGGTGGGATGAAGACAGGTAGGTGACAGTGATGGGTAGATGGAAGGGATGAACTGGATTGGTCAAAGAACACTGAGGCTGTCTACAAGAAGGATCAGAGCCGTCTCTATTTCCTGAGGAGATTGAGGTCCTTTAACATCTGCCGGACGATGCTGAGGATGTTCTACGAGTCTGTGGTGGCCAGTGCGATCATGCTTGCTGTTGTGTGCTGGGGCAGCAGGCTGAGGGTAGCAGACACCAACAGAATCAACAAGCTCATCCGTAAGGCCAGTGATGTTGTGGGGATGGAACTGGACTCTCTCACGGTGGTGTCTGAAAAGAGGATGCTGTCTAAGTTGCATGCCTTCTTGGTCAATGTTCCCCATCCACTACATAATGTACTGGGTGGGCACAGGAGTACATTCAACCAGAGACTCATTCCACCAAGATGCAGCACAGAGCGTCATAGGAAGTCATTCCTGCCTGTGGCCATCAAACTTTACAACTCCTCCCTTGGAGGGTCAGACACCCTGTGCCAATAGGCTGGTCCTGGACTTATTTCATAATTTACTGGCATAATTTACATACTACTATTTAACTATTTATGGTTCTATTACTATTTATTATTTATGGTGCAACTGTAACAAAAACCAATTTCCCCCAGGATCAATAAAGTATGGCTATGACTAAGGGGGAGAAGGTTACATTGAAAAATTCAACATTCATATGATTACTTGTAAGCTAAAAGTAGAATGAGAGATGTCCTTTTAATCCACAGTTGGCCTCTCCATAGTAATGGAGAGAGCTGAGAGCAGACTGAGCAGAAAAAAAGCATTTAAAATGAAACCAGGAAAAGGAGCTCAGATGGCCACTGCGGTCGGTGTGGGGCACCATTGGCTCTTAGAAGGACTATTTAAGCTTCAGGATGGTGGGAATGAACTCCTCCCATCCATCTCTGCCATGGCAGATGGAGCCCTCATATTCATTTCATTCATTTCCTGCTCACCTGTTTCATCTCTTCCCCTTCCCAGAACAGCAACAGAATTCTAACACAGTTACACTTGCAAGTACATTTTGACCTCTTGTTCCCCCCACGACGAAAATAAGGAGCCATCCATGCAATAGTCAAGAACATTGCAGAACAAGCCTGGGAAGTTACAAAACAGCAATATTTCCAACAACTCCACCATGGTCATTCCCAAGCCCAGCTGTGAAAGGAAGGTTAGGCATGGGGCTAACAACCCATCCCATAGTGTTACAGACACAACACAGAAGCTCTACAGACCATCTCTGGGAGAGGAAGGATACACCGAGATGGGCTACACCTGGGAACTTGAATGAATGACCCAGAACAGGGCAGTCTATGCCCCATTACGGGAAACGGGCTGAAGGATATTTCCAACTGTCTTTGTACACCAATCCCATTCAATCCTTCCCGTTGCCATCAACTCTACCCAGATCCTTCCACTCACCAACACACTGGGGGCAATTTAGTGAAAAGAGGAGCACCCTGGGAGGCCATACACAGTCACATGGACAGCAGGCAAACTCCACACAGATGGCAGTTAGAGTGAGGACTAAACCAGCTCTCCCTAGCTGCCACTCACCACCCATTGCAAACAGCTTCAATTGCAATTCAGTGAATATGGCACCTGGTCAGAGACTGGAACATCTAAGACATAGGAGCAGAATTAGGCAATTCGGCCTATCCAGTCTGCTCCACCGTGGCTGATTTATTATCCTTCTCAACCCCATTCTTCTGCCTTGTCCCTGGTACCTTTGATACCCTTACAAATCAACAGCCCATCAACCTCTGTTTTGAATATCCCCGATGACTTGGCCTGTGGTAATGAATTCCAGATTCACCACTCTGGCTAAAGAAATTCTTCCCCTTCTCTGTTCTAAAATGATGCCCCTCTTTTCTGACGTTGTGCCCTCTGGTCCTAGATTCCCCCACTATAGGAAACATTCCCTTCACAACCATTCTGTCAAGGCATTCCAATATTCAATATGTTTCAATGAGATTCCACCCCCCCCACCAAACATTCTTTTGAACTCCGGTGAGTACAAGCTCAGAACCATCAAATGCTCTTACTATGTTAACTCCCATTCCTGACACTATTCTTGTGAACATCCCCTGAACTCTTTCTAATATCAGCACATTTTTTCTCACAAACTGCTCACAATACTCAGAGAGCAAATTACATCCTTGCTGCTGTATTCTAGTCCTCTCAAGATGAATATTAACATTGTATTTATTTTCCTTACACCAACTCAACTGGCATGTTACCCTTTAGGGAATCCTGCATGAGTTTTCCCCTCACTGAACTCATCTACAGAGTGTTCTTGCAGAAAAGTAGCTTTCTTCTCGCTGTGCAATTGGGTGGAAGGTACAGGAGCTTTAGGACTCCCACCACCAGGTTCAAAAACAGTTATTACCCTTCAAACATCAGGCTCCTGAAACAGAGAGGATAACTTCAGCTGCCCTATCACTGAACTGAACTTCCCACAACCTATGGACTCACTTTCAAGGACTGTATTCACATTGTCCATACTTATTGCTTTATTTTGTATTTGCAGTTTATCATCTTTTGCACATTGATTGTTTGTCTTGTGTGCATTTTTCATTGATTTGATTGTTTCTCTTAATCAGAGTCACCATTCTGGCTTCTGTTTCTTCCCCTTCTCTGTTCTAAAATGATGCCCCTCTTTTCTGAGGCTGTGCCATTTTTTGTTACAACCTTTTTTGCACCGCGGACCGGTTTAATACTGATAATATTCTTGCGGACCGGCCAACCCGGGGGAGGGGGGAATGTTCAAGTAGGGTTGCCAACTTTCTCACTTCCAAATAAGGGACAAAAGTAGCAGTCAAATACAGGACACTTTGTGTTTACCCTGAGAAAGACTACCATGACCATGAAGCCTTGCGCAGGCACCTATGTGTGCATGCGTGATGTGCCGATTTTTTTTCCTACAAATCAGTTTTGGCTTAATCTTCCCGATCCTGAAACTACACTGTACATACTGTAGTCGCGCTGATACGCTACGAGTGAAAACAAGATACTGACTCGAGCAGGGTCAGGTTGAACCGTTTACTGTTTGAATCCGCGCGTGCTTAAGTACCCTCTCCCAGCAACTCCCGCTCTCTGCGGGGCCGAAGCAACGTCGGCCTCCGGGCCGAGGTCTGCCCCGCACTCAGATTCCTCTCAGTTGCTGCTGGATGCGGGTTCACCGGCGACTGCTAGAGCTGGTTTGCTTGCTGCGTGGGCGAGCTGCCACAATACATTATTTCTACTTTATATAGGCTGTGTATTTATCATATCATTCGTGCTTTTACTATATGTTAGTATTATTTGGTAGGTTATTTCAAGTTCAACAGTGCGTGACAGGGAATGAGGAAAGGTGCAGCTGACTCATATCGTTTCCTCTGGGGAGTTTGGGGACCACTGCGCTTAATTATAATGTCTGCAAGCAAATGAATCTCAGGGTTGTATATAGTGACATTTATATACTCTGATAATAAATTTACTTTGAATCATATACATCCACCTACCACTTGTACTTTTCTCCAATCTCCTTAAAAATAGACCCTCTCTCATTAGCCATTTCCACCCTGGAAGAAACTGTCCACCTGATCAATGCTTCTGATCATCTTGCACAATCCAGTATCAACTCTCCCCTCACCCTCTAACAATTCAAAGTAAATATATTATCAAAGTACATATATGTCACTATTTAGAGCAGATATGGGGAGAAATTTCTATAGGTGGTAAATCTGTGGAATTCATTGCCACAGGCAGCTATGGAAGCCAAGTCATCGGGGATATTCAAAGTGGAGGCTGACAGACTCTTCATTAGTCAGGGCATCAAAGGTTACAGAGAGAAGGCAGGAGTGGGCATGAGGGAAAATAAATCAGCCATGATGGAACATGGGGCACAGACGACCCAATTCTGCTCCTATACCTTATACAACCCTGAGATCCACCTTCCTCCATTGATTGTATTGGGTTTCATCTATCCATTCAGCATGCCAGGGTTGTATAGGGCAGCAGGGTAGTGTAGTACCAATGACCTAGGACCATGTCCTGCCACTCTCTGTAAGGAGCTTATACATCCTCCCCATGGGTTTCGTCCCAGTGCTCCCACAGTCCAAAGATGTACCGATTGGGTAGGTTAACTGTCATTGCAAATTGTCCCGTGATTAGGCTGGGGTTAAATCAGGGGTTGCTGGGCCAGAACTCTATCTCAGTAAATACATATGGTGATGCATGGTGTGTACTTTGATAATAAAGTTATTCTGGACTTCGAAGTCCCTTTACACTTCTGATTTTTTCCCGATTTAGATTCAAAGAACATTTATTTATCAAAGTTTGCTTGCAGGATACAATCCTGGGATTTGCCTTCCCAACAAAACGAAGAATTAAGTGTTTGCTCCCATTTGTTCTGTTGAAGAGCAGGATCAGACCAAACCCTATTGTCGACCAGCCACTTCTCTGTCCGAGCAGAAGGAAGGAATATCAATTTAATACCAGAGAACCTACATGGTACACAACCTGAAATTCATATTTTTCACAGACATCCTTTCATACATGGAAACAAAAAAAGGCTGCTAATTTTTTGTCCAAATGAAAGATCAATTTAATGCCAGGAAACACAACCTGAAATTCACTCCTCACACACATCCCTGGGTTACTTGAGCAGACAGCGGCAGCTGGGTGGGCGAAAAGAAAGCAACTTTTGTGCTTGCCTCACCAAGCAGCCTGAATGTCTGATGTGCCCCAGATACCCGCCCCATTAACTGAAGCTGCAAAAGGCTCAGGGAGGGAGACTGGTTGGAAACCAGCCCCACAAGCAGATGGGTGGGGTCGGAAAGGGGAGAACCGGACAGCGGGGGCTCTTCCCATGACAGAGGATGCTGGCTCGTCCAGACCTAACTCTCAATGGCTCTGCACATGCTGCCCAGCCATCCTCCCCAGTACCCGGCCATTTCGTCCCCCACCGGTGCCTGGCCATTCCTCTCCACCCGCCCCCCCGGTGCCCAGCAATTTCCCCTCCCCCAGCCCCCCGGTCATTTCCCCCTCTCCTCCCCAGTGCCCAGCCATTTCCCCCTCTCCCACCCCCCCCCCCGGTGCCCGACCATTTCCCTCTCTGCCCACCCAGTGCCCGGGCATTTCCCCCTCTCCCCCCCGGTACCTGGCCATTTCCCCCTCTCCCCCCCAGGTGCCCGGCCATTTCCCTCTTCCTCCCCCGGTGCCCAGCCAATTCCCACTCCCCCCCCAGGTGCCTGGCCATTTTCCCCCTCTCTCCCCCCAGGTGCCCGGCTATTTCCCCCTCCTCCACCCCTGGTGCCCGGCTATTTCTCCCCCTCCCCCCGGTGCCTGGCCATTCCCCCTCTCCCTCCCCCAGTGCTTGGCCATTCATCCCCCTCCCCCCGGTGCCCGGCCATTCCCTCTCTCCCCCGGTGCCCGGTCATTTCTCCCCCTCCCCCCGGTGCCTGGCCATTCCCCCTCTCCGCGCCCCGGTGCCCGGCCAGCTCCCCCTCTCCTGAATCCCCCGGTGCCCGGCCATTTCCCCTTCTCCTGATCCCCCGATGCCCAGCCATTTCCCCTCCCCCAACACAGTGCCCGGCCATTCCCTCTCCCCCCCCCCCCCAGTGCTTGGCCATTCCCCCAACCCCCGGTGCCCGGCCATTTCTCTCTCTGCCCCCCTCCCAGTGCCCGGCCATTTCTCCCTCCCCCCCCAGTGCCTGGCCATTCCCCCCCCCCGGTGCCCAACCATTTCCCCCTCCCCCCCCGGCACCCAGCTATTTCCCCCTCTCCACTCCTGGTGCCCAGCAATTTCTCCCCCCCACCCGGTGCCCGGCCATTCCACCCCCCGCAGCGCCTGGTCATTTCTCCCCCTCCCCCGGTGCCCGGCCATTCCCCCTCTCCCAACACAGTGCCCAGCCATTCCCTATCCCCTCCCCCGGTGCCTGGCCATTTCCCCCTCCTCCCCCCCCCCCCGGTGCCTGGCCATTCCCCCCACCCCCGGTGCCCGGCCATTTCTCCTCCCCACCACAGTGCCTGGCCATTTCCTCCTCCCCCCCCGGTGCCCAGCCATTTCCCTCTTCCTCCCCCGGTGCCCATCCATTCCCCCCCCCAGGTGCCTGGCCATTTCCCCCTCTCACGCCCAGGTGCTCGGCTTATTCCCCCCTCTTCCACCCCTGGTGCCTGGCTATTTCTCACCCCCCCCAAGTGCCCGGTCATTTCTCCCCCTCCCCCCGCTGCCTGGCCATTCCCCCTCTCCGCCGCCCCGGTGCCCGGCCATCTCCCCCTCTCCCGATCCCCCAGTGCCCGGCCATTTCCCCTTCTCCCGATCCCCCGATGCCCAGCCATTTCCCCTCCCCCAACACAGTGCCCGGCCATTCCCTCTCCCCTCCCCCAGTGCTTGGCTATTCCCCCCACCCCCGGTGCCCGGCCATTTCTCTCTCTGCCCCCCACCCCGGTGCCCGGCCATCTCCCCCTCTCCCGATCCCCCAGTGCCCAACCATTTCTCCCTCTCCGCCCACCCGATGCCCGGCCATTTCCCTCTCCCCCCCCCCCGGTGCCCGGACATTTTCCCCCTCTCCACCCCTGGTGCCCGGCTATTTCTCCCCCTCCCCCCAGTGCCTGGCCATTCCCCCTCTCCCTCCCCCAGCGCTTGGCCATTCCCCCCACCCCCGGTGCCCGGCCATTTCTCTCTCTGCCCACGCAGTGCCCGGCCATTTCAACTCCCCCTCCCCCCCCCCAGTGCCCGGCCATTCCCTCTCCACCCCCCGGTGCCCGGTCATTTCTCCCCCTTCCCCCGGTGCCCGGCCATCTCCCCCTCTCCTGATCCCCCGATGCCCAGACATTTCCCCTCCCCTAACACAGTGCCCGGCCATTCCCTCTCTCCTCCCCCAGTGCTTGGCCATTCCCCCAATCCCCGGTGCCCGGCCATTTCTCTCTCTGCCCCCCTCCCAGTACCCGGCCATTCCCCCCCCCCGGTGCCCAACCATTTCCCCCTCCCTCCAGGTGCCCGGCCATTTCCCTCTTCCTCCCACTGTGCCCAGCCATTTCCCCTTCTCCCCCCCAGGTGCCTGACCATTTCCCCCTCCCCTCCCGGCACCCAGCTATTTCCCCCTCTCCACTCCTGGTGCCCAGCAATTTCTCCCCCCCCCCCGGTGCCCGGCCATTCCACCCCCCACAGCCCCCAGTCATTTCTCCCCCTCCCCTGGTGCCCGGCCAACTCCTCCTCTCCCAATCCCCCAGTGCCCGGCCATTTCCCCCTCTCCCGCCCAGGTGCTCAGCTTATTCCCCCCTCCTCCACCCCTGGTGCCCGGCTATTTCTCACCTCCCCCCCCCCCGTGCCCGGTCATTTCTCCCCCTCCCCCCGCTGCCTGGCTATTCCCCCTCTCCACCGCCCCAGTGCCCAGCCATCTCCCCCTCTCCCGATCCCCCGATGCCCAGCCATTTCCCCTCCCCCAACAGTGCCGGACATTCCCTCTTCCCCCCCCCCCCCAGTGCTTGGCTATTCCCCCCACCCCCGGTGCCCGGCCATTTCTCTCTCTGCCCCCCTCCCAGTGCCCGGCCATTTCCTCTTCTCCCGATCCCCCGATGCCCAGCCATTTCCCCTCTCCCAACACAGTGCCCGGCCATTCCCTCTCCCCTCCCCCAGTGCTTGGCCATTCCCCCCACCCCCGGTGCCCGGCCATTTCTCTCTCTGCCCCCCTCCCAGTGCCTGGCCATTTCCCCTTCTTCCCCCCAGGTGCCCGGCCATTTCCCCTTCTCCCCCCCAGGTGCCTGGCCATTTCCCCCCCTCCCCCCCCGGCACCCAGCTATTTCCCCCTCTCCACTCCTGGTGCCCAGCAATTCCCCCCCCCGCAGCGCCCGGTCATTTCTCCCCCTCCCCCGGTGCCCAGCCATCTCCCCCTCTCCCAATTCCCTGGTGCCCGGCCATTCCCTCTCCCCTCCCCCGGTGCCCGGCCATTTCCCTCTCCACCCCCCCCCCCCCGGTGCCTGGCCATTCCCCCCACACCCGGTGCCCGGCCATTTCCCCTCCCTCCCACAGTGCCTGGCCATTTCCCCCTCCCCCCCCAGGTGCCCGGCCATTTCCCCCTCCCCCCGGTGCCCGGCCATTTCCCCCTCTCCCGCCCAGGTGCTCAGCTTATTTCCCCCTCCTCCACCCCTGATGCCCGGCTATTTCTCCCCCCCCCCAGTGCCCAGCCATTCCCACTCCCCCCCCCCCGTGCCCGGTCATTTCTCCCTCTTCCCCCGGTGCCTGGCCATTCCCCCTCTCTGCCCCCCCCGGTGCCCGGCCATCTCCCCCTCTCCCGATCGCCCAGTGCCCAACCATTTCCCCTTCTCCCGATCCCCCGATGCCCAGCCATTTCCCTCTTCCTCCCCCGGTGCCCGGACATTTTCCCCCTCTCCACCCCTGGTACCCAGTCATTTCTCCTCCTCCACCCTGGTGCCCGGCCATTCCACCTCTCCCCACCAGTGTCCGGCCATTTCACCCTCTCTCTACCCCCCCCCCGGTGCCTGGCCATTTCCCCCTCTCTCGATCCCCCGGTGCCCGGCCATATACCCCTCTCCCGATCCCCCGATGCCCAGCCATTTCCCCTCTCCCAACACAGTGCCCGGCCATTCCCTCTCCCCTCCCCCAGTGCTTGGCCATTCCCCCACCCCCAGTGCCCGGCCATTTCCCCCTCCCCCCCAGTGCCCGGCCATTCCCCCCCCCGCAGCACCCGGTCATTTCTCCCCCTCCCCTGGTGCTCGGCCACTTCCCCCCTCCCGCCCCGGTGCCCATCCATCCCCCCACAGGTGCCCGGCTATTCCCCCCTCCCCCCAAGGTGCCCGGCCATTTCTCCCTCTTCCTCCCCTGGTGCCCGGACATTTCCCCCCTTTCCACCCCTGGTACCTAGTCATTTCTCCCCCTCCACCCTAGTGCCCAGCCATTCCCCCTCTCCGCCCCCCACAGTGCCCGGCCATTTCCCCCTCCTCCACGGTGCCTGGCTATTTCCCCCTCCCCCCGGCCATTTCCCCCTCTCCCGATCCCCCGGTGCTCGCCCATTTCCCCCTCTCCCGATCCCCCGGTGCCCGGCCATATACCTCTCCCAATCCCCCGGTGCTCGCCCATTTCCCCCTCTCCCCATCCCCCGATGCCCGGCTATTTCCCCTCCCCCCACAGTGTCCGGCCATTTCCCCCTCTCCCCATCCCCCGATGCCCGGCCATTTCTCTCTCTGCCCCCCTCCCAGTGCCCGGCCATTTCCCCTTCTCCCGATCCCCCGATGCCCAGCCATTTCCCCTCTCCCAACACAGTGCCCGGCCATTCCCTCTCCCCTCCCCCAGTGCTTGGCCATTCCCCCCACCCCCGGTGCCCGGCCATTTCTCTCTCTGCCCCCCTCCCAGTGCCTGGCCATTTCCCCTTCTTCCCCCCAGGTGCCCGGCCATTTCCCCTTCTCCCCCCCAGGTGCCTGGCCATTTCCCCCCCTCCCCCCCCGGCACCCAGCTATTTCCCCCTCTCCACTCCTGGTGCCCAGCAATTCCCCCCCCCGCAGCGCCCGGTCATTTCTCCCCCTCCCCCGGTGCCCAGCCATCTCCCCCTCTCCCAATTCCCTGGTGCCCGGCCATTCCCTCTCCCCTCCCCCGGTGCCCGGCCATTTCCCTCTCCACCCCCCCCCCGGTGCCTGGCCATTCCCCCCACACCCGGTGCCCGGCCATTTCCCCTCCCTCCCACAGTGCCTGGCCATTTCCCCCTCCCCCCCCAGGTGCCCGGCCATTTCCCCCTCCCCCCGGTGCCCGGCCATTTCCCCCTCTCCCGCCCAGGTGCTCAGCTTATTTCCCCCTCCTCCACCCCTGATGCCCGGCTATTTCTCCCCCCCCCCAGTGCCCGGCCATTCCCACTCCCCCCCCCCCCCCGTGCCCGGTCATTTCTCCCTCTTCCCCCGGTGCCTGGCCATTCCCCCTCTCTGCCCCCCCCCGGTGCCCGGCCATCTCCCCCTCTCCCGATCGCCCAGTGCCCAACCATTTCCCCTTCTCCCGATCCCCCGATGCCCAGCCATTTCCCTCTTCCTCCCCCGGTGCCCGGACATTTTCCCCCTCTCCACCCCTGGTACCCAGTCATTTCTCCTCCTCCACCCTGGTGCCCGGCCATTCCACCTCTCCCCACCAGTGTCCGGCCATTTCACCCTCTCTCTACCCCCCCCCCGGTGCCTGGCCATTTCCCCCTCTCTCGATCCCCCGGTGCCCGGCCATATACCCCTCTCCCGATCCCCCGATGCCCAGCCATTTCCCCTCTCCCAACACAGTGCCCGGCCATTCCCCCACCCCCAGTGCCCGGCCATTTCCCCCTCCCCCCCAGTGCCCGGCCATTCCCCCCCCCCGCAGCACCCAGTCATTTCTCCCCCTCCCCTGGTGCTCGGCCACTTCCCCCCTCCCGCCCCGGTGCCCATCCATCCCCCCACAGGTGCCCGGCTATTCCCCCCTCCCCCCAAGGTGCCCGGCCATTTCTCCCTCTTCCTCCCCTGGTGCCCGGACATTTCCCCCCTTTCCACCCCTGGTACCTAGTCATTTCTCCCCCTCCACCCTAGTGCCCAGCCATTCCCCCTCTCCGCCCCCCACAGTGCCCGGCCATTTCCCCCTCCTCCACGGTGCCTGGCTATTTCCCCCTCCCCCCGGCCATTTCCCCCTCTCCCGATCCCCCGGTGCTCGCCCATTTCCCCCTCTCCCGATCCCCCGGTGCCCGGCCATATACCTCTCCCAATCCCCCGGTGCTCGCCCATTTCCCCCTCTCCCCATCCCCCGATGCCCGGCTATTTCCCCTCCCCCCACAGTGTCCGGCCATTTCCCCCTCTCCCCATCCCCCGATGCCCGGCCATTTCCCCTCCCCCCACAGTGTCCGGCCATTTCCCCCTCTCCCCATCCCCCGATGCCCGGCCATTTCCCCTCCCCCCAGTGTCCGGCCATTTCCCCCTCTCCCCCCCACAGTGCCCGGCCATTTCCCCTCCCCCCCCGGTGCCAGCCATTTCCCCCTCTCCCCCCACCCCGGTGCCCGGCCATTTTCCCCTCTTCCCCTCCCCCCAGCGCCCGGCCATTTCCCCCTCTCCCCCGGTGCCTGGCCATTTCCCCCTCTCCCACCCCCGGTGCCCAGCCATTCCCCCCTCTCCCCCACCGGCGCCCGGCCATTTCCCCCTCTCCCCCCCCCCCGGCACCCGACCATTCCCCCTCTCCCTCCCCCCACTGCAGTAATAAAGTCCCAGTATTAAATGAATGAACCCAAGGGTGGAAACGCCGCTGATACTCACTGTTTGTAACGCGAAGGCTCCACACAGCCAAACCGATCTGCCCCGACACCGGCTCTGCTCCTCACTGGACAGCTCCCGACCCCAAGCGCCACAGAAGCTTCTGGAAAGAACGCGAACCCTCGCGCCAATCAACAGCCGTAGCGTTACGATGAACCGCCCCCTCGCCGGCCCGGCGGCCAATGGGAACGCGCTCTACGCCGTTGGCGCTCGGGCTGTCGGAGAAGCATCTGGAAACGGCTGGAATTTTCCACCTGTCGAGTGAGTGTCGCAGGTTTAACAGCGTTTGAAGCGGGGAGAGAACCCGCTCCGACCGAAACCCCGGATCAATAAATATCGATAGACGGGAAGGTGTTTTACTGTCTGTGTGTTGACGGAGAGCCGGGGGTCAGTTCCCCCGGCTCTGATGTCCCTGTTCAAGGTGACTCCTGATAGACATGATTGTTGATTACCAGGGAGTCTCTCATCAGATTAAGCGCGAAACCTTGGCCACGAAAAAGACGCGGTTCCTGAGTATAAAATGCACAGAAATCGGAATCTCCGGAACATTAAGAATCGGGTTTAATATCGTTGATAAAATCGCATGAAATGCGCTGACTTGCGGCAGCCGGAGAGCGCAATACAGAAAATTACATGAAGAAATATCTATTTATAATAAATCACGGAATTTCTTGAAGACTGGTTGAATCCTTATAAGCTATTAATTCCATTAAGAAATATATTTTATATATGTCATTACAATTGTTTTGCGGTAGCACTCTAGTACAATTCAAAAAATACTATGAGCATTAAGAAAAGCGTCACTAAAATGTTTTGCAGCAGGAGTACAGTGCATTGCATAAAATGCTATAAATCGCATTAAGACATACGTATAATTAAACCAATACGTCTTGAAATTTCTTGTTTTGCAGCAGAATTAGGTTGCAAGAGAAGTTACAAAAGAGAAAGTAATGGTGCAGGGGATACAGGTCACAGTATGACATGAGAGACCCTTTGAAAGCAGTGACATTAAGTCTTTCCTCTAGCCTTTGTCCGGGGTTTGCGGGGGATGCAGGTCACGGTATAACATGAGGGTCCCTTTCAAAGCAGCAGCATTAAACCTTCGCTGCAGCCTTTTCTGGGGTTTGCAGGCAGGACAGCTGCTGCCTGTGCCTACTGCAGTGACAAAATTAATCTGCAGAAGAAAATGTTTTCAATGAGGTGGCTCTGCAGATTGATTCACCAGAATTGCCCTTTTTAAGTTGCTACGGTTGCTTCCAGCCCCGAGCAATGTCTGTGAGATGAAACACGTAAGATTGAAGATGGTTTAAAGTCGTTTCCTGTACACAAGTGTAAAGGCGAACCAAATAATCGTTCCTTTGAATCAATACAGCACAAAAAGACACTAAAGATAAGGAACAGGACAATAATAATAACAACAGTTTTCAAACCAGTTGAAGTTTATTGTGATTTAACTATATACATGTATATGACCATACAATGAATATAGAAATGAGACTTTTCTTCAAACCAGGGTGTAAAGCACAGCAGTACACATCAGCACAAGATAACTTATGAAGGTAAGGATAAAATCTATAGATTAATCTGTCACAATGGTGGGGCATTGGGAGCAAGGGTGGACCCAAATGCAAGACACATCTTGTGAGGTTACTTAAATTTAGTTTATTGTTCGAAACCAGGAGAGCAAGGCAGGAGTAGGAATAGCGAACTGGACAAGGACTGAGGACTACGACTAGGCTGGGACCAAGGGTCTGGGCTAGGACTCAGAATCGGCGCCCAGAACTAGAGGAGACGTGAAGATGCTACAGTATGGACTCCGAGCCCAAGACTGGGCAAGGACCCAGTACCTGGGTCTTGCCTCGGGCTCGGACCCCAGAACCAAGCAAGGACATGACATGGGCTAGGGAGAGGAGGAACATGGGAACACAGAGTCTCGGTCTCGGGGAGCAGGTACATGGAACCACGGACACATACACAGAACACAGAGCCGGGACCCCTCCTTGGGTACAGGACATAGGGCCGGGACTTGCACACAGAACAGAGAGCTGGGACCCCTCCTTAGGTACAGGACATAGGGCTGGGACTCATGACCCTCCGCGGGGCAATGGCAAGACGGCCTGACTTACCCCACGGAGGCGAGGACAAGACAAGACAAGACATGACTCCCTGCGGGGCAACGGCAAGACGGCCTGACTTGCCCCACGGAGGCGAGGACAAGACAAGACAAGACAAACACGAATGAACACCAGACAGTACCTATCTAGCTCCGGCGATGGAACTAGACCGAAGTGCAGGCGGGGGCTGCAGACAAGGGCTAGAGGCGAGAGGGGCAGAGAAGGGATTCAGACAAGGGGGTAGGACAGGAATCACAGACCGCCAGGGCCAGGACTTGACTCGGAACTGGGAAGCCGCCAGGGCCAAGACTTGGACATGGTACTTGAATGCCGCCAGGGCCAGGACTTGATTTGGTGCTTAAATGCCGCCAGGGACGGGACTTGACCTGGTGCTTGAATGCCGCAAGGGCCAGGACTTGATTTGGTGCTTAAATGCCGCCAGGGCCAGGACTTGACTTGGAACCTCCAGGTAGTGGCGAGCTCTCGACTCGGCCCGAGAACAGTAGACAGAGGTTCTTGATTCCCTCCGGCGGGTTAACTGACAGACCCACCTCGGTGAGGAAACTTTGCAGGCTCGCTTCGGCGAGGTAACTGGACAGGGTTGCTCCGGTGAGGAAAGGTGAATTACCGGCACTTGCTTCGGCAGAGACTAGGCTTGGTCCGGCCAGATGACATCGGCACACCGTACCTTGGATGACTTTGCAGACGCTCCCGCCCGAACGGCTGAAAGCCGGAGACTATAAACTACCGGTTCAGCCAAGCATTAATTGCCTCTAATCACCAAAGTCGAGGGACACGGGAAAACAGGGAATCAACGGTCCGGATCGTAACGTAAACAAGCTAAATTTAGAGGGACCCCGATCCAGACCATGACAGAATCACACATAAATAACAAACTAATCACACATGAATGAAGTGCAGCAATATTAAATATTGTAAGGTGTGGAACAGATTAATCAGTGACACTTTGAATAAGAGGTGGTAGGGAGTTCAGAAGCCTAATGGCCTGTGGGAAGAAACTGTTTTTCATCCTGACCATTCTTGTCTTTACGCATCGTAGTCTCCTGCCTGATGGTAGAAAATCAAAGAGGATGCAGGATGGATGGGTGGGATCCCTACTTAAAGGCCCTGCATATGTAGCGCTCCTGATAAGTGTGCCCTATGATCCTCTCAGCTGTTCTCACAGTACTTTGGAGAGACTTCTCCCATACCAGATGGAGATGCAACTTGTCAGGAAGCTCTCAATGGTGCTCCTGTAAAATACAATTAAGGTGGGAGGAAGGGCCGGGGGGGGGCCTTGCTTGCCTCAGTCCTCTTAGGAAGTGGTGATGCTGCTGTGCCTTCTTGTTCAGGGAGGTGATATTAAGGGACCAGGTGAGGTCATCCATGATGTGAACTCACAGGAACTTGGTGCATTTAACTCTTTCTATGGAGGAGCCATATATTTGCAGAGGGGGATGGTTCACCTACACCCTTCCTGAAGTCCTGAAGACCACAACACGTAGGAGCAGAATTAGGCCATTCAGCTCATCCATCGTGGCTGATCCCAGAGCCCACTCAATCTCTTACACCTGCCTTCTCACCTTATCCTTTGAAGCCCTGACTGATGAGGAAACCATCAACTTCCGCCTTAAATATATCCACCAACTTGGCCTCCACTGCAGTCTGTGACAGAGCATTGCACAGATTCACAACTCTCTGGCTAAAACAGTTCCTCCTTACGCCCTCTAGGTCTGGATACCCCCACCATAAGAAACATTTACCCTAGCTAGTCCTTTCAACATTCGGTAGGTTTCAATGAAATCCCTACACATTCTTCTAATTTCCAGTGAGTACAGGCCCAAAGCTACCAAACGCTCCTCATATGTTAACCCTTTCATTCCAAGAATAATCTTCGTGAACCTCCTCTGGACTCTCCAAGGACAACACATTGCTTTTGAGATCTCGGTTCCAAAACTGTTGACAATACTCCAAGTGCGGCCTGACTAGTGTCTTATAAAGGCTTAACATTATCGCCTTGTTTTTATATTTTATTCCTCTTGAAATAAATGCCAACATTGCACTTGCCTTCTTTACTGCAGACTCAACCTGTGAATTAACCTTCTGGGAGTCTTGCACAAGGACTCCTAAGTCCCTTTGCACCTCTGATGTTTGAACCTTCTCCCCATTTAGATAATAGTCCGCACTATTGTTACATTTACCGAAATGCATTATCATACATTTCCCAACGCTGGCGTCTGTCTGCCACTTTTTTGCCCATTCTTCCAATTTGTCTGAGTCCTGCTGCAATCGCCTTTGTCACACCAATCCACCAGCCACTCCACTTCCTCTCTATACTCCGTCTCGTCATTGTTCTTGATAAGGCCAACCATTGTTGTGTCATCGCAAACTTGATAATATGGTTTGAGCTGGATCCTGCAACACAGTCATGCATTAGCAATCTGAACAGCAGCAAGCTGAGCACACAGCCTTCGGGAGAGCCAGTGCTCAGTGTAATGGAACGAGAGACATTACTGCCCACACAAACTGACTGTGGCCTTCCAAAGCCGGAGGAACTTGAAGGGTCAGGATCAGAATTGGGTTTTTTATCACTGATATATGACATGGTGTGCCTCTGCCCCTTCCCTCTACAGTCCTGACGAAGGGTTCCGGCCCAAAACGTCGACCGATCTTTTCCACGGATGCTGCCCGACCTGCTGAGTTCCTCCAGCGTGTTGTGAGTGTGCTATTTTGTAGCAGCGGTGGGGGGGTGGGGGGAAGAGGGAACGTTGACTCTGACCATGAGAGGACTGCATTGGGCTTTTTCATGCCTTACAAGGCGCAGATTGGATGTCTGTGTGGGCGCCACTCCTCGCACAGACTAGAGCAATGTGTGGTTAAGTGCCTTACTCAAGGACACAAACATGCTACCACAGCTGAGGCTCGAACTAGCAACCTTCAGATCACTAGACGAACGCCTTAACCACTTGGCCACGTGTTGTTGTTTGTAGTAGCAGTACAGTGCAAAGGCATCAAAGTTACGATGAATTACAAACATAGTGCACAGAAATTTACTTTTCTTTTCCAATATTTTTATTGATTTCTATATAGAAGAATACAGAGTCCAATAGAATACATATCATCAAACAAAAGGAAAAATATAATAATACCAGATACAGTATATTGAGTCACATTAATGAACACCTGACTCAATATTAATATAGACTAGATTAATTCCTATATTAGAATATGAACAATTTTATTAAAAGAAGTTCTACACCCACTACCAAAGTCGAAGCTGTTTGGGAAAAAAAAGAAAACAAGACACTTATCAGATAAAAAAATATGCCATTAAGCAACTTCTGTACTTTAACAAGAAGTCAAAGATTATGAAAATAATTTTAAAATGGCCCCCACTTATTTTGAAAATCTTGGTGAGATTCAGAAATTGAACAACGAATCTTTTCTAAATTTAGGCATGCCATAACATCCCGTAACTACTCAGCATGATTAGGTGGAACAGAGTCCTTCCATTTAAACAAAAGCGCCCTCCTAGCCATAAGAGAGATAAAATCCAGAATGTGCAGATCTGATGTCTTCAAGATGATATCTTTCCTTCCAACAATACCAAATAGGGCAGTCAAAGGATTAGGCTTAAAATTTACTTTAAAGAGTACAGAAAAAGTTTCCAATATTTTCCAAGACTTGGGCACGTCCAATACATATGAATAAATGAAGCTTCTCCATTGTTACACCTATCACAGTAGGGAGATATATCCATATAAAAACGAGATAACTTATCCTTGGTCTATGAACCACTTTAAATTGTAGGAGGGAATGATGAGCGCATAATGATGAAGTATTAACCAATTTAAAAATCTCATTCCAAGTCTCTTCAGAAATTGAGGTCTGTAAATCTTGTTCCCAAAGATTTTTGATTTTGTCTAAAGAATCATTTCTCATTCCCAACAACATATCATAAATATTGGATATTGAAATATTATAAAATGATTTCATATTAAGAATTTCATCTGATACGTTCTTATCAGGACTATTAGGAAATGTCCCTTCCGAAAATCTCTAATTTGCAAGTACTGAAAAAATCGGTTTTGGTAAACTATATTTAGTTTGAACGAAGAAAGACTTCCTCCAACAAACAAATTCCGGAAACATGTAATGCCCAATCTTTCCCATTGTTTAAAAACTACATCAGTTTTAGAAGGCTTAAAAAAGTAATTTTAAAAAATGGGACTAGAAAGGGAGAATCTCAATAAACCAAAGTGTTTTCTAAATTGTATCCAAATCCTCAAAGTATGTTTGACTACCACATTTTCAGTTATCTTACTTAAGGATAAAGGAAGTGAAGATCCCAAAAGAGAGATAATAGAAAATTTATTAACCAAGTTAGCTTCTAAAGAAACCCACCCGGGACAGTCCTCATGATTAATATAGTATAACCAAAACATGAGATTCCATATATTAGCTGTGTCATGGTCCAGTCTGTGAAGTCCGCATTCCAGTTCACGGTCCGGTCCATCAACCCTTGCTCCAGGTTTTCCTGTGTACCCTGTTTCTGTTCCTGTTGAGCACTAATTGAGGCAGCTGATTCTCGTTGGGGCTGGCTGCATAAATACCTCCAGAGACCAGGGCATGGCGGCTGGATTGTTCTTGTCCTTACTCCTCGTATCCCTTCCTCTGCCTTCTGTTTCCTCACCTGGAGCCTTGCCTTGTCTTGCCGGTAACTCTCACCTCGCCTGAAGTTATTGTCTCGCCTTGCATTGCCCGAAGCCTTGCCTTGTCTTGCCGGTAACTCTCGCCTCGCCCAGAGTTCTTGTCTCGCCTTGCATTGCCTGAAGCCTTGCCTTGTCTTGCTGGTAACTCTTGCCTCGTCTCGCCCGAAGTCTTATCTTGGAGCCACCCTGTACCTAGCTCCCTTCCTGTCCCTTGCCTCTGCTGGGTAAGTCAGGCTGTCTTGCCATTACCCTGCAGTTGGTTCTTTCCCTTCCTGTCCCTTGCCTCCGTCAGGTAAGCCAGGCCATATTGCCGTTACCCTGCGGTTGGTTCTGTCCCTTCCTGTCCCTTGCCTCTGTTGGGTGGTGATCCGCGCCCTGCCCAGGAGTACCGTACCCTGCCCAGGAGGAGCTTCAAGACCCCAAGCCTCAAGCCTCGCCTCAAGCCTCTGGTCTCCAGCCTCGCCTCAAGTCTCTGGTCTCCAGCTTCACCTCAAGTCTGAAGACTCCAGGCCTCGCCTCAAGTCTGAAGACTCCAGCCTCGTCCTGCCTGCCAGCCAAGTCATGTCCTTGCCTAGTTCTGGGGTCCGAGCCAGAGGCAAGACCCAGGTTCTGGGTCCTTGTCCAGTCTCTGGCTCGGAGTCCAAGCCCGGGCTCCTAGCTCTCTTGCCCAGTCCTGTTCCAGGTTCCCGGTTTTCATGTCCATGTCCTTGCCCTCACCCTGTATCCTAGTCCTGTCCCTAGTACTTCAGTGTCTGTGTCTTGCACTTGGGTCCGTTCCCAGCCACCTCCGTATGACAAGCTGCCCAGTAATAAAACCTAAAATTTGGTAAAGCTAAACCTCCATTCTTTTTAACTTTCTGGAGGTGGACTTTATTCAATTGAGGATGTTTACTTTTTCATATGTAGGAGGATAAAATAGAGTACTGAGAGTCAAGAAAGGATTTAGGAATAAAAACGGGTAAAGCCTGAAAGAGGTATATAAATTTAGGTAAAACATTCATTTTAATAGAATTAATTGGACCAATCAATGATAACAAAAGGGGCGACCAATTTGATAATGTTCTTTTTATATAATTTAATAAAGTAAGAAAATTTTCTTTAAATAGGTATTTATAATTCTTAGTAATTGTTACACCCAAATAAGTGAACTGGTTTCTGACAATTTTAAAAGGAAGGTTAATATCAGTTAATAGCAAATTATTCAAAGGAAAAAGTTCACTCTTGTGTAGGTTCAGTTTATATCCAGAGAACTGACTAAAACAAGAGAGTAAAGAAAGCACAGAAGGTAATGAAGCTTTGACATTAGAAATGTAAAGCAATAAGTCAATGAAGCAAAGTGAAACTTTGTGGATAGTACCATTCCATAAAATACCAGTAATATCATTAGATTCTCGAAAAGCTATAGCTAAAGGCTCTAAAGTCAGGTCAAAAAGCAAAGGGCTCAAAAGGCAAACTTGTCTGGTTCCAAGTTGAAGTTTAACTGGTTTAGAATTCTGAGAATTAGTAAGAACCCGAGCAAAAGGGGATAAACACAGAAATTTAATCCATTGAATAAAGTTGGACCCAAAATTAAATTTTTCTAAGATTTTAAATAAATATTGCCATTCAACCCGATCAAAAGCCTTCTCAGCATCTAAGGATATCACACACTCCGACATCTCCTTAGAAGGAGAATAGATAACATTTAATAATGGACAAATATTAAAATGAGAATGTCGTTTTTTAATAAAACCAGTGCGATTGTCAGAAATGATAGATGGTAAGATATTTTCCATCCTATGGGCCAGAACTTTAGGTAGACTTTTAGCATCAACATTAAGTAAGGAAATTGGTCTATATGAAAAATATTCAGTTGGGTTCTTTTTTTTTTAAAGGATAAGCGAAATAGAAGCTTTGTAAAAAGATTACGGCAACCTACCTGACTTAAAAGTATCTTAAAAAACTGAACATAAATGAGGTATAAGCAAAGAAGAAAAAGCCTTATAAAATTCTTCAGAGCATCCGTCAGAACCTGGAGCTTCCCCTGAATGCAGTGAACATACAGCCTTGGCTATTTCTTCATGAGAAATACATTGATCCAACTGTTTTCGGCTATCAACAGAAAGCGTAGGGATATTTATTTGGTCTAAAAAATTATCCATTACAGTATTATCTTTAAGATGATCAGAACTATAAAGTTTAGAATAAAATTCTCTAAAGGTATCATTTATTTCTAAATGATCAGTTGTCCTAATACCGTTAGCTTTATAAAGGTCTTTAATCTGTCGTTTAACACTAGAAGTTTTAATTTGCTTGGCCAATAATTTACCTGCTTTATCTCCATGAATATAAAATTGACTTTTATCCTTTAGGAGTTCAGTTTCAATAGGGTATTTTAATAAAAAATCATATTTAGTTTTAATTTCAACCCATCTTTTATATAAAACAGGATCTGAAGTCAAAGCACATTATTCATCTAATTGTTTCAGCTGATTGGCTAAATTAATTCTCTCTTTATTAGCTTTTTTTCTTAACACTTGCAGTATAAGAAATGATTTGTCCTCTAATATATGCTTTAAAGACATCCCATATGACAAGGCTAGAAGTCTCCTCCACCATATTCTCTTAAAAAAAAGTGATTTGCCTCTCCAAGATCTTTAAGAAACCTTTGTCAGATAACAAAGTTGAATTAAAATGCCAGAATCTGTTTGTCTGAGGAAAACCAGGAAAATTTATGGATAAAAGCACAGGAGCATGGTCAGAGATAGCAATCTCTTTATATTCACAAGATCCAACTAATGGAATCATTGGGTTATCAATAAAAAAATAGTCAATTCTGGAATACGTATGATGAACATGAGAGAAAAACAAGTATTCTCTATCTGCTGGATATAAGAAACACCATATATCAACAATACCGCATTTCATTAGAAATGAATAGATAAACGAAGGTAATTTATTAAGTGTCGCTGGTTTAGAAGAAGACCGATCTAAAACTGGATCTAACCAGCAATTAAAGTCTCCTGCCATCACCAATGAGTACAAACTCAGATCAGGCAAAAACAAAAAAAAAACACTCAAAGAATCCTGGATCGTCTATATTTGGGGCATAAACATGAGCAAATACCAACAATTTATTCTCTAATTTCCCTGATACTACAAGAAATCATCCATTAGTATCAAAAACAAGCTTGTGTTGAAAAAAGGGAACTGTATTTTCTATAAAAATTGAAGCTCCTCTAGCTTTGGCCTAAAAACTTGAATGAAAGTGTAATCTTCTCCATTGGCTAAAAAGGCGCGAGTTATCAGAATTGCATACGTGGGTTTCTTGTAAAAAAATAATTGAGACTTTAAATTTTTTAATATAGGAAGAGCAATGAGCTATGAGATAAGGAAACCAAACAACAGGTTTGACTAAAAATCCCAAACAGCTTCCAAGAAAAATAACCAAACACCCTCCCGCTCCCAAGGAGAGAAAGTCAACGCCTACAACTAATAACGACATCCCCCAAAAATCCTGCTGGCTTAGATCCAAATAAATTACAAGGTTAGAATATTCCAACCTAGTCAAAACTGCAGATAATAAAGAGACAATTAATTCTGATATCAAAAACTGTAGAAAAGTAAGTATAATATAAAATAATATGGACACACAGAATATTGGCTCATTAAAATCTTATTCTCAAAGTAAAACCTTAAGAGGTTCTAAAAGAAAATTGACTACAAGATTCACCAGAGGCAAAATACACAATTATTCATGCAAGTTTTTGTTAAACAGCTGTAACATGACACTTTTAAACTTAGCAGACAAAGTAAGAGCACATTAAAGTCTTATTCTCAAAATAAGTCCTTAAAAAGTTCAAAAAGAAAGAGTTAAGTACAAAGTATAGCCAAGGTAATGCAAACAGATATTCATGTAACAATTAATAAGCAATCACTTTACTGACTCTAAATATTCCTGAGCCTGGAGACTCGAACGGAACTATTTTTGCGATCCATCTAGTAGTGTAGTTCTGAGCTTCACCGGATATCATAGAGAAGGTTTAAAATCCTTGTTGTAGAACTCTGACATGATGCTTTTAAACTTAGCATGTTCCCTCATAATCTCTGCTGAGAAATCTTCAATGATTCTAATCTTTTTTCCATTAAAATCAATCATACCTTTCCGACGAGATTCATAAATTATACGGTCCTTTGTTTGAAACTCATGAAAAGCGATTACCACTGAACGAGGTTTGCTTGCAAACATTCTGTTCCCAAGCACTCTGTGTGCTCGATCATTGGTGTCGATTTTAAAATATCAGGAAATAACTGAACCAGAAAGTTTGCAAAAAATTCCGTAGGACGATCACCTTCAGTTAACTCTTTGAGACCAAGAATTCGTACGTTATTCCTTCTATTTGTTTTTTCAAAATGATTAATCTTCTGTCTTAGTTCGTTGTTATCCTTGGATTGTTTTTCATAATGCTTTTGCAGATTGTCCATTTTCTTATCTAGAATCGACAGGATTTCTTCATTCTGTTTTATACGTTTATCAAGCTTAGTTAAAGTTTCTTAAATAGAATCCAGTTTTGTACTTAATTGTTTAATTTCAGAGCCAAATTTTTGAAACTTTTCGGAGGATTCCTTTCTGAATCGCTGAAATTCCTCGGAGGCTTCCTTTCTGTGCATTTGCGTCAATTCAATAATAGAATCCAAAGATGTAGAAAAATCTTCTTCTTTTTTACCTTTAGCACTTCTTGTAGTCATAGTGTCAAACCAGGTTGGAAAGTAAGAAAAGTAAATTAAACTTGGAGCGGTTATAAAATGCTGTTGTTCCATCCATCGCCAGCAGGAAGTCCTCAGAAATTTACAAGTAGTGTAAATTGTCATGGTCAATGGATAATCATAAATACAATTGCAAAGAAAGCCCAGCAGTGCCTCTACTTTCTTTGGTGTTTGTGGAGGTTCGACATGACATCTAAAACTTTGACAAACTTCTATAGATGTGTGGCGGAGAGTATATTGACTGGTTGTATCACAGACTGGTATAAAAACACCAATGCCCTTGAATGGAAAATCCTACAAAAAGTAATGGATTTGGCCCAGTACATCATGGGTAAAGCCCTCCCACCCACTGAGCAATCCACATAAAATGCTGTCATTGACAGGAAAGCAGCATCCATCATCAGGGATCCCCACCACCAGGCCATGCTTTCTTCTTGCTACTGGCATCAGGTAGAAAGTACAAAAGCCTCAGGACTCACAGCACCAGATTCAAGAACAGTTACTACCCCTCAACCATTAGACTCTTGAACAAAAAGGGACTTCATGCAACTTCACTTACCCTATCATTAAAATATTCCCACAACCAATTGGCTCACTTTCAAGGATGTTTCATCTCATGCTCTTGTTATTTATTGCTTTTTTATATATCTACGTTTGCACAGTTCGTTGTCTTCTGCACTCTGGTTGAACATCCTAGTTGGGCAGTCTTTCATTGATCTTGTTATAGATTCTATAGATTTGTTGAGTATGCTCACAAGAAAATGAATCTCAGGTTTCTATATGTGCTTTGATAATAAAATTTACTTTGGAATTTGAAAAGGTGACAGACATCATTCAGGATCCCCGTCACCCAGGACATGCACCAAGAAGAAATACAGGATCCAGAAGACACACATTAAATATTTCAGGAGGACCCCCACCAGATTTCTGAATGCACAATGAACCCATGAACACTATCTCAGATTTTTCCTCTCCTTTTGCACTAATTTAACTTAATTATATACACTAACACTTATTGTAATTTATAGTTTGTTTTGGAATGTACTGCTGTGCAAAAGAACGAATTTCACGACATATGCCAGTGATATGAAACCTGATTCTGATTTCCAGTGAATGGTGGGTTGTTGGGTTGTGCTGTATTTCTAAGTAAATTAGGCAGTGTGCACAGCAGCATACACCATTCACTGGATGGGAAAAAGCTGTTCCTGATATGCTGTTCCAATATGGACCTTCAGGCTCCTGTACCTCCTCCACAATGGTAGTGACAAAAGAGGGCATATCCTGGATGCCAACTTCTTGAAGATGACCTCAGTAGTGGGGGGGTTGCACCCATGATGAGCTATCTGAGTCTACAACCCTCTGCAGCTTCTTCTGGTCCTACTCGGGCAGCATCTCGAGGGACAGAGACAGAGTCATGATGAGACCTTCATTTGCACTGAAAGAGATAAAGAGCTCAGCTTTATTTGCTATGTGTAGATCAAAACCTGTTGTACTGTGAATTCTGTCGCTTTTGTCAATGACCAACAGTCTGAGGATATGCTGGAGGCAGTCTAAAAATGTCGCAGATCTACATTGTACTCCTACAGCTCACTAATCCTAAACTGTACATCTTCAGAATGTGGGAGGAAACCCACGTGGTCATAGGGGGAATGAATAAACTCTTCATAGGCAGTGGCAGGAATTGGGTAATCACTGGCACTATAAAGTTTGTGCTAACCCCCATGCTACCGTGCCACCCAAGGAGAGGGAGCAAGTGTAAAAAGTTGGAGGGAAGGGCTAGCAGGTAACAGGTGGATCGAGGTGAGAGAGGTGATAGGCAGATAGAGGAAGGAAGAGTGGGAATAGTGCTGGATGCTGTGTCTGCATTCATCATGGAGGATACTATAGTTGGAGAAAGAACCATCTGTAGGCAGGGGAGAGGAATTGTTAATATTTTGGGTCAGGACTGAAAGTGAAGAGGGGAGATGGCTATTATAAAGGCAGGGGGGAGAGTGGTGAGACAGGAGCCTGAGGTGAGGAGGAGAATTCATAGATAGAACATAGAATAGTACAGCACAGTACAGGCCCTTCAGCCCACAATGTTGTGCCAACCCTCAAACACTGCCTCCTATATAATCCCCCACCTTAAATTCCTCCATATACCTGTCCAGTAGTCTCTTAAACTTCACTAGTGTATCTGCCTCCACCACTGACTCAGGCAGTGCATTCCTCGCACCAACCACTCTCTGAGTAAAAAACCTTCCTCTAATATCCCCCTTGAACTTCCCACACCCTACCTTAAAGCTATGTCCTCTTTTATTGAGCAGTGGTGCCCTGGGGAAGAGGCGCTGGCTATCCACTCTATCTATTCCTCTTAATATCTTGTACACCTCTATCATGTCTCCTCTCATCCTCCTTCTCTGCAAAGAGTAAAGCCCTAGCTCCCTTAATCTCTGATCATAATGCATACTCTCTAAACCAGGCAGCATCCTGGTAAATCTCCTCTGTACCCTTTCCAATGCTTCCACATCCTTCCTATAGTGAGGTGACCAGAACTGGACACAGTACTCCAAGTGTGGCCTAACCAGAGTTTTATACAGCTGCATCATTACATCACGACTCTTAAACTCTATCCCTTGATTTATGAAAGCTAACACCCCATAAGCTTTCCTAACTACCCTATCCACCTGTGAGGCAACTTTCAGGGATCTGTGGACATGTACCCCCAGATCCCTCTGCTCCTCCACACTACCAAGTATCCTGCCATTTACTTTGTACTCTGCCTTGGAGTTTGTCCTTCCAAAGTGTACCACCTCACACTTCTCCAGGTTGAACTCCACCTGCTACTTCTCAGCCCACTTCTGCATCCTATCAATGTCTCACTGCAATCTTCGACAATCCTCTACACTATCTACAACACCACCAACCTTTGTGTCGTCTGCAAACTTGCCAACCCACTCTTCTACCTCCACATCCAGGTCGTTAACAAAAATCACGAAAAATAGAGGTCCCAGAACAGATCCTTGTGGGACACCACTAGTCACAACCCTCCAATCTGAATGTACTCCCTCCACCATGACCCTCTGCCTTCTGCAGACAAGCCAATTCTGAATCCACCTGGCCAAACTTCCCTGGATCCCATGCCTTCTGACTTTCTGAATAAGCCTACTGTGTGGAACCTTGTCAAAGGCCTTACTAAAATCCATATAGATCACATCCATTGCACTACCCTCATCTTTATGCCTGGTCACCTCCTCAAAGAACTCTATCAGGCTTGTTAGACATGATCTGCCCTTCACAAAGCCATGCTGACTGTCCCTGATAAGACCATGATTCTCTAAATGTCCATAGATCCTATCTCTAAGTATCTTTTCCAACAGCTTTCCCACCACTGATGTAAGGATCACTGGTCTATAATTACCCAGACTATCCCTACTACCTTATTTGAACAAGGGGACAACATTCGCCTCCCTCCAAATCTCTGGTACCATTCCTGTGGACAATGAGGACATAAAGATCCTTGCCAGAGGCTCAGCAATCTCTTCCCTCGCCTCGTGGAGCAGCCTGGGGAATATTCCGCCAGGCCCTGGGGACTTATCCATCCTAATGTATTTTAACAACTCCAACACCTCCTGTCCCTTAATATCAACATGCTCCAGAACATCAACCTCACTCATATTGTCCTCACCATCATCGAGTTCCCTCTCATTGGTGAATACTGAAGAGAAGTATTCATTGAGGACCTCGCTCACTTCCACAGCCTCCAGGCACATCTTCCCACCTTTATCTCTAATCGGTCCTATCTTCACCCCGTCATCATTTTTTCTTCACATAATTGAAGAATGCCTTGGGGTTTTCCTTTACCCTACTTGCCAAGGCCTTCTCACGCCCCCTTCTTGCTCTTCTCAGCCCCTTCTTAAGCTCCTTTCTTGCTTCCCTATATTCCTCAATAGACCCATCTGATCTTTGCTTCCTAAACCTCATGTATGCTGCCTTCTTCCACCTGACTAGATTTTCCACCTCACTTGTCACCCATGGTTCCTTCACCCTACCGTTCTTTATCTTCCTCAGCGGGACAAATTTATCCCTAACATCCTGCAAGAGATCTCTAAACATCGACCACATGTCCGTAGTACATTTCCCTGCAAAGACACCATCCCAATTCACACCCACAAGTTCTAGCCTTATAGCCTCATAATTTGCCCTTCCCCAATTAAAAATTTTCCTGTCCTCTCTGATTCTATCCTTTTCCATGATAATGTCAAAGGCCAGGGAGCGGTGGTCACTGTCCCCCAGATGCTCTCCCACTGAGAGATCTGTGACCTGACCCAGTTCATTACCTAGTAGTAGATCTAGTATGGCATTCCCCCAGTCGGCCTGTCCACATACTGTGACAGGAATCCGTCCTGGACATACTTAACAAACTCTGCCCCATCTAAACCCTTGGAACTAATCAGGTGCCAATCAATATTCGGAAAGTTAAAGTCACCCATGATAACAACTCTGTTATTTTTGCACCTTTCCAAAATCTGCTTCCCAATCTGCTCCTCTGTATCTCTGCTGCTACCAGGGGGCCTATAGAATACTCCCAATAGAGTAACTGCTCCCTTCCTGTTCCTGACTTCCACCCATATTGACTCAAAAGAGGATCCTGCTACATTACTCACCCTTTCTGTAGCTATAATAGCTGTAATAATTCAGAGAGGTAGTTAGAGGAATTCTGGAACAAATTGGATCGACAACGAAAGGGGTATTTGATGCAGGCTTAAAATTAGATAAATCCCCAGGGCCGATGTATCTTTGGGTGCTAAGGAAGAAAACGCAGTAGATCTGAAGGTTTGACAGAAGTTTTCAAGACTTCTCTGGCATCAGAAGAGGTCCCAGGTGATTGGAGGGCAGCAAGTGTGTTATCTTTAGTTAGACCATAAGACGCAGGATCAGAATTAAGCCATCTGGCCCATCGAGTCTGCTCCACCATTCAATCATGACTGATCCTTTTTTATTCTCCTCCTCAACCCCAGTTCCCGGCCTTCTCCCCATAGCCTTTTATTTCTACTACCAAAGTGCATTACCATGCATTTTCCAACATTATATTTCATTTGTCACTTTCTTCCTCATTCTCCTAATCTGTCTAAGTCCTTTTGCAGCCTACCTGTTTCCTCAACACTACCTGCCCCTCCATCAATCTTCGTATCATCTGCAGACTTGGCAACAAAGCCATCTATTCCATCACCTAAATCATTGATACACAGCATAAAAAGAAGCAGTCCCAACACTGACCCCTGGGGAACACCACTACTCACTGGCAGCCAATCAGAAAAGGATCCTTTTATTCGCACTCGCTGCCTCTTACCAATCAGCCAATGTTCTAACTATGTTAGTAACCTTCCTGTAATACCATGGGCTCTTAACTTGGTAAGCAGCCTCATGTGTGGCACCTTGTCAAAAGCCTTCTGTAAGTCCAAATATACAACTTCCACTGCATCCCCTTTATTTATCCTACTTGTAATCTCCTCAAAGAATTCCAACAGGTTCGTCAGGCAGGACTTTCCCTGAAGGAAACCATGCTGACTTCATACTATCTTGTTCTGTGTCACCAAGTACTCCATCCTCATCTCATCCTTAACAATTAACTCTAACATCTTTCCAACCACTGAGGTCAGGCTAACTGGTTTATAATTTCCTTTCTGCTACCTTCCTCCTTTCTTAAAGAGTGGAGTGATATTTGCAATTTTCCAATCCTCCGGCACTGTGCCAGTGTCCAATGATTTTTGAAAGATTATTTCTAATGCCACCACAATCTCTACTGCTACCTGTTTCAGAACCCAGTATACAGTTCATCTGGTCCAGGTGACTTATGCACCTTTAGGTCTTTCAGCTTTTTGAGCACCTTCTCTCTTGTAGTAGTAACTGCACCCACTTCTCTTCCTTCACACACTACAACATTAGGCATACAGCTAGTGTCCTCTACAGTGAAGACTGATGCAAAATACTCATTTAGTTCATCTGCCATCACCTTGTCCCCCGTTATTATTTCTCCTGCCTCATTTTCTAGTGGTCCTATATCCACTCTCATTTCTCTTTTATTTTTAACATACTTGAAAGAACTTCTACTACCCATTTTGATATTATTTGCTAGCTTGCCTTCATATTTCATCTTTTCCCTTCTAATGACCTTTTTAGTTGCTCTCTGTAGGTTTTTAAAGACTTCCGAATCATCAATCTTCCCACTAATTTTTAGAAACATAGAAACATAGAAAACCTACAACACAATACAGGCCCTTCGGCCCACAAAGTTATGCTGAATATGTCCCTACCTTAGAAATTACAAGACTTCCCTATAGCCCTCTATTTTTCTAAGCTCCATGTACCTATCCAAAAGTTTCTTAAAAGACCCTATTGTATCTGCCTCCACCACAGTTGCTGGCAGCCCATTCCACGCACTCACCACTCTGTGTAAAAAACTTACTCCTGACATCTCCTCTGTACCTACTTCCAAGCACCTTAAACCTGCGCCCTCTTGTGGCAACCATTTCAGCCCTGGGAAAAAGCCTCTGACTATCCACACGATCAATGCCTCTCATCATCTTGTACACCTCTATCAGGTCACCCCTCATCCTCCGTCGCTCCAAGGAGAAAAGGCCGAGTTCACTAACCTATTCTCATAAGACATGCTCCCCAATCCAGGCAACATCCTTGTAAATCTCCTCTGCACCCTTTCTATGGCTTCCACATCCTTCCTGTAGTGAAGGACTACACTGCACTAATTTTTGCTTTGTTGTATGCCCTTTCTTTTGCTTTTACAATGGCTTTGAATTCCCTTGTCAGCCATTGTTGTACTGTTTCACCATTTGAGTATTTCTTCATTTTTGGGGTGTCCTGCACCTTCCTCATTTTTTCCCAGAAACACACGCCATTGCTGCTATGCTGACACCCCTGCCAGCAGCTCCTTCCAATTTACTTTGACCAACTCCTCTCTCATACCACCGTAATTTCCTTTACTTCACTGAAACACTGCTACATCAGACTTTACTTTCTCCCTATCAAATTTCAAGTTGAACACAATCATATTGTGATCACCAGTTCAAAAGAGTTCTTTTACCTTCAGCTCCCTAATCGCCTCCAGTTCATTACATAACACCCAATTCAGTATAGCTGATCCTCTCGTAGGCTCAATGACAAACTGCTCTAAAAAGCCATCTCTTAGACGTTCAACAAACTCATTCTCTTGAGATCCATGACCAATCTGATTTTCCCAATTGGCCTGCATATTAAAATCTCCCAGGACTAACATAACATTGCCTGTTTGACACACATTTTCTATTTCCTGTTGTAATCTGTGGTCCACATCCCAGCCACAATTTAAGAAGTTCAGCAGGGGTCACTGAGATAATTTCAGCCCAGTTAGTGGTAAGAAAGTTACAGGAAACTATTTTGAAGGATAGGAGAGTACTACAGTTTTGTTCTGCGCTAACCATTTAATCTACTCCAAAATCATTCTAAACTTTCTCTTCCCCATACCCCTCTGATTTTTTATCATCCATCTAAATATGGAATGGAGAGTGAAACTTCTGAAGACAGGTGGCAGATCAACTGATGATCCCACTGGTGATAGCGCAGGACAGTCAACATCTTAGTCCAAGTGTATTTTTAACTCATCCATCTAAATATGGAATGGAGAGTAGGGGAGTGATTCTCATTTATATAAATATGGAATGTAGGGAAATGATTCCCATTCATATAAATATGGAATGAAGGGGAATGATTTCCATTCATGTAAACTTTGAATGGAGGGGAATGATTCCGATTCGTGTAAATATGGAATGGAGGGGAATGATTCCCATTCATAAAAATATGGAATCGAGGGGAGTGATTTCAATTCATATAAATTATCACAATGGGGGCGTTGGGAACGGACCCAAATGCAAGGCACAGACACTGAAGTACTAGGAGCAGGACTTGACTAGAGTAGAGTCGTGACAGGATACAGACAAGGAGCAGGGACAAGAGTGCAGACTTGGGCTAGGACATGGACAAGACAGGGAACCCGGACAAGGAACTATGGACTAGGAGCCTGGGCTTGGGCTCCGAACCAGAGACTGGACAAGGACCCAGAACCTGGGCCTTGCTTCGGGCTCGGGCCCCAGAGTCAGGCAAGGACATGACATGACTACAGGACAGGACGTGGCTGGGCTCTAGAGTCTTGAGGCTTGAGGCTGAGGTCTTGGTCTTGAGGCTTGAGCTTGGAGACAGGCTGGGGTCTTGGGTCTTGAAGCTGCAGGCTGGGGTCTTGAGGCTGGAGACTGCGGGCTGGGGTCTTGAGGCTTGGAATGCGGAGGCTGATAACTCGGAGGCTGGAGCTCGGAGACAGACTGGGAACTGTACATCAACATAGAGCCGGGACTTATCCTTCGGAAAGTCGGGACTCATCTTTATCTCCACACCAGTTGAGACAGGTCCATCTGTCGGGAAATCGCAGAACGGCCTGACTTACCCCATGGAGGCAAAGACAAGAAGAGACAAACACCGAAGAATGACAGACAGTTCCATCTCTGCTTTGGGGTAGCTCCGAGTCTCAGTTCGGCCAGCAACCTCAGCTGGCTACAGAAACAGCAGGATCCCTACCTAGCTCAGAGTGGCTGGCAGCCACTCAGCTTGCCTGGGAAAGAGCCAAATCCATGCCACAAAGACTACTCCGAACACTGACAGCAAGGCTCCATGGAATGGAGGGGATTGATTCTCATTCATAGAAATATGGAATGGAGGGGTGTGATTCTCATTCATATAATTGTCTGAAGGAGGGGAGTGAATCGCATTGATATCAATATGGAATGGAGGGGTGTGTTTCCCATCCATAAAAATATGGAATGGAGGAGAGTGGACTGATTCGCATTCTTATAAATATGGAATGGAGGGGACTGATTCCCATACATATAAATATGGAACAGAGGGGTGCGATTCCCATTCATATAATTATAGAATGGAGGGGAGGGAAGTGATTCCCATTCATATAAATATAGAATGGATGGGAATGATTCACTTTCATATAATTATGGAATGGAGGGGAGTGATTCTCATTCATAGAAATATGGAATGGAGGGGAGTGATTCTCATTCATATAAATATGGAATGGAGGGGAGTGATTTCCTTTCATATCAATATGGAATGGAGGGGTGTGTTTCCCATGGAGATAAATATGGAATGGAGGGGAGTGATTCCCATTCATATAAATGTGGAATGGTGGGGAGTTGACTGATTCCCATTCATATAAATATGGAACGGCGGGGTATGATTCCTTTTCATAGAAAAAGGAGTGGAGGGGCGTGATTCGCATTCATATAAATATGGAATCGAGGGGAGTGGACTGATTCCCATTCATATAAACATGGAATGGCGGGGTGTGATTATCTTTCATACAAAAATGGAATGGAGGGGAGTGATTCGCATTCATATAAATATGGAATATAGGGGAGTGATTCCGATTCATATAAATATAGAATGGAGGGTAGGGAAGTGATTCCCATTCATATAAATATGGAATGGAGAGGAGTGATTCTCATTCTTATAAATACGGAACGGAGGGGAGTGATTCCCATTCATATCAATATGGAATGGAGGAGAGTGATTCCCATTCATATAAATATGGAATGGAGAGGAGTCGACTGATTCCTATTCATATAAATATGGAATGGAGAGGAGTTGACTGATTCCTATTCATATAAATATGGGATGGAGGGGAGTGATTCCTATCCATATAAATATGGAATGGAGTGGAGTGATTCTTGTTCATATAAATATGGAATGGATGGGAGTTATTCCCATTCATATAATTATGTAACAGAGGGGAGTGATTCCCATTCATATAAATATGGCACAGAGGGGAGTGATTCCGATTCATATAAATATGGAATGGAGGGCACTGGACTGATTCTTATTAATATAAATATAGAGTGGCGGTGTGTGATTCCCTTTCATAGAAATATGGAATGGAGGGATGTGATTCCCATTCATATAAATATGGAATGGAGTGGAGTGATTCTTGTTCATATAAATATGGAATGGATGGGAGTTATTCCCATTCATATAATTATGTAACAGAGGGGAGTGATTCCCATTCATATAAATATGGCACAGAGGGGAGTGATTCCGATTCATATAAATATGGAATGGAGGGGAGTTGTTAATGTTCATATTAATTTGGAACGGAGTGGAGTGATTCCCATTCATTTAAATGTCGGATGGACGGGAGTGAATCCCATTCATATAAATATGGAATGGAGGGCACTGGACTGATTCTTATTAATATAAATATAGAGTGGCGGCGTGTGATTCCCTTTCATAGAAATATGGAATGGAGGGATGTGATTCCCATTTATATAAATATGGAATCGAGGGGATTGGACTGATTACCATTCATATAAATATAGAATGGAGGGGGCTGATTCCCATACATATAAATATGGAATGGAGGGGTGTGATTCCCATTCATATAAATATAGAATGGAGGGGAAGGAAGTGATTCCCATTCATATAAATATGGAATGGATGGGAATGATTCCCATTCATATAAATATGGAGTGGAGGGGAGTAATTCCCATTCATGTAAATATGGAATGGGGGGGGGAGTGTTTCCCATGCATATAAATATGGAATGGAGGGGAGTGGACTGATTCTTATTCATATAAATATGGAACGAGGGGCTGATTCCCAGTCATATAAATATGGACCGGAGGGGAGTGATTCTCATTCATATAAAACAACAGGAATTCTGCAGACAACACACATCAAAGTTGCTGGTGAACGCAGCAGGCCAGGCAGCATCCGTAGGAAGAGGTGCAGTCGACGTTTCAGGCCGAGACCCTTCGTCAGGACTAACTGAAGGAAGAGTGAGTAAGGGATTTGAAAGTTGGAGGGGGAGGGGGAGATCCAAAATGATAGGAGAAGACAGGAGGGGGAGGGATGGAGCCAAGAGCTGGACAGGTGATTGGCAAAAGGGATATGAGAGGATCATGGGACAGGAGGTCCGGGAAGAAAGACATGGGGGGGGGGACCCAGAGGATGGGCAAGAGGTATATTCAGAGGGACAGAAGGAGAAAAAGGAGAGTGAAAGAAAGAATGTGTGCATAAAAATAAGTAACAGATGGGGTACGAGGGGGAGGTGGGGCCTAGCGGAAGTTGTAGAAGTCGATGTTCATGCCATCAGGTTGGAGGCTACCCAGACGGAATATAAGGTGTTGTTCCTCCAACCTGAGTGTGGCTTCATCTTTACAGTAGAGGAGGCCGTGGATAGACATGTCAGAATGGGAATGGGATGTGGAATTAAAATGTGTGGCCACTGGGAGATCCTGCTTTCTCTGGTGGACAGAGCGTAGATGTTCAGCAAAGCGGTCTCCCAGTCTGCGCCGGGTCTCGCCAATATATAAAAGGCCACATCGGGAGCACCGGACACAGTATATCACCCCAGTCGACTCACAGGTGAAGTGTTGCCTCACCTGGAAGGACTGTTTGGGGCCCTGAATGGTGGTAAGGGAGGAAGTGTAAGGGCATGTGTAGCACTTGTTCTGCTTACACGGATAAGTGCCAGGAGGGAGATCAGTGGGGAGGGATGGGGGGGACGAATGGACAAGGGAGTTGTGTAGGGAGCGATCCCTGCGGAATGCAGAGAGAGGGGGGGAGGGAAAGATGTGCTTAGTGGTGGGATCCCGTTGGAGGTGGCGGAAGTTACGGAGAATAATATGTTGGACCCGGAGGCTGGTGGGGTGGTAGGTGAGGACCAGGGGAACCCTATTCCTAGTGGGGTGGCGGGAGGATGGAGTGAGAGCAGATGTACGTGAAATGGGGGAGATGCGTTTAAGAGCAGAGTTGATAGTGGAGGAAGGGAAGCCCCTTTCTTTAAAAAAGGACATCTCCCTCGCCCTGGAATGAAAAGCCTCATCCTGAGAGCAGATTCGGCGGAGACGGAGCAATTGCGAGAAGGGGATGGCATTTTTGCAAGAGACAGGGTGAGAAGAGGAATAGTCCAGATAGCTGTGAGAGTCAGTAGGCTTATAGTAGACATCAGTGGATAAGCTGTCTCCAGAGACAGAGACAGAAAGATCTAGAAAGGGGAGGGAAGTGTCGGAAATGGACCAGGTAAACTTGAGGGCAGGGTGAAAGTTGGAGGCAAAGTTAATAAAGTCAACGAGTTCTGCATGCGTGCAGGAAGCAGCGCCAATGCAGTCGTCGATGTAGCGAAGGAAAAGTGGGGGGCAGATACCAGAATAGGCACGGAACATAGATTGTTCCACAAACCCAACAAAAAGGCAGGCATAGCTAGGACCCATACGGGTGCCCATAGCTACACCTTTAGTTTGGAGGAAGTGGGAGGAGCCAAAGGAGAAATTATTAAGAGTAAGGACTAATTCCACTAGACGGAGCAGAGTGGTGGTAGAGGAGAACTGATTAGGTCTGGAATCCAAAAAGAAGCGTAGAGCTTTGAGACCTTCCTGATGGGGGATGGAAGTATATAAGGACTGGACATCCATGGTGAAAATAAAGCGGTGAAGGCCAGGGAACTTAAAATCATCGAAAAGTTTAAGAGCGTGAGAAGTGTCACGAACATAGGTCAGAAGGGATTGAACAAGGGGTGATAAAACCGTGTCGAGGTATGCAGAAATGAGTTCGGTAGGGCAGAAGCAAGCTGAGACAATAGGTCGGCCAGGACAGGCAGGTTTGTGGATTTTGGGTAGGAGGTAGAAACTGGAAGTGCAGGGTGTGGGAACTATAAGGTTGGTAGCAGTGGATGGGAGATCCCCAGAGCGGATAAAGTCGGTGATGGTGTGGGAGACAATGGCCTGGTGCTCCTTAGTGGGGTCACGATCGAGGGGTAAATAAGAGGAGGTATCCGCGAGTTGTCGCTGTGCCTCGGCAAGGTAGAGGTCAGTACGCCAGACTATAACAGCACCCCCCTTATCGGCGGGTTTAATAATGTTAGGATTAGTGCGGAGGGAGTGGAGAGCAGAGCGTTCTGAAGGAGTGAGGTTGGAATGGGGACAAGGTGCGGTGAAGTTGAGACGGTTGATGTCCCGTCGGCAATTAGCGATAAAGAGATCCAGAGCAGGCAGAAGACCAGAGCAGGGTGTCCATGAAGAAGAGGAGGGTTGAAGACGGGAGAAGGGGTCATCGGTGGGGGTGGAAGAGTCCTTGCCGAAGAAGTAGGTTCGGAGACAGAGACGGCGGAAGAAAAGTTCCGCATCATGGCGAACACGGAACTCGCTGAGGTGTGGGCGAAGGGGGACAAAGGTGAGGCCCTTACTGAGAACAGAGCGTTCTGCCTCACAGAGTTGAAGGTCGGATGGGATGGTAAAGACCCAGCACGGATGAGAGCTGGGATCAGAGGGGGGAGGGGGGAGGCTGGGGGTGTCAGTGGAGAGGGGAGGGTTGGGGTGAGAGGAAGATGGAGCCTCCGAGGGCCCAGGAGTTGACAGTGGGATCTGAGGAAGACGGGGCTGCGGAGTGGCGGTGGGGGAAGGGGAGACGGGAGTCACAACAGCAGCACATAAAGACCCGGCCTGGAGTTCAAGGCTGGAATCTTGAGAGCTGGGATCAGAGGGGGGAAGGGGGGAGGCTGGGGGTGTCAATGGAGAGGGGAGGGTTGGGGTGAGAGGAAGATGGAGCCTCTGAGGACCCAGGAGCTGACGATGGGATCTGAAGGAGACGGGGTTGCAGAGTATTGTTGGGGGAAGGGGAGACGGGAGTCACAACAGCAGCTCTACGCTTCTTTTTGGATTCCAGACCTGATCAGTTCCCCTCTACCACCACTTTGCTCCGTCTAGCGGAATTAGTCCTTACTCTTAATAATTTCTCCTTTGGCTCCTCCCACTTCCTCCAAACTAAAGGTGTAGCTATGGGCACCCGTATGGGTCCTAGCTATGCCTGCCTTTTTGTTGGGTTTGTGGAACAATCTATGTTCCGTGCCTATTCTGGTATCTGTCCCCCACTTTTCCTTCGCTACATCGACGACTGCATTGGCGCTGCTTCCTGCACGCATGCAGAACTCGTTGACTTTATTTACTTTGCCTCCAACTTTCACCCTGCCCTCAAGTTTACATGGTCCATTTCCGACACCTGCCTCCCCTTTCTAGATCTTTCTGTCTCTGTCTCTGGAGACAGCTTATCCACTGATGTCTACTATAAGCCTACTGACTCTCACAGCTATCTGGACTATTCCTCTTCTCACCCTGTCTCTTGCAAAAACGCCATCCCCTTCTCGCAATTGCTCCGTCTCTGCCACATCTGCTCTCAGGATGAGGCTTTTCATTCTAGGACGAGGGAGATGTCTTCATTTTTTAAAGAAAGGGGCTTCCCTTCCTCCACTATCAACTCTGCTCTTAAACGCATCTCCCCCATTTCACGTACATCTGCTCTCACTCCATCCTCCCGCCACCCCACTAGGAATAGGGTTCCCCTGGTCCTCACCTACCACCCCACCAGCCTCCGGGTCCAACATATTATTCTCCGTAACTTCCGCCACCTCCAACGGGATCCCACCACTAAGCACATCTTTCCCTCCCCCACTCTCTCTGCATTCCGCAGGGATCGCTCCCTACACAACTCCCTTGTCCATTCGTCCCCCCCATTCCTCCCCACTGATCTCCCTCCTGGCACTTATCCTTGTAAGCGGAACAAGTGCTACACATGCCCTTACACTTCCTCCCTTACCACCATTCAGGGCCCCAAACAGTCCTTCCAGGTGAGGCAAAACTTCACCTGTGAGTCGACTGGGGTGATATACTGCGTCCGGTGCTCCCGATGTGGCCTTTTATATATTGGCGAGACCCGACGCAGACTGGGAGACCGCTTTGCTGAACACCTGCGCTCTTTCCGCCAGAGAAAGCAGGATCTCCCAGTGGCCACACATTTTAATTCCACATCCCATTCCCATTCTGATATGTCTATCCACGGCCTCCTCTACTGTAAAGATGAAGCCACACTCAGGTTGGAGGAACAACACCTTATATTCCGTCTGGGTAGCCTCCAACCTGATGGCATGAACATCGACTTCTCTAACTTCCGCTAGGCCCCACCTCCCCCTCGTACCCCATCTGTTATTTATTTTTATGCACACATTCTTTCTCTCACTCTCCTTTTTCTCCCTCTGTCCCTCTGAATATACCTCTTGCCCATCCTCTGGGTCCCCCCCCCCATGTCTTTCTCCCCGGACCTCCTGTCCCATGATCCTCTCATATCCCTTTTGCCTATCACCTGTCCAGCTCTTGGCTCCATCCCTCCCCCTCCTGTCTTCTCCTATCATTTTGGATCTCCCCCTCCCCCTCCAACTTTCAAATCCCTTACTCACTCTTCCTTCAGTTAGTCCTGACGAAGGGTCTCGGCCTGAAATGTCGACTGCACCTCTTCCTAGAGATGCTGCCTGGCCTGCTGCGTTCACCAGCAACTTTGATGTGTGTTGCTTGAATTTCCAGCATCTGCAGAATTCCTGTTGTTTGCGTAGGAATTCTGCAGATGCTGGAAATTCAAGCAACACACATAAAAGTTGCTGGTGAACGCAGCAGGCCAAGCAGCATCTCTAGAAAGAGTCTTCCTGACGAAGGGTCTCGGCCTGAAACGTCGACTGCACCTCTTCCTAGAGATGCTGCCTGGCCTGCTGCGTTCACCAGCAACTTTTATGTGTGTTGCTCATTCATATAAATATGGATTGGAGGGTAGTGATTCGCATTCATATAAAGATGGAACGGAGGGTAATGATTCCCATTCATATAAATATGGGATGGAGGGGGGTTATTTCCCATTCATTTAAATATGGAATCGAGGGGAGTGCACTGATTCCCATTCATATAAATATGCAATGGAAGGGACTGACTCCCATACATATAAATATGGAATGGAGGGGTGTGATTCCCATTCATATAAATATAGAATGGAGGGGAGGGAAGTGATTCCCATTCATATAAATATGGAATGGAGGGGAGTGATTCCCTTTCATATAAGTGTAAGGGGTTTCTTCTTTTATGTTACTGCGTAGTCTAATTAAAATGGCTTCTTTGTTATGTTATAATTGAACTGGCTTCTATGTTATGTTAACTGCTGAGAAAGTCCTCCCACTGGCGGTTTGTTTGGATTATGTTATTGATAAGAAGGTGTTACAAACCAATTGGGATAGTTGTTATTCTTACTGTGTGTCTGTAAGATATTGTGTTGCGCGGATTTTTGGCAGAAGGCAGGAGAGAGATGCAGAGGGTGGACAAGGTGCTGTGACTCCGCTAACGGGATCGGACCCTGTGCCGGATTCTGAGGTCCAGGGTGTGCGGCGAGGAGAGGAGACGGAGACGGACTTGTGTGGAGCGTCTGGTCGACCACTTTTGTTTGTCCCAGGCAGCAGGTTGAGATGGTCTGAGGATTGCAGAGTGAAGAATGAGGGTCCTGAGCTCCAAGTGTTTGTGCACGAAGAGATTGAACTTTCATAAGTGTGGCGCCTTTTATTTTCCTTTTATATTTTATTCTCTGTTAATTATATAGTTCCAGTAATATCTATAAACTGTAAATCATTTAATCGTATCTGGTGTATTGTCTGTTATTTGGGCGGGGTGGGGTACATCACACAGCATCCAACAAACTATTACCCAGTTTGGCGGGGCCGAGGGATGTTTCCCTAGACGACAGTGAGCCGAGCGACCCTGAGGCTGGCCGGGGGGTTGGGGAGTGCGCTACATAAGTATGGTACGGCGGGGTGTGATTCACATTCATATAATCCCTCCATGTTGTCCCAAAATATTTTACGAGCCATCAGATAGTTCTTGACATGTAATGACTGCTATTATATCACAGGTATATATATTATGTAATATATAATATAACAGAGTGAAGCTTATCTGTTTAACATCAGCGATAAGCAGTGTTGGTACCTCAGCTTCACAAAAGTACTAACGCATTGGACATTTTCTGCACTGAACTTTGCACAGGATTTCAAGATGAACCCCTGATTTTAAAAGATCTCTGATGAAATTTACAGTCACTTAGCTGGAAAGTTTAACTTTTTCTATTTGCAAGATCCTGCAGCATCGCCTTTGCACCTCACTGAAACATTAATCCAGACTTTTTGCTGATGATTTTGGAGTCGAGTTTGAGCCAGTCACTTCCTGACCAAGAGAAAAGTGACTGACAGAATATTTATGTTAAAGAAGCATCAATGGTGCTGCTGACTTTTGACCACATTCCCTGTATGTTCCCTCTCTTTCATCAGAGCAGAGTAAACATCCTTTTATCTGTTCTCACTCCCTCTCTTCCCCCATCTGCCCCATGCCACTTCCCTGAATTGTTTTCTCAGACTGATTACTGTTTCTCTTTCTTCCACTGCCACCTCTTTCTTTCAAACTTCCCATTTAATGATGTTGATGAAGGGTTATTATTCACTGCCGTACTGCCTGTTCTTCAAAAGGTGTAAGCCTGAAGTGGATGTCGTGAGATCCCCACTTCCAGTACATTTTACAATATTTCACTGTCAGAGTCCCCAGTGCGTGGGTTTCCTCTGGGTGCTCCAGAATCCTCCCACAGTCCAAAGATGTACCAGTTAGTAGGTTAATTGTCCCGTGATCAGGTTAGGATGGGTTGCTGGTCAGCACTGGTGAAAGGGCTGGAAGGGCCTGTTCGTGCTGCATCAATCAATCAATCAATAAATAAACACACAGAGACAAACATATACAGTACATAACTATCCTCACACATCCACACAGGTTGATTTCCTACATTAGACATAGTGTGAAATGAAAATAAAACATTTTAAAAAACAGAAAAAACACTTTTATTTGTATTTAATGTGCAAATAGCAATAAATATAAGTGCAATGCATGGATATAAATTGTTAAACACATATACAGTATATTTCACAGTTTGTAAAGAATATTTAAAGAAGTACTTCTAATTCCCATTCACTTAACTGGTTTGGTTTTTTCATATTTCAAGTTTTTCTAAAATTTTCATTGAAATAAGTGCAATAAGAATAACAAAGTTGATGTTTTGCACTATAATAAAGCAACTTAAATTGTGCTCTCTTTTATCTGATCTTCACATGTGTCATCAGAGCATTCTTTAATTTGTTCCTCTGGATTTATATGGATTATATACTGTGGTTGAAGAGCAGGCTCTGTAAAGAAAAATAAATCATATACTGTGATTATAACGAGCTGCATGTTTAACAATCATGATAATTTCAGTAGAAAAATGACAATCACAAAAACATGATGATAGAAATCTTAAAAAATAGAAAATGCTGGAAGGAGATGAAGACCTTTCATTTTAACGCTGAAGTATTAATGCTGTATCTCTCCCCACACCTGCAGTAGTTTATATTCCAGGACAAGGCCTGCTCTTACCATTTTGATCTAGCAAATCTATTAAAGTGGTTCTATTAGTCATCTGAAGCCAGATGATAACAGAACATGGAGCTAGCATTAGTTTATTGCAAGAACAGTGACTGGCTTGTGGAAGAAGGGTTGTAGTAAAACGAAGCTACAACTTCAGTTTTATTTAGGTTCAGCATCTCAAATTGTCCCCACACCTTTCATTATCTCAGTGCTTCCCAACAGCTCATAGTGCTCTCCCCAGATCAGTCAATATTTGAGCTTCAATCTGATGGAACGATGCAAAGAACAGTTTAAAAGGGGGAATCTAGTCATGTAACAGTCAGTGGCTTATCTACAGATCAACTTTTGGGTATTTGGACAAGATTTCATAAATCTGACTATGGAGAGGAAAATGGTGCAATCTTTTGAAATTCACCTGATTCAAGTCACACTTATGCTTAACAATGAAATACATGAAATCTTAATTTGCTTCATGCACGTTCCCAGTTTGAGCAGTTTTGTGAGATCCTGATACAGGACTGTCAGCTGATCATAAGGATTAGCTCAATGTTTTTGTGTTGATATAGTGCCAGCTGGAGTGTTTTGGCGGTGTCTCCCAGAAAAGCCATTACATGAGGAGAAATTCAATAATCTTATTAAGTGTGATACACCAATTCTATTTTTTTAAATGGAATTAAATGCAGACTCTTAACAGCTGGTGTTACAGAAGTTTCCTGTGCCTGACCAGATGTGCGATAGAAAGTGAGGGCATCATCATTTTCCCTGTCAAGGCTGATAAGGAAATGCGGGTTACTTGCTTCCTTTAGTTGATACAGTCAATGCATCAAGGGCAGTGGTTCCCAAAGTGGGTGATACTTTGTGTACTCCTCCCAGCCTCCAGGTGCAGTGGGAGTTTCTAAGGGGGCGATAAAGATAAAGGGGGTGCTGTGGTGCTCTGTAGCGGTTGTGGCAGCTGAGGGATTACGGGTTGATTTAAGAAATGAATTACAGGCACTTATTATAAGCATTTGATCCTCAATGCCTCATAATTGATTACAATGATCATATATCACCTCACCTCTTGCTAATCTACCATTCTCTTAGACTTCGCCGGAAGCATATTATAGTTGTTGAAAAGCAATGTGACACTTCTGTGTTTGGCAATATCTTGAGAAATCTGGACTGAAGAAATCGTGTCATTTCTGAGCATTGCCATTCACTACAGTGTTAGCTGGTATGATTCTCATACTCTAATCACACAGTGACACAGTTCCTGTGACTTAGGATATAGCGTTCAATGGAGTGAATGGAGCATCTGTCCTTTCAAATGGTCCTGACTGCATTTCTCTAGCTCATGACCCAATCAAGATACCTGTGCCCCACTCTACATACTGTCAGGCAGAGTCAGGTTTTGCCTGAGCTATGACGATGTCATAACTTTCCTCTTTATTGAAGTTGGACTTAAACAGGCAATTGACTGTGGTCTTTAATCCATAACAAAACTGGCAGAAGCAGACCAAATGAAAAAGAAGTGTAGGCAGTATAATGTAGAGTGTCTGAAATAGGAATTCACACCAACACCAGGCAACTAACAGCAGTCAATGTGTCTGTTGTGTGAAAATGTTTATTCAAATGAGGCAATCAAACTGTCCAGGCTCCATGAACATTTGAAGAGAATACACTCTGATAAAGCAAACAAGAACCTAGCTTATTTTCAGTCACTTCATGAAAACTTTCAGAAATGGAAACGCATCAAAACATGTCTGACAGGATTTCACAACAAAACAATGATGGGTTGTGTGCTTCATATATTTCATTGCTGATTGCTAAATCTGGAAAGCCACATACAATTGGTGAGGAACTGATGCTGCTGGCAGTAAGGAAGTTTTTCATACGTCTCCAGACTGAATAAAAATGATTATGCTCAGTGACAACTCTGTTCAAAGATGAATAGATGAAATGCCTAAGAACGTGAAAGGCACATTGTTCAACTCACATAGCACAACAGAATTTGCTCTGCAGTTAGATGAGTCAACTTTGTCAGACAATGAATCTTTGCTTCTTAGTTATATTTGCTTTTTGCTTATATGTAATTCATAAAAGATAAAAACATGGTTCAAGAGTTGTTATTTGCAAGGGAACTAGAAACAGGTAAGAAGGGGCAGTCAATATTTCAGGTTATTGAGCAATTTTTCAAAGAGAAGGACATTCTGTCACCAATATTTTTTGCTTGTGCACAGATGGGACATCATCAATGACAGGACGCCACTGTGGGGTTATTACTTTCTTGAAAAAAGCTGTACATAACATATTTACCATTCTCTGTGTCATCTTGTCGCAAAAAAAACTTTATTATCATAGCAGTAAATAAAATCAAGTTCCATGCTTTTAATTCTCGACTATTTCAGGAGCTTTATGTTGAGAATGATGAACAGTTTGAACACTTACTTGCTCTTGCACATACAAGTCAGATGGCTCTCAAAAGGAGACTGCTTGAGATGCATTTATGCAATTTTTGAAACTGTGATAAAATTCTATGAAGATTTGAATGCTTCATTCAGTAAACAACTCAAGAATATGAGGCATGATGCTGCTTGTTTGTCAGAATTATTCACAAAGTTTAATGACATCCATCTTCAATTGCAAGGAAAAGATGTGAATCCTATCAAAGTCAAATCAGTTGTCTCCACATTTCTGTCCAAGTCCAAGTTAACCCTATTTAAGTGCAACATTAGCCGCCGTGACCGTTTCCAATTTCCGAGCCTCTCTAAGTTGGAAGAGAAAGAAAAAATACCATATATGATCTTCAGGTATACTGTGCCCACTTGGGTGAGCTGCGTAAAGATATGTCAGAGAGATTTCAAGGTTTTCTCTCGATACGAATTCCAGATTGGGTAATAAATCCATTCCTGAACACTTGTAATGAAGAACTAACAGGAAGGATGGAAGAAGAACTGATCTCGCTATAAAATGTCTTTGAGCTGAAGCTGAGGTTAAAGCAATCCTATCAAGACATTTGGTTGCAGAAAGACATCTCTGATTGCTATCCTCCACTGTGGAAAAATGTCAAGATGTTCTTTATCGCCTTTCCAACATCATGTTTAGTAGAGTGCGGTTTCAGTGCAGTCACCTAACATTCTCAAATCAATGAAACAGACTGCAAATTGCTGAACATGCGGATCTGAGTGAAACTCAGCCTGATGTTGAGAAGCTGACATCACTGCACCAAACCCATCCATCTCATTGAAAGGTGAAAATGTAATGAAGTAATGAATAGCTGGACTAGTAATGCTCTAAAATTGTGATGAAAATTATTTTTACTGTAATTAAATAAAGAAATAATTTTATTTGTAGCTTTAAATAGATTTGAATTTTTTTGCAATTATTTGCCACTGCTTTGAATTTGCAGTTTCTATTTTCTTTCACTGAGCATCGTAATTCAAAACTCTTTATGGTTATGGGAAAGGGAGGGGGGCAGTGGGAGCCAAGGGGGCGGTGACCCAATGAAGGTTGGAAACCGCCTACATAGGGTGCAGTGTTGATTATTAACAGTTGTCTACGATGTAAACATTGGAACAATTGCTGCAAATGATCAATATCAACTGAGAAGTAAGGACTTTTGAGGCTAATGGTGTAGCACTGTCAATGTGCTAGCAACTTACAGGGCAGTCGAGCTTTATAAGATAAATACTAACCTGCATACTGGGTTATCTCTTGGAATGTATGTAATAATCCTGATGTACACTTTAATATACAATTACTGTTTGAAGACAATTTAAACAATCAATGATTACAGGCACTTCTGGCCATCCCATTACAGGAAGAATGTGGAGGCTTTGGAGAGGGTGCAGAAGAGGTTCACCAGGATGCTGTATGGGTTAGAGGGGATTAATTACAAGGAGATGTTGGAAAGACTTGGATTGTGTTCTCTGGAGCTTTGGCGGTTGAGGAGAGACCTGAAAGAAGTTTATGAAAGTATGAGAGGAAGAGATAGGGGAAATAGCCAGACCAAAGCTAGAAATATCAAAAATTAGAGGACATAAGTAGTATTCACCATTTTTACCTCAGAGAGAGAGGAGGAAAGTTTAAAGTTTTTACACAGGTGTCTGAAATACACTACCAGGGTTAATAGTGGAACCAGGTATGATTCGAGAGGCTTCTAGACAGGCAGGGAGTGGAGGAGCATGGATTATGTGCTGACAGAAGAGAGTTGAAGTTGGCATTATGCTTGATGCTGAAGTAGTGGGCCGTGGGTCTGACCCCGTGCTGTACTCTTTTGTTCTATGCTCTAGGCACATGCTTTTCTTCAATAACTGCTGACCGCTGTGTTGATTTATTACACTGGTAGTACTTTGTCCTTTTAATCTTGTCTTTGTTTCTCAATTCTTGATTTAAAGAGACTATTCATATTTATTTTTCAAAACCCTATCTGTATTGTATTGATGGGTGTTCCAGTTTAGAATTGATCAACAGAAGCAGGACAGCCAGTTCATTTTACATAGGAATAATTCCTAAATCATGTTGTCAGCCTTACCAAAATTGCCTTGGTTATTGTTTTCTGTTCGACCATTTTCTTCATGACTTGACTTATTTGATCTGTTACTATCCCCAATGGTGTCAGATTCATCTTTTTCTGCAATAAATGAAAAAAAATGTAACCGTGGAATCTAACATTACGCCAATGATGCTTAGCCCTCCATTTGTCCTTCGCAAACAAAGTCTCATTTGAAGAATGCAAAGATGGGAGGTAAAGCCATATTAACGTGGAGTCTTTGAGTTATAGTGTTATAGTGCCTATAGTGTGGGCAAGTGGCCAAGTGGTTAAGGCATTGGATTAGTGACCTGAAGGTTGTGAGTTCGAGCCCCAGCCAAGGGAACATGTTGTGTCCTTGAGCAAGGCACTTAATCACACATTGCTCTGTGACGACACCGGTGCCAAGCTGTATGGGTCCTAATGCCCTTCCCTTGGACAACATTGGTGTCGTGGAGAGGGGAGACTTGCAGCATGGGCAGCTGCTGGTCTTCCATACAACCTTGCCCAGGCCTGTGCCCTGGAGAGTGAAGACTTTCCAGGCGCAGATCCATGGTCTCGCAAGACTAACGGATGAGGGCAACCAAAAGCATAACTCTGAATTTAGTAAAAAAAAAGTCAGTGCGTATTTGATGATGAGGGTAGCAGGGAATCTTAAAAGTTAGTAAGTGTACAAGAAATTGACTTACGCTTTCTCCACTTTAAATGCTCTTTCCATAATTTTAGCACAAATAACTGGAAGACGATGACCAAGCCACAAATCAGGAAAGCTACAAGTATCAGTAATAGGGCTCCATTCTTCTTCATGTGTTGTTTCTCATACTTGGCATCATTTTCCACTGTAGGAAATAGAAGCAAGGTTAATAATAACTTTGTTTCTGTTTTGATTTGTTCTTTATATTGCTACCCACAAGAGTAACTAATCTAACAGACAATAACATTGGAAAACCTTGGTCACATTTCTTGGTTGGTATGAAATATTTGCTTAGAAATTCAATTGCATAAAGCTTTCGTTCAGTGCAAAGAAACTGAAAGTTGACTTTATCCAAATTGGAAAAAAAAGCAAACATTTCTCGGATGTTTTACTCCTTCAGAAATTAATCTGGGCACTTCTCCTTGTCAGTCACATCTGTGCACCTGACACAATTTCTGTGGCAGCTATGGGCAGGACCAATGGTCCTTTAAGAACATTTCAGAGAGGATCCTAGGGTTTCTCTTCCTTGCCATGCATCCTCTCGCAACTCTCCCATCATTCAACCCTGTCCCTGAAAACCACCTGATCTTTTAATCTACCCAACAAGGCCCAAGGTGTAACTCTTCAATCCCTGATCCCTGATACCCATTGGTCTTGACTCGAACCTTCTGATCTCTCAAACCTCGAAAGGCCAGACTTCATAATTCTTTGAGCACCCTTCCCCCTAATGCCAATCCCCAACTCCCAACTCCCATTTTCACCAATCAGCACTTGACTTTTGTGACCTAGGAATTAGTTTAGAGAAACTTACTGATATTATTGTTTTGACATTTTACTGTCGAAGTTGAATTCTTATTTTCAATGGATGAAATATTTGTTTCATTCCAGGTAGATGTAGAATTAAACGCAGTCCCTTCTGAAAAATAAATACGTGATTTAATGCAATGAAGTACAATAATTACCGATTAATGTACACTTGGAACAGTACACAAGTATTGTTCTATAAATGGAAAGACCATATTATGTTGAGAAACCAGTTTATAACTTAGTCTGAAGTTCATGGTTAAACTCTACCAGGCTACAAGTCCTTTGATTTTTTGCATAGTTTTATTGTGTGCTTGTGGTTGTTTAATTGTCGTTATCTCTATTGCTTTACAATTTATGTTTGCTAGCTTTTTTATATAACTATTTATGCACATGTAACTGTGTAGTATGTTTCTTATTGGTCGCAGTATGTGTATGCAGTCCTTTAGTCTGTCCCTTAGTGGTTACATTTGTGTGCTTCTGGAAACTTTTCTTGGAATTGCATTAGTTGAATAGGGGCTATCTGATTGGTTGACCCTTATCTGCAGATTTGAATGAAGTATTTCTATAAATTCTATAAATTCTATGAATCTATAAATTCAACATGGTTAAGGAGTTCAGGATGGTTAATCTTGTGGTTCAGGTTTGTGTCCATTAGTTTGAAATAATTTCTTTCTAATTAACAAGGAAACAGCATTGTAGTGGTTAAGTTATGGGACTAGAGTCCTGAAACATTGGCACAGTGTGAGTTATTTCACCCCTTGAGTCACAGTAATACAAAGCACTAGGAGAAAGCGTGGGGTACATGGCAGTCAGTCCTGTGACAATGGCTGACCTGTCCAAGCCTCAATTCCTCATCCTTGCTGGTTTCCTATCTCCCAATTCTGGAAATTTATTTTCAAAGCATTTTCTTCTTCATCTTTTAAATATCTTCACAGATCTATTCCCCCACAACCCTCCAGAGCAGAGATTCTCAGAAATTCACTGCTCTTTATGAGAATGCTCCATGTTGGCTTCAATGCAGAGAATTTTATCCAATCCCATCTTACTCTTCTTTCCTTTACTGTTGCAAATTATTTTTCCCCACAGAAAACCCTGTTTTTACAGAAAACCCTTGCCCCTCTGACTTTTCTCTTTCATTTTGAATCTGCACTATATTCATACTGTATGCTCCAGTGTATTGACAGGAAAGTCATGTTTACATACCATTTCTTTCGGTGCTGGTTTCATATGTATTAAAGGGATTGCTGTCATTTGCTGAAAAAGATAGAGAAAAAGATGATAAAATATACTCTGGGTATAGATTTACATTTTAAAAAGAAAACATTTCTGTTTAGCAACTCACCAGTGAATGAGTCTGTTTCATTCGGGAAGGTGCTTTGTTGAATTTTTGTGAATGGTAACTCTGTGTTTGGTGTTGAGCTTGGATTCATTGTTGTCTCATTTACTATGGAGAAAACAAAAATCTAGTTGTCAAAGTTAATCTAAAAAGAGTTGTTAATATTTTCAAATGAATAATTCTTCCCAGCAATGGTTCTATATACACACTGAAAAACAAGAAGCTGCAAGACTCTGGAAATCTGAAACTGAAAGAGAACAGGATCTGTGAAAACTTATTACTTCACACCAATGACCTTTATTCAGAACATGTAACATCAGTTGGATGTTATGACAAAGCATTCTGGCGATCAGGTGTGAGCCACGGTGGCAGGGCCTCCGGCACTGAGTCTGACCCTGTGGTGCAGAAGGGTGGGACGGAGAAGAGGAGAGCTGTCATCATTGGAGACTCTATAGTCAGGGGAGCAGACAGGAGATTTTGTGGACGTGAGAAGGACACCCGCATGGTTTGTTGCCTCCCGGGTGCCAGGGTCCGGGATGTCTCTGACCGGGTGCACGACATTCTGGTACAAGAGGAAAAGCAACCAGAAGTCATGATACATGTTGGCACCAACAACTTAGGCAGGAAGAGGGATGAGGTCCTGAAGTGTGAGTTTCGGGAACTGGGCAGAAGGCTGAAGAACAGGGCCTCAAGGGTGGCATTCGGGAGGGTTTAAACTAATTTGCGAGGGGGATGGGATCTGGAGCGATAGAGCAGTGAAAGAAGTGCATGGAGTAAAGCCAGATCTAACATATAGAGAGGCTTTGAGGAAAGAGAAGCAGAATAAAGGGTGTAAAGGCAGTAAGGTATAAGGGCTAAAGTGTGTGTACTTCAATGCAAGAAGCATCAGGGACAAAGGTGATGAACTGAGAGCTTGGATACATACATGGAATTATGATGCAGTGGCCATTACAGAGACTTGGCTGGCACCAGGGCAGGAATGGATTCTCAATATTCCTGGATTTCAGTGCTTTAAAAGGGATGGGGGTGGGGGGGAAGGGGGAGGAGGGGTGACGTTACTGGTCAGGGATACTATTACAGCTACAGAAAGGGTGGGTAATGTAGCAGGATTCTCTTTTGAGTCAGTATGAGTGGAAGTCAGGAACAGGAAGGAAGCAGTTACTCTATTGGGAGTATTCTATCAGCCTCCTGGTAGCAGCAGAGATACCAAGGAGCAGATTGGGAGGCAGATTTTGGAAAGGTGCAAAAATAACAGAGTTGTTATCAT